>NC_134186.1:8805857-9112024 GCF_964188355.1 Buteo buteo
AGCCGGACGTTTGCCTTTTCGGAAAGAGGCTCTGCCGAGAACCAGCGCCGTGAGATGTGCTGTCTGTGGGAAAGCACAGATGCCCAGTGCTGTTGTGCCTGTGGATAGGCTGCACGGGGACGGTGAAGAGCAGCAAGAGCTTTCAGGGCTGGCACCTTCCTTGTGGGAGAAGGAGCCGGACGTTTGCCTTTTCGGAAAGAGGCTCTGCCGAGATCCAGAGCCGTGAGATGTGCACTCAGTGGGAAAGCACAGATGCCCAGTGCTGTTGTGCCTGTGGATAGGCTGCACGGGGACGGTGAAGAGCAGCAAGAGCTTTCAGGGCTGGCACCTTCCTTGTGGGAGAAGGAGCCGGACGTTTGCCTTTTCGGAAAGAGGCTCTGCCGAGAACCAGCGCCGTGAGATGTGCCGGCACTGGGAAAGCACAGATGCCCAGTGCTGTTGTGGCTGTGGATAGGCTGCACGGGGACGGTGAAGAGCAGCAAGAGCTTTCAGGGCTGGCACCTTCCTTGTGGGAGAAGGAGCCGGACGTTTGCCTTTTCGGAAAGAGGCTCTGCCGAGATCCAGCGCCGTGATGTGTACTGTTCCTGTTAAAGCACAGATGCCCAGTGCTGTTGTGCCTGTGGATAGGCTGCACGGGGACGGTGAAGAGCAGCAAGAGCTTTCAGGGCTGGCACCTTCCTTGTGGGAGAAGGAGCCGGACGTTTGCCTTTTCGGAAAGAGGCTCTGCCGAGAACCAGCGCCGTGAGATGTGCTGTCTGTGGGAAAGCACAGATGCCCAGTGCTGTTGTGCCTGTGGATAGGCTGCACGGGGACGGTGAAGAGCAGCAAGAGCTTTCAGGGCTGGCACCTTCCTTGTGGGAGAAGGATCCGGACGTTTGCCTTTTCGGAAAGAGGCTCTGCCGAGATCCAGCGCCGTGAGATGTCCTGTCTGTGGGAAAGCACAGATGCCCAGTGCTGTTGTGCTTGTGGATAGGCTGCACGGGGACGGTGAAGAGCAGCAAGAGCTTTCAGGGCTGGCACCTTCCTTGTGGGAGAAGGAGCCGGACGTTTGCCTTTTCGCAAAGAGGCTCTGCCGAGATCCAGCGCCGTGAGATGTGCTGTCTGTGGGAAAGCACAAATGCCCAGTGCTGTTGTGCCTGTGGATAGGCTGCACGGGGACGGTGAAGAGCAGCAAGAGCTTTCAGGGCTGGCACCTTCCTTGTGGGAGAAGGAGCCGGACGTTTGCCTTTTCGGAAAGAGGCTCTGCCGAGAACCAGCGCCGTGAGATGTGCACTCAGTGGGAAAGCACAGATGCCCAGTGCTGTTGTGCCTGTGGATAGGCTGCACGGGGACGGTGAAGAGCAGCAAGAGCTTTCAGGGCTGTCACCTTCCTTGTGGGAGAAGGAGCCGGACGTTTGCCTTTTCGGAAAGAGGCTCTGCCGAGAACCAGCGCCGTGAGATGTGCTGTCTGTGGGAAAGCACAGATGCCCAGTGCTGTTGTGCCTGTGGATAGGCTGCACGGGGACGGTGAAGAGCAGCAAGAGCTTTCAGGGCTGGCACCTTCCTTGTGGGAGAAGGAGCCGGACGTTTGCCTTTTCGGAAAGAGGCTCTGCCGAGATCCAGCGCCGTGATGTGTACTGTTCCTGTTAAAGCACAGATGCCCAGTGCTGTTGTGCCTGTGGATAGGCTGCACGGGGACGGTGAAGAGCAGCAAGAGCTTTCAGGGCTGTCACCTTCCTTGTGGGAGAAGGATCCGGACGTTTGCCTTTTCGGAAAGAGGCTCTGCCGAGATCCAGCGCCGTGAGATGTCCTGTCTGTGGGAAAGCATAGATGCCCAGTGCTGTTGTGCTTGTGGATAGGCTGCACGGGGACGGTGAAGAGCAGCAAGAGCTTTCAGGGCTGGCACCTTCCTTGTGAGTGAAGGAGCCAGACGTTTGCCTTTTCGGAAAGAGGCTCTGCTGAGAACCAGCGCCGTGATGTGTACTGTTCCTGTTAAAGCACAGATGCCCAGTGCTGTTGTGCCTGTGGATAGGCTGCACGGGGACGGTGAAGAGCAGCAAGAGCTTTCAGGGCTGGCACCTTCCTTGTGGGAGAAGGAGCCGGACGTTTGCCTTTTCGGAAAGAGGCTCTGCCGAGAACCAGCGCCGTGAGATGTGCCGGCACTGGGAAAGCACAGATGCCCAGTGCTGTTGTGGCTGTGGATAGGCTGCACGGGGACGGTGAAGAGCAGCAAGAGCTTTCAGGGCTGGTACGTTCCTTTTGGGAGAAGGAGCCGGACGTTTGCCTTTTCGGAAAGAGGCTCTGCCGAGAACCAGCGCCGTGATGTGTACTGTTCCTGTTAAAGCACAGATGCCCAGTGCTGTTGTGCCTGTGGATAGGCTGCACGGGGACGCTGAAGAGCGGCAAGAGCTTTCAGGGCTGGCACCTTCCTTGTGGGAGAAGGAGCCGGACGTTTGCCTTTTCGCAAAGAGGCTCTGCCGAGAACCAGCGCCATGAGATCTGCTGTCAGAGGGAAAGCACAGATGCCCAGTGCTGTTGTGCTTGTGGATAGGCTGCAGGGGACAGTGAAGAGCAGCAAGAGCTTTCAGGGTTGGCACCTTCCTTGTGGGAGAAGGAGCCGGACGTTTGCCTTTTCGCAAAGAGTCTCTGCCGAGATCCAGCGCCGTGATGTGTACTGTTCCTGTTAAAGCACAGATGCCCAGTGCTGTTGTGCCTGTGGATAGGCTGCACGGGGACGCTGAAGAGCAGCAAGAGCTTTCAGGGCTGGCACCTTCCTTGTGGGAGAAGGATCCGGACGTTTGCCTTTTCGGAAAGAGGCTCTGCCGAGATCCAGCGCCGTGAGATGTCCTGTCTGTGGGAAAGCACAGATGCCCAGTGCTGTTGTGCCTGTGGATAGGCTGCACGGGGACGGTGAAGAGCAGCAAGAGCTTTCAGGGCTGGCACCTTCCTTGTGGGAGAAGGATCCGGACGTTTGCCTTTTCGGAAAGAGGCTCTGCCGAGATCCAGCGCCGTGAGATGTCCTGTCTGTGGGAAAGCACAGATGCCCAGTGCTGTTGTGCTTGTGGATAGGCTGCACGGGGACGGTGAAGAGCAGCAAGAGCTTTCAGGGCTGGCACCTTCCTTGTGGGAGAAGGAGCCGGACGTTTGCCTTTTCGCAAAGAGGCTCTGCCGAGATCCAGCGCCGTGAGATGTGCTGTCTGTGGGAAAGCACAAATGCCCAGTGCTGTTGTGCCTGTGGATAGGCTGCACGGGGACGGTGAAGAGCAGCAAGAGCTTTCAGGGCTGGCACCTTCCTTGTGGGAGAAGGAGCCGGACGTTTGCCTTTTCGGAAAGAGGCTCTGCCGAGAACCAGCGCCGTGAGATGTGCACTCAGTGGGAAAGCACAGATGCCCAGTGCTGTTGTGCCTGTGGATAGGCTGCACGGGGACGGTGAAGAGCAGCAAGAGCTTTCAGGGCTGTCACCTTCCTTGTGGGAGAAGGAGCCGGACGTTTGCCTTTTCGGAAAGAGGCTCTGCCGAGAACCAGCGCCGTGAGATGTGCTGTCTGTGGGAAAGCACAGATGCCCAGTGCTGTTGTGCCTGTGGATAGGCTGCACGGGGACGGTGAAGAGCAGCAAGAGCTTTCAGGGCTGGCACCTTCCTTGTGGGAGAAGGAGCCGGACGTTTGCCTTTTCGGAAAGAGGCTCTGCCGAGATCCAGCGCCGTGATGTGTACTGTTCCTGTTAAAGCACAGATGCCCAGTGCTGTTGTGCCTGTGGATAGGCTGCACGGGGACGGTGAAGAGCAGCAAGAGCTTTCAGGGCTGTCACCTTCCTTGTGGGAGAAGGATCCGGACGTTTGCCTTTTCGGAAAGAGGCTCTGCCGAGATCCAGCGCCGTGAGATGTCCTGTCTGTGGGAAAGCATAGATGCCCAGTGCTGTTGTGCTTGTGGATAGGCTGCACGGGGACGGTGAAGAGCAGCAAGAGCTTTCAGGGCTGGCACCTTCCTTGTGAGTGAAGGAGCCAGACGTTTGCCTTTTCGGAAAGAGGCTCTGCTGAGAACCAGCGCCGTGATGTGTACTGTTCCTGTTAAAGCACAGATGCCCAGTGCTGTTGTGCCTGTGGATAGGCTGCACGGGGACGGTGAAGAGCAGCAAGAGCTTTCAGGGCTGGCACCTTCCTTGTGGGAGAAGGAGCCGGACGTTTGCCTTTTCGGAAAGAGGCTCTGCCGAGAACCAGCGCCGTGAGATGTGCCGGCACTGGGAAAGCACAGATGCCCAGTGCTGTTGTGGCTGTGGATAGGCTGCACGGGGACGGTGAAGAGCAGCAAGAGCTTTCAGGGCTGGTACGTTCCTTTTGGGAGAAGGAGCCGGACGTTTGCCTTTTCGGAAAGAGGCTCTGCCGAGAACCAGCGCCGTGATGTGTACTGTTCCTGTTAAAGCACAGATGCCCAGTGCTGTTGTGCCTGTGGATAGGCTGCACGGGGACGCTGAAGAGCGGCAAGAGCTTTCAGGGCTGGCACCTTCCTTGTGGGAGAAGGAGCCGGACGTTTGCCTTTTCGCAAAGAGGCTCTGCCGAGAACCAGCGCCATGAGATCTGCTGTCAGAGGGAAAGCACAGATGCCCAGTGCTGTTGTGCTTGTGGATAGGCTGCAGGGGACAGTGAAGAGCAGCAAGAGCTTTCAGGGTTGGCACCTTCCTTGTGGGAGAAGGAGCCGGACGTTTGCCTTTTCGCAAAGAGTCTCTGCCGAGATCCAGCGCCGTGATGTGTACTGTTCCTGTTAAAGCACAGATGCCCAGTGCTGTTGTGCCTGTGGATAGGCTGCACGGGGACGCTGAAGAGCAGCAAGAGCTTTCAGGGCTGGCACCTTCCTTGTGGGAGAAGGATCCGGACGTTTGCCTTTTCGGAAAGAGGCTCTGCCGAGATCCAGCGCCGTGAGATGTCCTGTCTGTGGGAAAGCATAGATGCCCAGTGCTGTTGTGCTTGTGGATAGGCTGCACGGGGACGGTGAAGAGCAGCAAGAGCTTTCAGGGCTGGCACCTTCCTTGTGAGTGAAGGAGCCAGACGTTTGCCTTTTCGGAAAGAGGCTCTGCCGAGAACCAGCGCCGTGATGTGTACTGTTCCTGTTAAAGCACAGATGCCCAGTGCTGTTGTGCCTGTGGATAGGCTGCACGGGGACGGTGAAGAGCAGCAAGAGCTTTCAGGGCTGTCACCTTCCTTGTGGGAGAAGGAGCCGGACGTTTGCCTTTTCGGAAAGAGGCTCTGCCGAGAACCAGCGCCGTGAGATGTGCCGGCACTGGGAAAGCACAGATGCCCAGTGCTGTTGTGGCTGTGGATAGGCTGCACGGGGACGGTGAAGAGCAGCAAGAGCTTTCAGGGCTGGCACCTTCCTTGTGGGAGAAGGAGCCGGACGTTTGCCTTTTCGCAAAGAGGCTCTGCCGAGATCCAGCGCCGTGATGTGTACTGTTCCTGTTAAAGCACAGATGCCCAGTGCTGTTGTGCCTGTGGATAGGCTGCACGGGGACGGTGAAGAGCAGCAAGAGCTTTCAGGGCTGTCACCTTCCTTGTGGGAGAAGGAGCCGGACGTTTGCCTTTTCGGAAAGAGGCTCTGCCGAGAACCAGCGCCGTGAGATGTGCTGTCTGTGGGAAAGCACAGATGCCCAGTGCTGTTGTGCCTGTGGATAGGCTGCACGGGGACGGTGAAGAGCAGCAAGAGCTTTCAGGGCTGGCACCTTCCTTGTGGGAGAAGGATCCGGACGTTTGCCTTTTCGGAAAGAGGCTTTGCCGAGATCCAGAGCCGTGAGATGTGCACTCAGTGGGAAAGCACAGATGCCCAGTGCTGTTGTGCCTGTGGATAGGCTGCACGGGGACGGTGAAGAGCAGCAAGAGCTTTCAGGGCTGGCACCTTCCTTGTGGGAGAAGGAGCCGGACGTTTGCCTTTTCGGAAAGAGGCTCTGCCGAGAACCAGCGCCGTGAGATGTGCCGGCACTGGGAAAGCACAGATGCCCAGTGCTGTTGTGGCTGTGGATAGGCTGCACGGGGACGGTGAAGAGCAGCAAGAGCTTTCAGGGCTGGCACCTTCCTTGTGGGAGAAGGAGCCGGACGTTTGCCTTTTCGCAAAGAGGCTCTGCCGAGATCCAGCGCCGTGATGTGTACTGTTCCTGTTAAAGCACAGATGCCCAGTGCTGTTGTGCCTGTGGATAGGCTGCACGGGGGCGGTGAAGAGCAGCAAGAGCTTTCAGGGCTGTCACCTTCCTTGTGGGAGAAGGAGCCGGACGTTTGCCTTTTCGGAAAGAGGCTCTGCCGAGAACCAGCGCCGTGAGATGTGCTGTCTGTGGGAAAGCACAGATGCCCAGTGCTGTTGTGCCTGTGGATAGGCTGCACGGGGACGGTGAAGAGCAGCAAGAGCTTTCAGGGCTGGCACCTTCCTTGTGGGAGAAGGAGCCGGACGTTTGCCTTTTCGGAAAGAGGCTCTGCCGAGATCCAGAGCCGTGAGATGTCCTGTCTGTGGGAAAGCACAGATGCCCAGTGCTGTTGTGCTTGTGGATAGGCTGCACGGGGACGGTGAAGAGCAGCAAGAGCTTTCAGGGCTGGCACCTTCCTTGTGGGAGAAGGAGCCGGACGTTTGCCTTTTCGCAAAGAGGCTCTGCCGAGATCCAGCGCCGTGAGATGTGCACTCAGTGGGAAAGCACAAATGCCCAGTGCTGTTGTGCCTGTGGATAGGCTGCACGGGGACGGTGAAGAGCAGCAAGAGCTTTCAGGGCTGGCACCTTCCTTGTGGGAGAAGGAGCCGGACGTTTGCCTTTTCGGAAAGAGGCTCTGCCGAGAACCAGCGCCGTGAGATGTGCACTCAGTGGGAAAGCACAGATGCCCAGTGCTGTTGTGCCTGTGGATAGGCTGCACGGGGACGGTGAAGAGCAGCAAGAGCTTTCAGGGCTGTCACCTTCCTTGTGGGAGAAGGAGCCGGACGTTTGCCTTTTCGGAAAGAGGCTCTGCCGAGATCCAGAGCCGTGAGATGTGCTGTCTGTGGCAAAGCACAGATGCCCAGTGCTGTTGTGCCTGTGGATAGGCTGCACGGGGACGGTGAAGAGCAGCAAAAGCTTTCAGGGCTGGCACCTTCCTTGTGGGAGAAGGAGCGGGACGTTTGCCTTTTCAGAAAGAGGCTCTGCCGAGATCCAGAGCCGTGAGATGTGCTGTCTGTGGGAAAGCACAGATGCCCAGTGCTGTTGTGCCTGTGGATAGGCTGCACGGGGACGGTGAAGAGCAGCAAGAGCTTTCAGGGCTGGCACGTTCCTTGTGGGAGAAGGAGCGGGACGTTTGCCTTTTCGGAAAGAGGCTCTGCCGAGAACCAGCGCCGTGAGATGTGCCGGCACTGGGAAAGCACAGATGCCCAGTGCTGTTGTGCCTGTGGATAGGCTGCACGGGGACGGTGAAGAGCAGCAAGAGCTTTCAGGGCTGGCACCTTCCTTGTGGGAGAAGGATCCGGACGTTTGCCTTTTCGGAAAGAGGCTCTGCTGAGATCCAGAGCCGTGAGATGTGCTGTCTGTGGGAAAGCACAGATGCCCAGTGCTGTTGTGCCTGTGGATAGGCTGCACGGGCACGGTGAAGAGCAGCAAGAGCTTTCAGGGCTGGCACCTTCCTTGTGGGAGAAGGATCCGGACGTTTGCCTTTTCGGAAAGAGGCTCTGCCGAGATCCAGCGCCGTGATGTGTACTGTTCCTGTTAAAGCACAGATGCCCAGTGCTATTGTGCCTGTGGATAGGCTGCACGGGGACGGTGAAGAGCAGCAAGAGCTTTCAGGGCTGGCACCTTCCTTGTGGGAGAAGGAGCGGGACGTTTGCCTTTTCGGAAAGAGGCTCTGCCGAGAACCAGCGCCGTGATGTGTACTGTTCCTGTTAAAGCACAGATGCCCAGTGCTGTTGTGCCTGTGGATAGGCTGCACGGGGACGGTGAAGAGCAGCAAGAGCTTTCAGGGCTGGCACCTTCCTTGTGGGAGAAGGAGCCGGACGTTTGCCTTTTCGCAAAGAGGCTCTGCCGAGATCCAGCGCCGTGAGATGTCCTGTCTGTGGGAAAGCACAGATGCCCAGTGCTGTTGTGCCTGTGGATAGGCTGCACGGGGACGGTGAAGAGCAGCAAGAGCTTTCAGGGCTGGCACCTTCCTTGTGGGAGAATGAGCGGGACGTTTGCCTTTTCGCAAAGAGGCTCTGCCGAGATCCAGCGCCGTCAGATGTGCAGTCAGTGGGAAAGCACAGATGCCCAGTGCTGTTGTGCCTGTGGATAGGCTGCACGGGGACGGTGAAGAGCAGCAAGAGTTTTCAGGGCTGGTACGTTCCTTGTGGGAGAAGGAGCCGGACGTTTGCCTTTTCGCAAAGAGGCTCTGCCGAGATCCAGCGCCGTGATGTGTACTGTTCCTGTTAAAGCACAGATGCCCAGTGCTGTTGTGCCTGTGGATAGGCTGCACGGGGACGGTGAAGAGCAGCAAGAGCTTTCAGGGCTGGCACCTTCCTTGTGGGAGAAGGAGCCGGACGTTTGCCTTTTCGCAAACAGGTTCTGCCGAGAACCAGTGCCGTGAGATGTGCATTCAGTGGGAAAGCATAGATGCCCAGTGCTGTTGTGCTTGTGGATAGGCTGCACGGGGACGGTGAAGAGCAGCAAGAGCTTTCAGGGCTGGCACCTTCCTTGTGGGAGAAGGAGCGGGACGTTTGCCTTTTCGGAAAGAGGCTCTGCCGAGAACCAGCGCCGTGAGATGTGCCGGCACTGGGAAAGCACAGATGCCCAGTGCTGTTGTGCCTGTGGATAGGCTGCACGGGGACGGTGAAGAGCAGCAAGAGCTTTCAGGGCTGGCACCTTCCTTGTGGGAGAAGGATCCGGACGTTTGCCTTTTCGGAAAGAGGCTCTGCCGAGATCCAGAGCCGTGAGATGTGCTGTCTGTGGGAAAGCACAGATGCCCAGTGCTGTTGTGGCTGTGGATAGGCTGCACGGGGATGGTGAAGAGCAGCAAGAGCTTTCAGGGCTGGTACGTTCCTTGTGGGAGAAGGAGCCGGACGTTTGCCTTTTCGGAAAGAGGCTCTGCCGAGAACCAGCGCCGTGATGTGTACTGTTCCTGTTAAAGCACAGATGCCCAGTGCTGTTGTGCCTGTGGATAGGCTGCACGGGGACGCTGAAGAGCAGCAAGAGCTTTCAGGGCTGGCACCTTCCTTGTGGGAGAAGGAGCCGGACGTTTGCCTTTTCGCAAAGAGGCTCTGCCGAGATCCAGCGCCATGAGATCTGCTGTCAGAGGGAAAGCACAGATGCCCAGTGCTGTTGTGCTTGTGGATAGGCTGCAGGGGACAGTGAAGAGCAGCAAGAGCTTTCAGGGTTGGCACCTTCCTTGTGGGAGAAGGAGCCGGACGTTTGCCTTTTCGCAAAGAGTCTCTGCCGAGATCCAGCGCCGTGATGTGTACTGTTCCTGTTAAAGCACAGATGCCCAGTGCTGTTGTGCCTGTGGATAGGCTGCACGGGGACGCTGAAGAGCAGCAAGAGCTTTCAGGGCTGGCACCTTCCTTGTGGGAGAAGGAGCCGGACGTTTGCCTTTTCGGAAAGAGGCTCTGCCGAGATCCAGCGCCGTGAGATGTGCCGGCACTGGGAAAGCACAGATGCCCAGTGCTGTTGTGGCTGTGGATAGGCTGCACGGGGACGGTGAAGAGCAGCAAGAGCTTTCAGGGCTGGCACCTTCCTTGTGGGAGAAGGAGCCGGACGTTTGCCTTTTCGCAAAGAGGCTCTGCCGAGATCCAGCGCCGTGATGTGTACTGTTCCTGTTAAAGCACAGATGCCCAGTGCTGTTGTGCCTGTGGATAGGCTGCACGGGGACGGTGAAGAGCAGCAAGAGCTTTCAGGGCTGTCACCTTCCTTGTGGGAGAAGGAGCCGGACGTTTGCCTTTTCGGAAAGAGGCTCTGCCGAGAACCAGCGCCGTGAGATGTGCTTTCTGTGGGAAAGCACAGATGCCCAGTGCTGTTGTGCCTGTGGATAGGCTGCACGGGGACGGTGAAGAGCAGCAAGAGCTTTCAGGGCTGGCACCTTCCTTGTGGGAGAAGGATCCGGACGTTTGCCTTTTCGGAAAGAGGCTCTGCCGAGATCCAGAGCCGTGAGATGTGCACTCAGTGGGAAAGCACAGATGCCCAGTGCTGTTGTGCCTGTGGATAGGCTGCACGGGGACGGTGAAGAGCAGCAAGAGCTTTCAGGGCTGGCACCTTCCTTGTGGGAGAAGGAGCCGGACGTTTGCCTTTTCGGAAAGAGGCTCTGCCGAGAACCAGCGCCGTGAGATGTGCCGGCACTGGGAAAGCACAGATGCCCAGTGCTGTTGTGGCTGTGGATAGGCTGCACGGGGACGGTGAAGAGCAGCAAGAGCTTTCAGGGCTGGCACCTTCCTTGTGGGAGAAGGAGCCGGACGTTTGCCTTTTCGGAAAGAGGCTCTGCCGAGATCCAGCGCCGTGATGTGTACTGTTCCTGTTAAAGCACAGATGCCCAGTGCTGTTGTGCCTGTGGATAGGCTGCACGGGGGCGGTGAAGAGCAGCAAGAGCTTTCAGGGCTGTCACCTTCCTTGTGGGAGAAGGAGCCGGACGTTTGCCTTTTCGGAAAGAGGCTCTGCCGAGAACCAGCGCCGTGAGATGTGCTGTCTGTGGGAAAGCACAGATGCCCAGTGCTGTTGTGCCTGTGGATAGGCTGCACGGGGACGGTGAAGAGCAGCAAGAGCTTTCAGGGCTGGCACCTTCCTTGTGGGAGAAGGATCCGGACGTTTGCCTTTTCGGAAAGAGGCTCTGGCGAGATCCAGAGCCGTGAGATGTCCTGTCTGTGGGAAAGCACAGATGCCCAGTGCTGTTGTGCTTGTGGATAGGCTGCACGGGGACGGTGAAGAGCAGCAAGAGCTTTCAGGGCTGGCACCTTCCTTGCGGGAGAAGGAGCCGGACGTTTGCCTTTTCGCAAAGAGGCTCTGCCGAGATCCAGCGCCGTGAGATGTGCACTCAGTGGGAAAGCACAAATGCCCAGTGCTGTTGTGCCTGTGGATAGGCTGCACGGGGACGGTGAAGAGCAGCAAGAGCTTTCAGGGCTGGCACCTTCCTTGTGGGAGAAGGAGCCGGACGTTTGCCTTTTCGGAAAGAGGCTCTGCCGAGAACCAGCGCCGTGAGATGTGCACTCAGTGGGAAAGCACAGATGCCCAGTGCTGTTGTGCCTGTGGATAGGCTGCACGGGGACGGTGAAGAGCAGCAAGAGCTTTCAGGGCTGGCACCTTCCTTGTGGGAGAAGGAGCCGGACGTTTGCCTTTTCGGAAAGAGGCTCTGCCGAGAACCAGCGCCGTGAGATGTGCTGTCTGTGGGAAAGCACAGATGCCCAGTGCTGTTGTGCCTGTGGATAGGCTGCACGGGGACGGTGAAGAGCAGCAAGAGCTTTCAGGGCTGGCACCTTCCTTGTGGGAGAAGGAGCCGGACGTTTGCCTTTTCGGAAAGAGGCTCTGCCGAGATCCAGAGCCGTGAGATGTGCTGTCTGTGGGAAAGCACAGATGCCCAGTGCTGTTGTGCCTGTGGATAGGCTGCACGGGGACGGTGAAGAGCAGCAAAAGCTTTCAGGGCTGGCACCTTCCTTGTGGGAGAAGGAGCGGGACGTTTGCCTTTTCAGAAAGAGGCTCTGCCGAGATCCAGAGCCGTGAGATGTGCTGTCTGTGGGAAAGCACAGATGCCCAGTGCTGTTGTGCCTGTGGATAGGCTGCACGGGGACGCTGAAGAGCAGCAAGAGCTTTCAGGGCTGGCACCTTCCTTGTGGGAGAAGGAGCGGGACGTTTGCCTTTTCGGAAAGAGGCTCTGCCGAGAACCAGCGCCGTGAGATGTGCCGGCACTGGGAAAGCACAGATGCCCAGTGCTGTTGTGCCTGTGGATAGGCTGCACGGGGACGCTGAAGAGCAGCAAGAGCTTTCAGGGCTGGCACCTTCCTTGTGGGAGAAGGATCCGGACGTTTGCCTTTTCGGAAAGAGGCTCTGCCGAGATCCAGAGCCGTGAGATGTGCTGTCTGTGGGAAAGCACAGATGCCCAGTGCTGTTGTGGCTGTGGATAGGCTGCACGGGGACGGTGAAGAGCAGCAAGAGCTTTCAGGGCTGGCACCTTCCTTGTGGGAGAAGGATCCGGACGTTTGCCTTTTCGGAAAGAGGCTCTGCCGAGATCCAGCGCCGTGATGTGTACTGTTCCTGTTAAAGCACAGATGCCCAGTGCTGTTGTGCCTGTGGATAGGCTGCACGGGGACGGTGAAGAGCAGCAAGAGCTTTCAGGGCTGGCACCTTCCTTGTGGGAGAAGGAGCCGGACGTTTGCCTTTTCGCAAAGAGGCTCTGCCGAGATCCAGCGCCGTGAGATGTCCTGTCTGTGGGAAAGCACAGATGCCCAGTGCTGTTGTGCCTGTGGATAGGCTGCACGGGGACGGTGAAGAGCAGCAAGAGCTTTCAGGGCTGGCACCTTCCTTGTGGGAGAATGAGCGGGACGTTTGCCTTTTCGCAAAGAGGCTCTGCCGAGATCCAGCGCCGTCAGATGTGCAGTCAGTGGGAAAGCACAGATGCCCAGTGCTGTTGTGCCTGTGGATAGGCTGCACGGGGACGGTGAAGAGCAGCAAGAGTTTTCAGGGCTGGTACGTTCCTTGTGGGAGAAGGAGCCGGACGTTTGCCTTTTCGCAAAGAGGCTCTGCCGAGATCCAGCGCCGTGATGTGTACTGTTCCTGTTAAAGCACAGATGCCCAGTGCTGTTGTGCCTGTGGATAGGCTGCACGGGGACGGTGAAGAGCAGCAAGAGCTTTCAGGGCTGGCACCTTCCTTGTGGGAGAAGGAGCCGGACGTTTGCCTTTTCGCAAACAGGCTCTGCCGAGAACCAGTGCCGTGAGATGTGCACTCAGTGGGAAAGCATAGATGCCCAGTGCTGTTGTGCTTGTGGATAGGCTGCACGGGGACGGTGAAGAGCAGCAAGAGCTTTCAGGGCTGGCACCTTCCTTGTGGGAGAAGGAGCGGGACGTTTGCCTTTTCGGAAAGAGGCTCTGCCGAGAACCAGCGCCGTGAGATGTGCCGGCACTGGGAAAGCACAGATGCCCAGTGCTGTTGTGCCTGTGGATAGGCTGCACGGGGACGCTGAAGAGCAGCAAGAGCTTTCAGGGCTGGCACCTTCCTTGTGGGAGAAGGATCCGGACGTTTGCCTTTTCGGAAAGAGGCTCTGCCGAGATCCAGAGCCGTGAGATGTGCTGTCTGTGGGAAAGCACAGATGCCCAGTGCTGTTGTGCCTGTGGATAGGCTGCACGGGCACGGTGAAGAGCAGCAAGAGCTTTCAGGGCTGGCACCTTCCTTGTGGGAGAAGGATCCGGACGTTTGCCTTTTCGGAAAGAGGCTCTGCCGAGATCCAGCGCCGTGATGTGTACTGTTCCTGTTAAAGCACAGATGCCCAGTGCTATTGTGCCTGTGGATAGGCTGCACGGGGACGGTGAAGAGCAGCAAGAGCTTTCAGGGCTGGCACCTTCCTTGTGGGAGAAGGAGCCGGACGTTTGCCTTTTCGGAAAGAGGCTCTGCCGAGATCCAGCGCCGTGAGATGTCCTGTCTGTGGGAAAGCATAGATGCCCAGTGCTGTTGTGCTTGTGGATAGGCTGCACGGGGACGGTGAAGAGCAGCAAGAGCTTTCAGGGCTGGCACCTTCCTTGTGAGTGAAGGAGCCAGACGTTTGCCTTTTCGGAAAGAGGCTCTGCCGAGAACCAGCGCCGTGATGTGTACTGTTCCTGTTAAAGCACAGATGCCCAGTGCTGTTGTGCCTGTGGATAGGCTGCACGGGGACGGTGAAGAGCAGCAAGAGCTTTCAGGGCTGTCACCTTCCTTGTGGGAGAAGGAGCCGGACGTTTGCCTTTTCGGAAAGAGGCTCTGCCGAGAACCAGCGCCGTGAGATGTGCCGGCACTGGGAAAGCACAGATGCCCAGTGCTGTTGTGGCTGTGGATAGGCTGCACGGGGACGGTGAAGAGCAGCAAGAGCTTTCAGGGCTGTCACCTTCCTTGTGGGAGAAGGAGCCGGACGTTTGCCTTTTCGCAAAGAGGCTCTGCCGAGATCCAGCGCCGTGATGTGTACTGTTCCTGTTAAAGCACAGATGCCCAGTGCTGTTGTGCCTGTGGATAGGCTGCACGGGGACGGTGAAGAGCAGCAAGAGCTTTCAGGGCTGTCACCTTCCTTGTGGGAGAAGGAGCCGGACGTTTGCCTTTTCGGAAAGAGGCTCTGCCGAGAACCAGCGCCGTGAGATGTGCTGTCTGTGGGAAAGCACAGATGCCCAGTGCTGTTGTGCCTGTGGATAGGCTGCACGGGGACGGTGAAGAGCAGCAAGAGCTTTCAGGGCTGGCACCTTCCTTGTGGGAGAAGGATCCGGACGTTTGCCTTTTCGGAAAGAGGCTCTGCCAAGATCCAGAGCCGTGAGATGTGCACTCAGTGGGAAAGCACAGATGCCCAGTGCTGTTGTGCCTGTGGATAGGCTGCACGGGGACGGTGAAGAGCAGCAAGAGCTTTCAGGGCTGGCACCTTCCTTGTGGGAGAAGGAGCCGGACGTTTGCCTTTTCGGAAAGAGGCTCTGCCGAGAACCAGCCCCGTGATGTGTACTGTTCCTGTTAAAGCAGAGATGCCCAGTGCTGTTGTGCTTGTGGATAGGCTGCACGGGGACGGTGAAGAGCAGCAAGAGCTTTCAGGGCTGGCACCTTCCTTGTGGGAGAAGGAGCCGGACGTTTGCCTTTTCGCAAAGAGGCTCTGCCGAGATCCAGCGCCATGAGATGTCCTGTCTGTGGGAAAGCACAGATGCCCAGTGCTGTTGTGCTTGTGGATAGGCTGCACGGGGACGGTGAAGAGCAGCAAGAGCTTTCAGGGCTGGCACCTTCCTTGTGGGAGAAGGAGCCGGACGTTTGCCTTTTCGGAAAGAGGCTCTGCCGAGATCCAGCGCCGTGAGATGTGCACTCAGTGGGAAAGCACAGATGCCCAGTGCTGTTGTGCCTGTGGATAGGCTGCACGGGGACGGTGAAGAGCAGCAAGAGCTTTCAGGGCTGGCACCTTCCTTGTGGGAGAAGGAGCCGGACGTTTGCCTTTTCGGAAAGAGGCTCTGCCGAGAACCAGCGCCGTGAGATGTGCACTCAGTGGGAAAGCACAGATGCCCAGTGCTGTTGTGCCTGTGGATAGGCTGCACGGGGACGGTGAAGAGCAGCAAGAGCTTTCAGGGCTGGCACCTTCCTTGTGGGAGAAGGAGCCGGACTTTTGCCTTTTCGGAAAGAGGCTCTGCCGAGAACCAGCGCCGTGAGATGTGCTGTCTGTGGGAAAGCACAGATGCCCAGTGCTGTTGTGCCTGTGGATAGGCTGCACGGGGACGGTGAAGAGCAGCAAAAGCTTTCAGGGCTGGCACCTTCCTTGTGGGAGAAGGAGCGGGACGTTTGCCTTTTCAGAAAGAGGCTCTGCCGAGATCCAGAGCCGTGAGATGTGCTGTCTGTGGGAAAGCACAGATGCCCAGTGCTGTTGTGCCTGTGGATAGGCTGCACGGGGACGGTGAAGAGCAGCAAGAGCTTTCAGGGCTGGCACGTTCCTTGTGGGAGAAGGAGCGGGACGTTTGCCTTTTCGGAAAGAGGCTCTGCCGAGAACCAGCGCCGTGAGATGTGCAGTCAGTGGGAAAGCACAGATGCCCAGTGCTGTTGTGCCTGTGGATAGGCTGCACGGGGACGGTGAAGAGCAGCAAGAGCTTTCAGGGCTGGCACCTTCCTTGTGGGAGAAGGATCCGGACGTTTGCCTTTTCGGAAAGAGGCTCTGCCGAGATCCAGAGCCGTGAGATGTGCTGTCTGTGGGAAAGCACAGATGCCCAGTGCTGTTGTGCCTGTGGATAGGCTGCACGGGCACGGTGAAGAGCAGCAAGAGCTTTCAGGGCTGGCACCTTCCTTGTGGGAGAAGGATCCGGACGTTTGCCTTTTCGGAAAGAGGCTCTGCCGAGATCCAGCGCCGTGATGTGTACTGTTCCTGTTAAAGCACAGATGCCCAGTGCTATTGTGCCTGTGGATAGGCTGCACGGGGACGGTGAAGAGCAGCAAGAGCTTTCAGGGCTGGCACCTTCCTTGTGGGAGAAGGAGCGGGACGTTTGCCTTTTCGCAAAGAGGCTCTGCCGAGATCCAGCGCCGTGATGTGTACTGTTCCTGTTAAAGCACAGATGCCCAGTGCTGTTGTGCCTGTGGATAGGCTGCACGGGGACGGTGAAGAGCAGCAAGAGCTTTCAGGGCTGGCACCTTCCTTGTGGGAGAATGAGCGGGACGTTTGCCTTTTCGCAAAGAGGCTCTGCCGAGATCCAGCGCCGTCAGATGTGCAGTCAGTGGGAAAGCACAGATGCCCAGTGCTGTTGTGCCTGTGGATAGGCTGCACGGGGACGCTGAAGAGCAGCAAGAGCTTTCAGGGCTGGCACCTTCCTTGTGGGAGAAGGAGCCGGACGTTTGCCTTTTCGCAAACAGGCTCTGCCGAGAACCAGTGCCGTGAGATGTGCATTCAGTGGGAAAGCATAGATGCCCAGTGCTGTTGTGCTTGTGGATAGGCTGCACGGGGACGGTGAAGAGCAGCAAGAGCTTTCAGGGCTGGCACCTTCCTTGTGGGAGAAGGAGCGGGACGTTTGCCTTTTCGGAAAGAGGCTCTGCCGAGAACCAGCGCCGTGAGATGTGCCGGCACTGGGAAAGCACAGATGCCCAGTGCTGTTGTGGCTGTGGATAGGCTGCACGGGGACGGTGAAGAGCAGCAAGAGCTTTCAGGGCTGGCACCTTCCTTGTGGGAGAAGGAGCCGGACGTTTGCCTTTTCGGAAAGAGGCTCTGCCGAGATCCAGCGCCGTGATGTGTACTGTTCCTGTTAAAGCACAGATGCCCAGTGCTGTTGTGCCTGTGGATAGGCTGCACGGGGGCGGTGAAGAGCAGCAAGAGCTTTCAGGGCTGTCACCTTCCTTGTGGGAGAAGGAGCCGGACGTTTGCCTTTTCGGAAAGAGGCTCTGCCGAGAACCAGCGCCGTGAGATGTGCTGTCTGTGGGAAAGCACAGATGCCCAGTGCTGTTGTGCCTGTGGATAGGCTGCACGGGGACGGTGAAGAGCAGCAAGAGCTTTCAGGGCTGGCACCTTCCTTGTGGGAGAAGGATCCGGACGTTTGCCTTTTCGGAAAGAGGCTCTGGCGAGATCCAGAGCCGTGAGATGTCCTGTCTGTGGGAAAGCACAGATGCCCAGTGCTGTTGTGCTTGTGGATAGGCTGCACGGGGACGGTGAAGAGCAGCAAGAGCTTTCAGGGCTGGCACCTTCCTTGCGGGAGAAGGAGCCGGACGTTTGCCTTTTCGCAAAGAGGCTCTGCCGAGATCCAGCGCCGTGAGATGTGCACTCAGTGGGAAAGCACAAATGCCCAGTGCTGTTGTGCCTGTGGATAGGCTGCACGGGGACGGTGAAGAGCAGCAAGAGCTTTCAGGGCTGGCACCTTCCTTGTGGGAGAAGGAGCCGGACGTTTGCCTTTTCGGAAAGAGGCTCTGCCGAGAACCAGCGCCGTGAGATGTGCACTCAGTGGGAAAGCACAGATGCCCAGTGCTGTTGTGCCTGTGGATAGGCTGCACGGGGACGGTGAAGAGCAGCAAGAGCTTTCAGGGCTGGCACCTTCCTTGTGGGAGAAGGAGCCGGACGTTTGCCTTTTCGGAAAGAGGCTCTGCCGAGAACCAGCGCCGTGAGATGTGCTGTCTGTGGGAAAGCACAGATGCCCAGTGCTGTTGTGCCTGTGGATAGGCTGCACGGGGACGCTGAAGAGCAGCAAGAGCTTTCAGGGCTGGCACCTTCCTTGTGGGAGAAGGATCCGGACGTTTGCCTTTTCGGAAAGAGGCTCTGCCGAGATCCAGAGCCGTGAGATGTGCTGTCTGTGGGAAAGCACAGATGCCCAGTGCTGTTGTGCCTGTGGATAGGCTGCACGGGCACGGTGAAGAGCAGCAAGAGCTTTCAGGGCTGGCACCTTCCTTGTGGGAGAAGGAGCCGGACGTTTGCCTTTTCGGAAAGAGGCTCTGCCGAGATCCAGCGCCGTGATGTGTACTGTTCCTGTTAAAGCACAGATGCCCAGTGCTGTTGTGCCTGTGGATAGGCTGCACGGGGACGGTGAAGAGCAGCAAGAGCTTTCAGGGCTGGCACCTTCCTTGTGGGAGAAGGAGCCGGACGTTTGCCTTTTCGCAAAGAGGCTCTGCCGAGATCCAGCGCCGTGAGATGTCCTGTCTGTGGGAAAGCACAGATGCCCAGTGCTGTTGTGCCTGTGGATAGGCTGCACGGGGACGGTGAAGAGCAGCAAGAGCTTTCAGGGCTGGCACCTTCCTTGTGGGAGAATGAGCGGGACGTTTGCCTTTTCGCAAAGAGGCTCTGCCGAGATCCAGCGCCGTCAGATGTGCAGTCAGTGGGAAAGCACAGATGCCCAGTGCTGTTGTGCCTGTGGATAGGCTGCACGGGGACGGTGAAGAGCAGCAAGAGTTTTCAGGGCTGGTACGTTCCTTGTGGGAGAAGGAGCCGGACGTTTGCCTTTTCGCAAAGAGGCTCTGCCGAGATCCAGCGCCGTGATGTGTACTGTTCCTGTTAAAGCACAGATGCCCAGTGCTGTTGTGCCTGTGGATAGGCTGCACGGGGACGGTGAAGAGCAGCAAGAGCTTTCAGGGCTGGCACCTTCCTTGTGGGAGAAGGAGCCGGACGTTTGCCTTTTCGCAAACAGGCTCTGCCGAGAACCAGTGCCGTGAGATGTGCATTCAGTGGGAAAGCATAGATGCCCAGTGCTGTTGTGCTTGTGGATAGGCTGCACGGGGACGGTGAAGAGCAGCAAGAGCTTTCAGGGCTGGCACCTTCCTTGTGGGAGAAGGAGCGGGACGTTTGCCTTTTCGGAAAGAGGCTCTGCCGAGAACCAGCGCCGTGAGATGTGCCGGCACTGGGAAAGCACAGATGCCCAGTGCTGTTGTGCCTGTGGATAGGCTGCACGGGGACGCTGAAGAGCAGCAAGAGCTTTCAGGGCTGGCACCTTCCTTGTGGGAGAAGGATCCGGACGTTTGCCTTTTCGGAAAGAGGCTCTGCCGAGATCCAGAGCCGTGAGATGTGCTGTCTGTGGGAAAGCACAGATGCCCAGTGCTGTTGTGCCTGTGGATAGGCTGCACGGGCACGGTGAAGAGCAGCAAGAGCTTTCAGGGCTGGCACCTTCCTTGTGGGAGAAGGATCCGGACGTTTGCCTTTTCGGAAAGAGGCTCTGCCGAGATCCAGCGCCGTGATGTGTACTGTTCCTGTTAAAGCACAGATGCCCAGTGCTATTGTGCCTGTGGATAGGCTGCACGGGGACGGTGAAGAGCAGCAAGAGCTTTCAGGGCTGGCACCTTCCTTGTGGGAGAAGGAGCCGGACGTTTGCCTTTTCGGAAAGAGGCTCTGCCGAGATCCAGCGCCGTGAGATGTCCTGTCTGTGGGAAAGCATAGATGCCCAGTGCTGTTGTGCTTGTGGATAGGCTGCACGGGGACGGTGAAGAGCAGCAAGAGCTTTCAGGGCTGGCACCTTCCTTGTGAGTGAAGGAGCCAGACGTTTGCCTTTTCGGAAAGAGGCTCTGCCGAGAACCAGCGCCGTGATGTGTACTGTTCCTGTTAAAGCACAGATGCCCAGTGCTGTTGTGCCTGTGGATAGGCTGCACGGGGACGGTGAAGAGCAGCAAGAGCTTTCAGGGCTGTCACCTTCCTTGTGGGAGAAGGAGCCGGACGTTTGCCTTTTAGGAAAGAGGCTCTGCCGAGAACCAGCGCCGTGAGATGTGCCGGCACTGGGAAAGCACAGATGCCCAGTGCTGTTGTGGCTGTGGATAGGCTGCACGGGGACGGTGAAGAGCAGCAAGAGCTTTCAGGGCTGTCACCTTCCTTGTGGGAGAAGGAGCCGGACGTTTGCCTTTTCGCAAAGAGGCTCTGCCGAGATCCAGCGCCGTGATGTGTACTGTTCCTGTTAAAGCACAGATGCCCAGTGCTGTTGTGCCTGTGGATAGGCTGCACGGGGACGGTGAAGAGCAGCAAGAGCTTTCAGGGCTGTCACCTTCCTTGTGGGAGAAGGAGCCGGACGTTTGCCTTTTCGGAAAGAGGCTCTGCCGAGAACCAGCGCCGTGAGATGTGCTGTCTGTGGGAAAGCACAGATGCCCAGTGCTGTTGTGCCTGTGGATAGGCTGCACGGGGACGGTGAAGAGCAGCAAGAGCTTTCAGGGCTGGCACCTTCCTTGTGGGAGAAGGATCCGGACGTTTGCCTTTTCGGAAAGAGGCTCTGCCAAGATCCAGAGCCGTGAGATGTGCACTCAGTGGGAAAGCACAGATGCCCAGTGCTGTTGTGCCTGTGGATAGGCTGCACGGGGACGGTGAAGAGCAGCAAGAGCTTTCAGGGCTGGCACCTTCCTTGTGGAGAAGGAGCCGGACGTTTGCCTTTTCGGAAAGAGGCTCTGCCGAGAACCAGCCCCGTGATGTGTACTGTTCCTGTTAAAGCAGAGATGCCCAGTGCTGTTGTGCTTGTGGATAGGCTGCACGGGGACGGTGAAGAGCAGCAAGAGCTTTCAGGGCTGGCACCTTCCTTGTGGGAGAAGGAGCCGGACGTTTGCCTTTTCGCAAAGAGGCTCTGCCGAGATCCAGCGCCATGAGATGTCCTGTCTGTGGGAAAGCACAGATGCCCAGTGCTGTTGTGCTTGTGGATAGGCTGCACGGGGACGGTGAAGAGCAGCAAGAGCTTTCAGGGCTGGCACCTTCCTTGTGGGAGAAGGAGCCGGACGTTTGCCTTTTCGGAAAGAGGCTCTGCCGAGATCCAGCGCCGTGAGATGTCCTGTCTGTGGGAAAGCATAGATGCCCAGTGCTGTTGTGCTTGTGGATAGGCTGCACGGGGACGGTGAAGAGCAGCAAGAGCTTTCAGGGCTGGCACCTTCCTTGTGAGTGAAGGAGCCAGACGTTTGCCTTTTCGGAAAGAGGCTCTGCCGAGAACCAGCGCCGTGATGTGTACTGTTCCTGTTAAAGCACAGATGCCCAGTGCTGTTGTGCCTGTGGATAGGCTGCACGGGGACGGTGAAGAGCAGCAAGAGCTTTCAGGGCTGTCACCTTCCTTGTGGGAGAAGGAGCCGGACGTTTGCCTTTTCGGAAAGAGGCTCTGCCGAGAACCAGCGCCGTGAGATGTGCCGGCACTGGGAAAGCACAGATGCCCAGTGCTGTTGTGGCTGTGGATAGGCTGCACGGGGACGGTGAAGAGCAGCAAGAGCTTTCAGGGCTGTCACCTTCCTTGTGGGAGAAGGAGCCGGACGTTTGCCTTTTCGCAAAGAGGCTCTGCCGAGATCCAGCGCCGTGATGTGTACTGTTCCTGTTAAAGCACAGATGCCCAGTGCTGTTGTGCCTGTGGATAGGCTGCACGGGGACGGTGAAGAGCAGCAAGAGCTTTCAGGGCTGTCACCTTCCTTGTGGGAGAAGGAGCCGGACGTTTGCCTTTTCGGAAAGAGGCTCTGCCGAGAACCAGCGCCGTGAGATGTGCTGTCTGTGGGAAAGCACAGATGCCCAGTGCTGTTGTGCCTGTGGATAGGCTGCACGGGGACGGTGAAGAGCAGCAAGAGCTTTCAGGGCTGGCACCTTCCTTGTGGGAGAAGGATCCGGACGTTTGCCTTTTCGGAAAGAGGCTCTGCCAAGATCCAGAGCCGTGAGATGTGCACTCAGTGGGAAAGCACAGATGCCCAGTGCTGTTGTGCCTGTGGATAGGCTGCACGGGGACGGTGAAGAGCAGCAAGAGCTTTCAGGGCTGGCACCTTCCTTGTGGAGAAGGAGCCGGACGTTTGCCTTTTCGGAAAGAGGCTCTGCCGAGAACCAGCCCCGTGATGTGTACTGTTCCTGTTAAAGCAGAGATGCCCAGTGCTGTTGTGCTTGTGGATAGGCTGCACGGGGACGGTGAAGAGCAGCAAGAGCTTTCAGGGCTGGCACCTTCCTTGTGGGAGAAGGAGCCGGACGTTTGCCTTTTCGCAAAGAGGCTCTGCCGAGATCCAGCGCCATGAGATGTCCTGTCTGTGGGAAAGCACAGATGCCCAGTGCTGTTGTGCTTGTGGATAGGCTGCACGGGGACGGTGAAGAGCAGCAAGAGCTTTCAGGGCTGGCACCTTCCTTGTGGGAGAAGGAGCCGGACGTTTGCCTTTTCGGAAAGAGGCTCTGCCGAGATCCAGCGCCGTGAGATGTGCACTCAGTGGGAAAGCACAGATGCCCAGTGCTGTTGTGCCTGTGGATAGGCTGCACGGGGACGGTGAAGAGCAGCAAGAGCTTTCAGGGCTGTCACCTTCCTTGTGGGAGAAGGAGCCGGACGTTTGCCTTTTCGGAAAGAGGCTCTGCCGAGAACCAGCGCCGTGAGATGTGCACTCAGTGGGAAAGCACAGATGCCCAGTGCTGTTGTGCCTGTGGATAGGCTGCACGGGGACGGTGAAGAGCAGCAAGAGCTTTCAGGGCTGGCACCTTCCTTGTGGGAGAAGGAGCCGGACGTTTGCCTTTTCGGAAAGAGGCTCTGCCGAGAACCAGCGCCGTGAGATGTGCTGTCTGTGGGAAAGCACAGATGCCCAGTGCTGTTGTGCCTGTGGATAGGCTGCACGGGGACGGTGAAGAGCAGCAAAAGCTTTCAGGGCTGGCACCTTCCTTGTGGGAGAAGGAGCGGGACGTTTGCCTTTTCAGAAAGAGGCTCTGCCGAGATCCAGAGCCGTGAGATGTGCTGTCTGTGGGAAAGCACAGATGCCCAGTGCTGTTGTGCCTGTGGATAGGCTGCACGGGGACGGTGAAGAGCAGCAAGAGCTTTCAGGGCTGGCACCTTCCTTGTGGGAGAAGGAGCGGGACGTTTGCCTTTTCGGAAAGAGGCTCTGCCGAGAACCAGCGCCGTGAGATGTGACGGCACTGGGAAAGCACAGATGCCCAGTGCTGTTGTGCCTGTGGATAGGCTGCACGGGGACGGTGAAGAGCAGCAAGAGCTTTCAGGGCTGGCACCTTCCTTGTGGGAGAAGGAGCCGGACGTTTGCCTTTTCGGAAAGAGGCTCTGCCGAGATCCAGAGCCGTGAGATGTGCTGTCTGTGGGAAAGCACAGATGCCCAGTGCTGTTGTGCCTGTGGATAGGCTGCACGGGCACGGTGAAGAGCAGCAAGAGCTTTCAGGGCTGGCACCTTCCTTGTGGGAGAAGGATCCGGACGTTTGCCTTTTCGGAAAGAGGCTCTGCCGAGATCCAGCGCCGTGATGTGTACTGTTCCTGTTAAAGCACAGATGCCCAGTGCTATTGTGCCTGTGGATAGGCTGCACGGGGACGGTGAAGAGCAGCAAGAGCTTTCAGGGCTGGCACCTTCCTTGTGGGAGAAGGAGCGGGACGTTTGCCTTTTCGCAAAGAGGCTCTGCCGAGATCCAGCGCCGTGATGTGTACTGTTCCTGTTAAAGCACAGATGCCCAGTGCTGTTGTGCCTGTGGATAGGCTGCACGGGGACGGTGAAGAGCAGCAAGAGCTTTCAGGGCTGGCACCTTCCTTGTGGGAGAATGAGCGGGACGTTTGCCTTTTCGCAAAGAGGCTCTGCCGAGATCCAGCGCCGTCAGATGTGCAGTCAGTGGGAAAGCACAGATGCCCAGTGCTGTTGTGCCTGTGGATAGGCTGCACGGGGACGGTGAAGAGCAGCAAGAGTTTTCAGGGCTGGTACGTTCCTTGTGGGAGAAGGAGCCGGACGTTTGCCTTTTCGCAAAGAGGCTCTGCCGAGATCCAGCGCCGTGATGTGTACTGTTCCTGTTAAAGCACAGATGCCCAGTGCTGTTGTGCCTGTGGATAGGCTGCACGGGGACGGTGAAGAGCAGCAAGAGCTTTCAGGGCTGGCACCTTCCTTGTGGGAGAAGGAGCCGGACGTTTGCCTTTTCGCAAACAGGCTCTGCCGAGAACCAGTGCCGTGAGATGTGCATTCAGTGGGAAAGCATAGATGCCCAGTGCTGTTGTGCTTGTGGATAGGCTGCACGGGGACGGTGAAGAGCAGCAAGAGCTTTCAGGGCTGGCACCTTCCTTGAGGGAGAAGGAGCGGGACGTTTGCCTTTTCGGAAAGAGGCTCTGCCGAGAACCAGCGCCGTGAGATGTGCCGGCACTGGGAAAGCACAGATGCCCAGTGCTGTTGTGGCTGTGGATAGGCTGCACGGGGACGGTGAAGAGCAGCAAGAGCTTTCAGGGCTGGCACCTTCCTTGTGGGAGAAGGAGCCGGACGTTTGCCTTTTCGCAAAGAGGCTCTGCCGAGATCCAGCGCCGTGATGTGTACTGTTCCTGTTAAAGCACAGATGCCCAGTGCTGTTGTGCCTGTGGATAGGCTGCACGGGGACGGTGAAGAGCAGCAAGAGCTTTCAGGGCTGGCACCTTCCTTGTGGGAGAAGGAGCCGGACGTTTGCCTTTTCGGAAAGAGGCTCTGCCGAGAACCAGCGCCGTGAGATGTGCTTTCTGTGGGAAAGCACAGATGCCCAGTGCTGTTGTGCCTGTGGATAGGCTGCACGGGGACGGTGAAGAGCAGCAAGAGCTTTCAGGGCTGGCACCTTCCTTGTGGGAGAAGGAGCCGGACGTTTGCCTTTTCGGAAAGAGGCTCTGCCGAGATCCAGAGCCGTGAGATGTGCACTCAGTGGGAAAGCACAGATGCCCAGTGCTGTTGTGCCTGTGGATAGGCTGCACGGGGACGGTGAAGAGCAGCAAGAGCTTTCAGGGCTGGCACCTTCCTTGTGGGAGAAGGAGCCGGACGTTTGCCTTTTCGGAAAGAGGCTCTGCCGAGAACCAGCGCCGTGAGATGTGCCGGCACTGGGAAAGCACAGATGCCCAGTGCTGTTGTGGCTGTGGATAGGCTGCACGGGGACGGTGAAGAGCAGCAAGAGCTTTCAGGGCTGGCACCTTCCTTGTGGGAGAAGGAGCCGGACGTTTGCCTTTTCGGAAAGAGGCTCTGCCGAGATCCAGCGCCGTGATGTGTACTGTTCCTGTTAAAGCACAGATGCCCAGTGCTGTTGTGCCTGTGGATAGGCTGCAAAGGGGCGGTGAAGAGCAGCAAGAGCTTTCAGGGCTGTCACCTTCCTTGTGGGAGAAGGAGCCGGACGTTTGCCTTTTCGGAAAGAGGCTCTGCCGAGAACCAGCGCCGTGAGATGTGCTGTCTGTGGGAAAGCACAGATGCCCAGTGCTGTTGTGCCTGTGGATAGGCTGCACGGGGACGGTGAAGAGCAGCAAGAGCTTTCAGGGCTGGCACCTTCCTTGTGGGAGAAGGATCCGGACGTTTGCCTTTTCGGAAAGAGGCTCTGGCGAGATCCAGAGCCGTGAGATGTCCTGTCTGTGGGAAAGCACAGATGCCCAGTGCTGTTGTGCTTGTGGATAGGCTGCACGGGGACGGTGAAGAGCAGCAAGAGCTTTCAGGGCTGGCACCTTCCTTGCGGGAGAAGGAGCCGGACGTTTGCCTTTTCGCAAAACGGCTCTGCCGAGATCCAGAGCCGTGAGATGTGCACTCAGTGGGAAAGCACAAATGCCCAGTGCTGTTGTGCCTGTGGATAGGCTGCACGGGGACGGTGAAGAGCAGCAAGAGCTTTCAGGGCTGGCACCTTCCTTGTGGGAGAAGGAGCCGGACGTTTGCCTTTTCGGAAAGAGGCTCTGCCGAGAACCAGCGCCGTGAGATGTGCTGTCTGTGGGAAAGCACAGATGCCCAGTGCTGTTGTGCCTGTGGATAGGCTGCACGGGGACGGTGAAGAGCAGCAAGAGCTTTCAGGGCTGGCACCTTCCTTGTGGGAGAAGGAGCCGGACGTTTGCCTTTTCGGAAAGAGGCTCTGCCGAGATCCAGAGCCGTGAGATGTGCTGTCTGTGGGAAAGCACAGATGCCCAGTGCTGTTGTGCCTGTGGATAGGCTGCACGGGGACGGTGAAGAGCAGCAAAAGCTTTCAGGGCTGGCACCTTCCTTGTGGGAGAAGGAGCGGGACATTTGCCTTTTCAGAAAGAGGCTCTGCCGAGATCCAGAGCCGTGAGATGTGCTGTCTGTGGGAAAGCACAGATGCCCAGTGCTGTTGTGCCTGTGGATAGGCTGCACGGGGACGCTGAAGAGCAGCAAGAGCTTTCAGGGCTGGCACCTTCCTTGTGGGAGAAGGAGCGGGACGTTTGCCTTTTCGGAAAGAGGCTCTGCCGAGAACCAGCGCCGTGATATGTGCCGGCACTGGGAAAGCACAGATGCCCAGTGCTGTTGTGCCTGTGGATAGGCTGCACGGGGACGCTGAAGAGCAGCAAGAGCTTTCAGGGCTGGCACCTTCCTTGTGGGAGAAGGATCCGGACGTTTGCCTTTTCGGAAAGAGGCTCTGCCGAGATCCAGAGCCGTGAGATGTGCTGTCTGTGGGAAAGCACAGATGCCCAGTGCTGTTGTGCCTGTGGATAGGCTGCACGGGCACGGTGAAGAGCAGCAAGAGCTTTCAGGGCTGGCACCTTCCTTGTGGGAGAAGGATCCGGACGTTTGCCTTTTCGGAAAGAGGCTCTGCCGAGATCCAGCGCCGTGATGTGTACTGTTCCTGTTAAAGCACAGATGCCCAGTGCTGTTGTGCCTGTGGATAGGCTGCACGGGGACGGTGAAGAGCAGCAAGAGCTTTCAGGGCTGGCACCTTCCTTGTGGGAGAAGGATCCGGACGTTTGCCTTTTCGGAAAGAGGCTCTGCCGAGATCCAGCGCCGTGAGATGTCCTGTCTGTGGGAAAGCACAGATGCCCAGTGCTGTTGTGCCTGTGGATAGGCTGCACGGGGACGGTGAAGAGCAGCAAGAGCTTTCAGGGCTGGCACCTTCCTTGTGGGAGAATGAGCGGGACGTTTGCCTTTTCGCAAAGAGGCTCTGCCGAGATCCAGCGCCGTCAGATGTGCAGTCAGTGGGAAAGCACAGATGCCCAGTGCTGTTGTGCCTGTGGATAGGCTGCAGCGGGACGGTGAAGAGCAGCAAGAGTTTTCAGGGCTGGTACGTTCCTTGTGGGAGAAGGAGCCGGACGTTTGCCTTTTCGCAAAGAGGCTCTGCCGAGATCCAGCGCCGTGATGTGTACTGTTCCTGTTAAAGCACAGATGCCCAGTGCTGTTGTGCCTGTGGATAGGCTGCACGGGGACGGTGAAGAGCAGCAAGAGCTTTCAGGGCTGGCACCTTCCTTGTGGGAGAAGGAGCCGGACGTTTGCCTTTTCGCAAACAGGCTCTGCCGAGAACCAGTGCCGTGAGATGTGCATTCAGTGGGAAAGCATAGATGCCCAGTGCTGTTGTGCTTGTGGATAGGCTGCACGGGGACGGTGAAGAGCAGCAAGAGCTTTCAGGGCTGGCACCTTCCTTGTGGGAGAAGGAGCGGGACGTTTGCCTTTTCGGAAAGAGGCTCTGCCGAGAACCAGCGCCGTGAGATGTGCCGGCACTGGGAAAGCACAGATGCCCAGTGCTGTTGTGCCTGTGGATAGGCTGCACGGGGACGCTGAAGAGCAGCAAGAGCTTTCAGGGCTGGCACCTTCCTTGTGGGAGAAGGATCCGGACGTTTGCCTTTTCGGAAAGAGGCTCTGCCGAGATCCAGAGCCGTGAGATGTGCTGTCTGTGGGAAAGCACAGATGCCCAGTGCTGTTGTGCCTGTGGATAGGCTGCACGGGCACGGTGAAGAGCAGCAAGAGCTTTCAGGGCTGGCACCTTCCTTGTGGGAGAAGGATCCGGACGTTTGCCTTTTCGGAAAGAGGCTCTGCCGAGATCCAGCGCCGTGATGTGTACTGTTCCTGTTAAAGCACAGATGCCCAGTGCTATTGTGCCTGTGGATAGGCTGCACGGGGACGGTGAAGAGCAGCAAGAGCTTTCAGGGCTGGCACCTTCCTTGTGGGAGAAGGAGCCGGACGTTTGCCTTTTCGGAAAGAGGCTCTGCCGAGATCCAGCGCCGTGAGATGTCCTGTCTGTGGGAAAGCATAGATGCCCAGTGCTGTTGTGCTTGTGGATAGGCTGCACGGGGACGGTGAAGAGCAGCAAGAGCTTTCAGGGCTGGCACCTTCCTTGTGAGTGAAGGAGCCAGACGTTTGCCTTTTCGGAAAGAGGCTCTGCCGAGAACCAGCGCCGTGATGTGTACTGTTCCTGTTAAAGCACAGATGCCCAGTGCTGTTGTGCCTGTGGATAGGCTGCACGGGGACGGTGAAGAGCAGCAAGAGCTTTCAGGGCTGTCACCTTCCTTGTGGGAGAAGGAGCCGGACGTTTGCCTTTTCGGAAAGAGGCTCTGCCGAGAACCAGCGCCGTGAGATGTGCCGGCACTGGGAAAGCACAGATGCCCAGTGCTGTTGTGGCTGTGGATAGGCTGCACGGGGACGGTGAAGAGCAGCAAGAGCTTTCAGGGCTGTCACCTTCCTTGTGGGAGAAGGAGCCGGACGTTTGCCTTTTCGCAAAGAGGCTCTGCCGAGATCCAGCGCCGTGATGTGTACTGTTCCTGTTAAAGCACAGATGCCCAGTGCTGTTGTGCCTGTGGATAGGCTGCACGGGGACGGTGAAGAGCAGCAAGAGCTTTCAGGGCTGTCACCTTCCTTGTGGGAGAAGGAGCCGGACGTTTGCCTTTTCGGAAAGAGGCTCTGCCGAGAACCAGCGCCGTGAGATGTGCTGTCTGTGGGAAAGCACAGATGCCCAGTGCTGTTGTGCCTGTGGATAGGCTGCACGGGGACGGTGAAGAGCAGCAAGAGCTTTCAGGGCTGGCACCTTCCTTGTGGAGAAGGAGCCGGACGTTTGCCTTTTCGGAAAGAGGCTCTGCCGAGAACCAGCCCCGTGATGTGTACTGTTCCTGTTAAAGCAGAGATGCCCAGTGCTGTTGTGCTTGTGGATAGGCTGCACGGGGACGGTGAAGAGCAGCAAGAGCTTTCAGGGCTGGCACCTTCCTTGTGGGAGAAGGAGCCGGACGTTTGCCTTTTCGCAAAGAGGCTCTGCCGAGATCCAGCGCCATGAGATGTCCTGTCTGTGGGAAAGCACAGATGCCCAGTGCTGTTGTGCTTGTGGATAGGCTGCACGGGGACGGTGAAGAGCAGCAAGAGATTTCAGGGCTGGCACCTTCCTTGTGGGAGAAGGAGCCGGACGTTTGCCTTTTCGGAAAGAGGCTCTGCCGAGATCCAGCGCCGTGAGATGTGCACTCAGTGGGAAAGCACAGATGCCCAGTGCTGTTGTGCCTGTGGATAGGCTGCACGGGGACGGTGAAGAGCAGCAAGAGCTTTCAGGGCTGGCACCTTCCTTGTGGGAGAAGGAGCCGGACGTTTGCCTTTTCGGAAAGAGGCTCTGCCGAGAACCAGCGCCGTGAGATGTGCACTCAGTGGGAAAGCACAGATGCCCAGTGCTGTTGTGCCTGTGGATAGGCTGCACGGGGACGGTGAAGAGCAGCAAGAGCTTTCAGGGCTGGCACCTTCCTTGTGGGAGAAGGAGCCGGACGTTTGCCTTTTCGGAAAGAGGCTCTGCCGAGAACCAGCGCCGTGAGATGTGCTGTCTGTGGGAAAGCACAGATGCCCAGTGCTGTTGTGCCTGTGGATAGGCTGCACGGGGACGGTGAAGAGCAGCAAAAGCTTTCAGGGCTGGCACCTTCCTTGTGGGAGAAGGAGCGGGACGTTTGCCTTTTCAGAAAGAGGCTCTGCCGAGATCCAGAGCCGTGAGATGTGCTGTCTGTGGGAAAGCACAGATGCCCAGTGCTGTTGTGCCTGTGGATAGGCTGCACGGGGACGGTGAAGAGCAGCAAGAGCTTTCAGGGCTGGCACCTTCCTTGTGGGAGAAGGAGCGGGACGTTTGCCTTTTCGGAAAGAGGCTCTGCCGAGAACCAGCGCCGTGAGATGTGACGGCACTGGGAAAGCACAGATGCCCAGTGCTGTTGTGCCTGTGGATAGGCTGCACGGGGACGGTGAAGAGCAGCAAGAGCTTTCAGGGCTGGCACCTTCCTTGTGGGAGAAGGATCCGGACGTTTGCCTTTTCGGAAAGAGGCTCTGCCGAGATCCAGAGCCGTGAGATGTGCTGTCTGTGGGAAAGCACAGATGCCCAGTGCTGTTGTGCCTGTGGATAGGCTGCACGGGCACGGTGAAGAGCAGCAAGAGCTTTCAGGGCTGGCACCTTCCTTGTGGGAGAAGGAGCCGGACGTTTGCCTTTTCGCAAAGAGGCTCTGCCGAGATCCAGCGCCGTGATGTGTACTGTTCCTGTTAAAGCACAGATGCCCAGTGCTATTGTGCCTGTGGATAGGCTGCACGGGGACGGTGAAGAGCAGCAAGAGCTTTCAGGGCTGGCACCTTCCTTGTGGGAGAAGGAGCGGGACGTTTGCCTTTTCGGAAAGAGGCTCTGCCGAGATCCAGCGCCGTGATGTGTACTGTTCCTGTTAAAGCACAGATGCCCGGTGCTGTTGTGCCTGTGGATAGGCTGCACGGGGACGGTGAAGAGCAGCAAGAGCTTTCAGGGCTGGCACCTTCCTTGTGGGAGAATGAGCGGGACGTTTGCCTTTTCGCAAAGAGGCTCTGCCGAGATCCAGCGCCGTCAGATGTGCAGTCAGTGGGAAAGCACAGATGCCCAGTGCTGTTGTGCCTGTGGATAGGCTGCACGGGGACGGTGAAGAGCAGCAAGAGTTTTCAGGGCTGGTACGTTCCTTGTGGGAGAAGGAGCCGGACGTTTGCCTTTTCGCAAAGAGGCTCTGCCGAGATCCAGCGCCGTGATGTGTACTGTTCCTGTTAAAGCACAGATGCCCAGTGCTGTTGTGCCTGTGGATAGGCTGCACGGGGACGGTGAAGAGCAGCAAGAGCTTTCAGGGCTGGCACCTTCCTTGTGGGAGAAGGAGCCGGACGTTTGCCTTTTCGCAAACAGGCTCTGCCGAGAACCAGTGCCGTGAGATGTGCATTCAGTGGGAAAGCATAGATGCCCAGTGCTGTTGTGCTTGTGGATAGGCTGCACGGGGACGGTGAAGAGCAGCAAGAGCTTTCAGGGCTGGCACCTTCCTTGTGGGAGAAGGAGCGGGACGTTTGCCTTTTCGGAAAGAGGCTCTGCCGAGAACCAGCGCCGTGAGATGTGCCGGCACTGGGAAAGCACAGATGCCCAGTGCTGTTGTGCCTGTGGATAGGCTGCACGGGGACGCTGAAGAGCAGCAAGAGCTTTCAGGGCTGGCACCTTCCTTGTGGGAGAAGGATCCGGACGTTTGCCTTTTCGGAAAGAGGCTCTGCCGAGATCCAGAGCCGTGAGATGTGCTGTCTGTGGGAAAGCACAGATGCCCAGTGCTGTTGTGCCTGTGGATAGGCTGCACGGGCACGGTGAAGAGCAGCAAGAGCTTTCAGGGCTGGCACCTTCCTTGTGGGAGAAGGATCCGGACGTTTGCCTTTTCGGAAAGAGGCTCTGCCGAGATCCAGCGCCGTGATGTGTACTGTTCCTGTTAAAGCACAGATGCCCAGTGCTATTGTGCCTGTGGATAGGCTGCACGGGGACGGTGAAGAGCAGCAAGAGCTTTCAGGGCTGGCACCTTCCTTGTGGGAGAAGGAGCCGGACGTTTGCCTTTTCGGAAAGAGGCTCTGCCGAGATCCAGCGCCGTGAGATGTCCTGTCTGTGGGAAAGCATAGATGCCCAGTGCTGTTGTGCTTGTGGATAGGCTGCACGGGGACGGTGAAGAGCAGCAAGAGCTTTCAGGGCTGGCACCTTCCTTGTGAGTGAAGGAGCCAGACGTTTGCCTTTTCGGAAAGAGGCTCTGCCGAGAACCAGCGCCGTGATGTGTACTGTTCCTGTTAAAGCACAGATGCCCAGTGCTGTTGTGCCTGTGGATAGGCTGCACGGGGACGGTGAAGAGCAGCAAGAGCTTTCAGGGCTGGCACCTTCCTTGTGGGAGAAGGAGCCGGACGTTTGCCTTTTCGGAAAGAGGCTCTGCCGAGAACCAGCGCCGTGAGATGTGCCGGCACTGGGAAAGCACAGATGCCCAGTGCTGTTGTGGCTGTGGATAGGCTGCACGGGGACGGTGAAGAGCAGCAAGAGCTTTCAGGGCTGTCACCTTCCTTGTGGGAGAAGGAGCCGGACGTTTGCCTTTTCGCAAAGAGGCTCTGCCGAGATCCAGCGCCGTGATGTGTACTGTTCCTGTTAAAGCACAGATGCCCAGTGCTGTTGTGCCTGTGGATAGGCTGCACGGGGACGGTGAAGAGCAGCAAGAGCTTTCAGGGCTGTCACCTTCCTTGTGGGAGAAGGAGCCGGACGTTTGCCTTTTCGGAAAGAGGCTCTGCCGAGAACCAGCGCCGTGAGATGTGCTGTCTGTGGGAAAGCACAGATGCCCAGTGCTGTTGTGCCTGTGGATAGGCTGCACGGGGACGGTGAAGAGCAGCAAGAGCTTTCAGGGCTGGCACCTTCCTTGTGGGAGAAGGATCCGGACGTTTGCCTTTTCGGAAAGAGGCTCTGCCGAGATCCAGAGCCGTGAGATGTGCACTCAGTGGGAAAGCACAGATGCCCAGTGCTGTTGTGCCTGTGGATAGGCTGCACGGGGACGGTGAAGAGCAGCAAGAGCTTTCAGGGCTGGCACCTTCCTTGTGGAGAAGGAGCCGGACGTTTGCCTTTTCGGAAAGAGGCTCTGCCGAGAACCAGCCCCGTGATGTGTACTGTTCCTGTTAAAGCAGAGATGCCCAGTGCTGTTGTGCTTGTGGATAGGCTGCACGGGGACGGTGAAGAGCAGCAAGAGCTTTCAGGGCTGGCACCTTCCTTGTGGGAGAAGGAGCCGGACGTTTGCCTTTTCGCAAAGAGGCTCTGCCGAGATCCAGCGCCATGAGATGACCTGTCTGTGGGAAAGCACAGATGCCCAGTGCTGTTGTGCTTGTGGATAGGCTGCACGGGGACGGTGAAGAGCAGCAAGAGCTTTCAGGGCTGGCACCTTCCTTGTGGGAGAAGGAGCCGGACGTTTGCCTTTTCGGAAAGAGGCTCTGCCGAGATCCAGCGCCGTGAGATGTGCACTCAGTGGGAAAGCACAGATGCCCAGTGCTGTTGTGCCTGTGGATAGGCTGCACGGGGACGGTGAAGAGCAGCAAGAGCTTTCAGGGCTGGCACCTTCCTTGTGGGAGAAGGAGCCGGACGTTTGCCTTTTCGGAAAGAGGCTCTGCCGAGATCCAGAGCCGTGAGATGTGCTGTCTGTGGGAAAGCACAGATGCCCAGTGCTGTTGTGCCTGTGGATAGGCTGCACGGGGACGGTGAAGAGCAGCAAGAGCTTTCAGGGCTGGCACCTTCCTTGTGGGAGAAGGAGCCGGACGTTTGCCTTTTCGGAAAGAGGCTCTGCCGAGAACCAGCGCCGTGAGATGTGCTGTCTGTGGGAAAGCACAGATGCCCAGTGCTGTTGTGCCTGTGGATAGGCTGCACGGGGACGGTGAAGAGCAGCAAAAGCTTTCAGGGCTGGCACCTTCCTTGTGGGAGAAGGAGCGGGACGTTTGCCTTTTCAGAAAGAGGCTCTGCCGAGATCCAGAGCCGTGAGATGTGCTGTCTGTGGGAAAGCACAGATGCCCAGTGCTGTTGTGCCTGTGGATAGGCTGCACGGGGACGGTGAAGAGCAGCAAGAGCTTTCAGGGCTGGCACGTTCCTTGTGGGAGAAGGAGCGGGACGTTTGCCTTTTCGGAAAGAGGCTCTGCCGAGAACCAGCGCCGTGAGATGTGACGGCACTGGGAAAGCACAGATGCCCAGTGCTGTTGTGCCTGTGGATAGGCTGCACGGGGACGGTGAAGAGCAGCAAGAGCTTTCAGGGCTGTCACCTTCCTTGTGGGAGAAGGATCCGGACGTTTGCCTTTTCGGAAAGAGGCTCTGCCGAGATCCAGAGCCGTGAGATGTGCTGTCTGTGGGAAAGCACAGATGCCCAGTGCTGTTGTGCCTGTGGATAGGCTGCACGGGCACGGTGAAGAGCAGCAAGAGCTTTCAGGGCTGGCACCTTCCTTGTGGGAGAAGGATCCGGACGTTTGCCTTTTCGGAAAGAGGCTCTGCCGAGATCCAGCGCCGTGATGTGTACTGTTCCTGTTAAAGCACAGATGCCCAGTGCTATTGTGCCTGTGGATAGGCTGCACGGGGACGGTGAAGAGCAGCAAGAGCTTTCAGGGCTGGCACCTTCCTTGTGGGAGAAGGAGCGGGACGTTTGCCTTTTCGGAAAGAGGCTCTGCCGAGATCCAGCGCCGTGATGTGTACTGTTCCTGTTAAAGCACAGATGCCCAGTGCTGTTGTGCCTGTGGATAGGCTGCACGGGGACGGTGAAGAGCAGCAAGAGCTTTCAGGGCTGGCACCTTCCTTGTGGGAGAAGGAGCCGGACGTTTGCCTTTTCGCAAAGAGGCTCTGCCGAGATCCAGCGCCGTGAGATGTCCTGTCTGTGGGAAAGCACAGATGCCCAGTGCTGTTGTGCCTGTGGATAGGCTGCACGGGGACGGTGAAGAGCAGCAAGAGCTTTCAGGGCTGGCACCTTCCTTGTGGGAGAAGGAGCCGGACGTTTGCCTTTTCGCAAAGAGGCTCTGCCGAGATCCAGCGCCGTCAGATGTGCAGTCAGTGGGAAAGCACAGATGCCCAGTGCTGTTGTGCCTGTGGATAGGCTGCACGGGGACGGTGAAGAGCAGCAAGAGTTTTCAGGGCTGGTACGTTCCTTGTGGGAGAAGGAGCCGGACGTTTGCCTTTTCGGAAAGAGGCTCTGCCGAGAACCAGCGCCGTGATGTGTACTGTTCCTGTTAAAGCACAGATGCCCAGTGCTGTTGTGCCTGTGGATAGGCTGCACGGGGACGGTGAAGAGCAGCAAGAGCTTTCAGGGCTGGCACCTTCCTTGTGGGAGAAGGAGCCGGACGTTTGCCTTTTCGCAAACAGGCTCTGCCGAGAACCAGTGCCGTGAGATGTGCATTCAGTGGGAAAGCATAGATGCCCAGTGCTGTTGTGCTTGTGGATAGGCTGCACGGGGACGGTGAAGAGCAGCAAGAGCTTTCAGGGCTGGCACCTTCCTTGTGGGAGAAGGAGCCGGACGTTTGCCTTTTCGGAAAGAGGCTCTGCCGAGAACCAGCGCCGTGAGATGTGCCGGCACTGGGAAAGCACAGATGCCCAGTGCTGTTGTGCCTGTGGATAGGCTGCACGGGGACGGTGAAGAGCAGCAAGAGCTTTCAGGGCTGGCACCTTCCTTGTGGGAGAAGGAGCCGGACGTTTGCCTTTTCGCAAAGAGGCTCTGCCGAGATCCAGAGCCGTGAGATGTGCTGTCTGTGGGAAAGCACAGATGCCCATTGCTGTTGTGCCTGTGGATAGGCTGCACGGGGACGGTGAAGAGCAGCAAAAGCTTTCAGGGCTGGCACCTTCCTTGTGGGAGAAGGAGCGGGACGTTTGCCTTTTCGGAAAGAGGCTCTGCCGAGATCCAGAGCCGTGAGATGTGCTGTCTGTGGGAAAGCACAGATGCCCAGTGCTGTTGTGGCTGTGGATAGGCTGCACGCGGATGGTGAAGAGCAGCAAGAGCTTTCAGGGCTGGCACCTTCCTTGTGGGAGAAGGAGCCGGACGTTTGCCTTTTCGGAAAGAGGCTCTGCCGAGATCCAGCGCCGTGATGTGTACTGTTCCTGTTAAAGCACAGATGCCCAGTGCTATTGTGCCTGTGGATAGGCTGCACGGGGACGGTGAAGAGCAGCAAGAGCTTTCAGGGCTGGCACCTTCCTTGTGGGAGAAGGAGCGGGACGTTTGCCTTTTCGGAAAGAGGCTCTGCCGAGAACCAGCGCCGTGATGTGTACTGTTCCTGTTAAAGCACAGATGCCCAGTGCTGTTGTGCCTGTGGATAGGCTGCACGGGGACGGTGAAGAGCAGCAAGAGCTTTCAGGGCTGGCACCTTCCTTGTGGGAGAAGGAGCCGGACGTTTGCCTTTTCGCAAAGAGGCTCTGCCGAGATCCAGCGCCGTGAGATGTCCTGTCTGTGGGAAAGCACAGATGCCCAGTGCTGTTGTGCCTGTGGATAGGCTGCACGGGGACGGTGAAGAGCAGCAAGAGCTTTCAGGGCTGGCACCTTCCTTGTGGGAGAATGAGCGGGACGTTTGCCTTTTCGCAAAGAGGCTCTGCCGAGATCCAGCGCCGTCAGATGTGCAGTCAGTGGGAAAGCACAGATGCCCAGTGCTGTTGTGCCTGTGGATAGGCTGCACGGGGACGGTGAAGAGCAGCAAGAGTTTTCAGGGCTGGTACGTTCCTTGTGGGAGAAGGAGCCGGACGTTTGCCTTTTCGCAAAGAGGCTCTGCCGAGAACCAGCGCCGTGATGTGTACTGTTCCTGTTAAAGCACAGATGCCCAGTGCTGTTGTGCCTGTGGATAGGCTGCACGGGGACGGTGAAGAGCAGCAAGAGCTTTCAGGGCTGTCACCTTCCTTGTGGGAGAAGGAGCCGGACGTTTGCCTTTTCGCAAACAGGCTCTGCCGAGAACCAGTGCCGTGAGATGTGCATTCAGTGGGAAAGCATAGATGCCCAGTGCTGTTGTGCTTGTGGATAGGCTGCACGGGGACGGTGAAGAGCAGCAAGAGCTTTCAGGGCTGGCACCTTCCTTGTGGGAGAAGGAGCCGGACGTTTGCCTTTTCGGAAAGAGGCTCTGCCGAGAACCAGCGCCGTGATGTGTACTGTTCCTGTTAAAGCACAGATGCCCAGTGCTGTTGTGCCTGTGGATAGGCTGCACGGGGACGGTGAAGAGCAGCAAGAGCTTTCAGGGCTGGCACCTTCCTTGTGGGAGAAGGAGCCGGACGTTTGCCTTTTCGGAAAGAGGCTCTGCCGAGAACCAGCGCCGTGAGATGTGCCGGCACTGGGAAAGCACAGATGCCCAGTGCTGTTGTGGCTGTGGATAGGCTGCACGGGGACGGTGAAGAGCAGCAAGAGCTTTCAGGGCTGGCACCTTCCTTGTGGGAGAAGGAGCCGGACGTTTGCCTTTTCGGAAAGAGGCTCTGCCGAGAACCAACGCCGTGATGTGTACTGTTCCTGTTAAAGCACAGATGCCCAGTGCTGTTGTGCCTGTGGATAGGCTGCACGGGGACGCTGAAGAGCAGCAAGAGCTTTCAGGGCTGGTACGTTCCTTGTGGGAGAAGGAGCCGGACGTTTGCCTTTTCGCAAAGAGGCTCTGCCGAGATCCAGCGCCGTGATGTGTACTGTTCCTGTTAAAGCACAGATGCCCAGTGCTGTTGTGCCTGTGGATAGGCTGCACGGGGACGGTGAAGAGCAGCAAGAGCTTTCAGGGCTGGCACCTTCCTTGTGGGAGAAGGAGCCGGACGTTTGCCTTTTCGCAAACAGGCTCTGCCGAGAACCAGTGCCGTGAGATGTGCATTCAGTGGGAAAGCATAGATGCCCAGTGCTGTTGTGCTTGTGGATAGGCTGCACGGGCACGGTGAAGAGCAGCAAGAGCTTTCAGGGCTGGCACGTTCCTTGTGGGAGAAGGAGCCGGACGTTTGCCTTTTCGCAAAGAGGCTCTGCAGAGATCCAGAGCCGTGAGATGTGCTGTCTGTGGGAAAGCACAGATGCCCAGTGCTGTTGTGCCTGTGGATAGGCTGCACGGGCACGGTGAAGAGCAGCAAGAGCTTTCAGGGCTGGTACGTTCCTTGTGGGAGAAGGAGCGGGACGTTTGCCTTTTCGGAAAGAGGCTCTGCCGAGAACCAGCGCCGTGATGTGTACTGTTCCTGTTAAAGCACAGATGCCCAGTGCTGTTGTGCCTGTGGATAGGCTGCACGGGGACGGTGAAGAGCAGCAAGAGCTTTCAGGGCTGGCACCTTCCTTGTGGGAGAAGGAGCCGGACGTTTGCCTTTTCGCAAAGAGGCTCTGCCGAGAACCAGCGCCGTGATGTGTACTGTTCCTGTTAAAGCACAGATGCCCAGTGCTGTTGTGCCTGTGGATAGGCTGCACGGGGACGGTGAAGAGCAGCAAGAGCTTTCAGGGCTGGCACCTTCCTTGTGGGAGAAGGAGCCGGACGTTTGCCTTTTCGGAAAGAGGCTCTGCCGAGATCCAGCGCCGTGAGATGTGCACTCAGTGGGAAAGCACAGATGCCCAGTGCTGTTGTGCCTGTGGATAGGCTGCACGGGGACGGTGAAGAGCAGCAAGAGCTTTCAGGGCTGGCACCTTCCTTGTGGGAGAAGGATCCGGACGTTTGCCTTTTCGGAAAGAGGCTCTGCCGAGAACCAGCGCCGTGATGTGTACTGTTCCTGTTAAAGCACAGATGCCCAGTGCTGTTGTGGCTGTGGATAGGCTGCACGGGGACGGTGAAGAGCAGCAAGAGCTTTCAGGGCTGTCACCTTCCTTGTGGGAGAAGGAGCCGGACGTTTGCCTTTTCGCAAAGAGGCTCTGCCGAGATCCAGAGCCGTGAGATGTGCTGTCTGTGGGAAAGCACAGATGCCCAGTGCTGTTGTGCCTGTGGATAGGCTGCACGGGCACGGTGAAGAGCAGCAAGAGCTTTCAGGGCTGGCACCTTCCTTGTGGGAGAAGGAGCCGGACGTTTGCCTTTTCGGAAAGAGGCTCTGCCGAGATCCAGCGCCGTGATGTGTACTGTTCCTGTTAAAGCACAGATGCCCAGTGCTGTTGTGCCTGTGGATAGGCTGCACGGGGACGGTGAAGAGCAGCAAGAGCTTTCAGGGCTGTCACCTTCCTTGTGGGAGAAGGAGCCGGACGTTTGCCTTTTCGGAAAGAGGCTCTGCCGAGAACCAGCGCCGTGAGATGTGCTGTCTGTGGGAAAGCACAGATGCCCAGTGCTGTTGTGCCTGTGGATAGGCTGCACGGGGACGGTGAAGAGCAGCAAGAGCTTTCAGGGCTGGCACCTTCCTTGTGGGAGAAGGAGCCGGACGTTTGCCTTTTCGGAAAGAGGCTCTGCCGAGATCCAGAGCCGTGAGATGTGCTGTCTGTGGGAAAGCACAGATGCCCAGTGCTGTTGTGCCTGTGGATAGGCTGCACGGGGACGCTGAAGAGCAGCAAGAGCTTTCAGGGCTGGCACCTTCCTTGTGGGAGAAGGAGCCGGACGTTTGCCTTTTCGCAAAGAGGCTCTGCCGAGAACCAGCGCCGTGATGTGTACTGTTCCTGTTAAAGCACAGATGCCCAGTGCTGTTGTGCCTGTGGATAGGCTGCACGGGGACGGTGAAGAGCAGCAAGAGCTTTCAGGGCTGGCACGTTCCTTGTGGGAGAAGGAGCGGGACGTTTGCCTTTTCGGAAAGAGTCTCTGCCGAGATCCAGCGCCGTGAGATGTCCTGTCTGTGGGAAAGCACAGATGCCCAGTGCTGTTGTGCCTGTGGATAGGCTGCACGGGGACGGTGAAGAGCAGCAAGAGCTTTCAGGGCTGGCACCTTCCTTGTGGGAGAAGGAGCCGGACGTTTGCCTTTTCGGAAAGAGGCTCTGCCGAGAACCAGCGCCGTGAGATGTGCCGGCACTGGGAAAGCACAGATGCCCAGTGCTGTTGTGCCTGTGGATAGGCTGCACGGGGACGGTGAAGAGCAGCAAGAGCTTTCAGGGCTGGCACCTTCCTTGTGGGAGAAGGAGCCGGACGTTTGCCTTTTCGGAAAGAGGCTCTGCCGAGATCCAGAGCCGTGAGATGTGCTGTCTGTGGGAAAGCACAGATGCCCATTGCTGTTGTGCCTGTGGATAGGCTGCACGGGGACGGTGAAGAGCAGCAAAAGCTTTCAGGGCTGGCACCTTCCTTGTGGGAGAAGGAGCGGGACGTTTGCCTTTTCGCAAAGAGGCTCTGCCGAGATCAAGAGCCGTGAGATGTGCTGTCTGTGGGAAAGCACAGATGCCCAGTGCTGTTGTGCCTGTGGATAGGCTGCACGGGGACGGTGAAGAGCAGCAAGAGCTTTCAGGGCTGGCACGTTCCTTGTGGGAGAAGGAGCCGGACGTTTGCCTTTTCGGAAAGAGGCTCTGCCGAGAACCAGCGCCGTGAGATGTGCCGGCACTGGGAAAGCACAGATGCCCAGTGCTGTTGTGCCTGTGGATAGGCTGCACGGGGACGGTGAAGAGCAGCAAGAGCTTTCAGGGCTGGCACCTTCCTTGTGGGAGAAGGATCCGGACGTTTGCCTTTTCGGAAAGAGGCTCTGCCGAGATCCAGAGCCGTGAGATGTGCTGTCTGTGGGAAAGCACAGATGCCCAGTGCTGTTGTGCCTGTGGATAGGCTGCACGGGCACGGTGAAGAGCAGCAAGAGCTTTCAGGGCTGGCACCTTCCTTGTGGGAGAAGGATCCGGACGTTTGCCTTTTCGGAAAGAGGCTCTGCCGAGATCCAGCGCCGTGATGTGTACTGTTCCTGTTAAAGCACAGATGCCCAGTGCTATTGTGCCTGTGGATAGGCTGCACGGGGACGGTGAAGAGCAGCAAGAGCTTTCAGGGCTGGCACCTTCCTTGTGGGAGAAGGAGCGGGACGTTTGCCTTTTCGCAAAGAGGCTCTGCCGAGATCCAGAGCCGTGAGATGTGCTGTCTGTGGGAAAGCACAGATGCCCAGTGCTGTTGTGCCTGTGGATAGGCTGCACGGGGACGGTGAAGAGCAGCAAGAGCTTTCAGGGCTGGCACCTTCCTTGTGGGAGAAGGAGCCGGACGTTTGCCTTTTCGGAAAGAGGCTCTGCCGAGAACCAGCGCCGTGAGATGTGCCGGCACTGGGAAAGCACAGATGCCCAGTGCTGTTGTGCCTGTGGATAGGCTGCACAGGGACGGTGAAGAGCAGCAAGAGCTTTCAGGGCTGGCACCTTCCTTGTGGGAGAAGGATCCGGACGTTTGCCTTTTCGGAAAGAGGCTCTGCCGAGATCCAGAGCCGTGAGATGTGCTGTCTGTGGGAAAGCACAGATGCCCAGTGCTGTTGTGCCTGTGGATAGGCTGCACAGGCACGGTGAAGAGCAGCAAGAGCTTTCAGGGCTGGCACCTTCCTTGTGGGAGAAGGATCCGGACGTTTGCCTTTTCGGAAAGAGGCTCTGCCGAGATCCAGCGCCGTGATGTGTACTGTTCCTGTTAAAGCACAGATGCCCAGTGCTATTGTGCCTGTGGATAGGCTGCACGGGGACGGTGAAGAGCAGCAAGAGCTTTCAGGGCTGGCACCTTCCTTGTGGGAGAAGGAGCGGGACGTTTGCCTTTTCGGAAAGAGGCTCTGCCGAGAACCAGCGCCGTGATGTGTACTGTTCCTGTTAAAGCACAGATGCCCAGTGCTGTTGTGCCTGTGGATAGGCTGCACGGGGACGGTGAAGAGCAGCAAGAGCTTTCAGGGCTGGCACCTTCCTTGTGGGAGAAGGAGCCGGACGTTTGCCTTTTCGCAAAGAGGCTCTGCCGAGATCCAGCGCCGTGAGATGTCCTGTCTGTGGGAAAGCACAGATGCCCAGTGCTGTTGTGCCTGTGGATAGGCTGCACGGGGACGGTGAAGAGCAGCAAGAGCTTTCAGGGCTGGCACCTTCCTTGTGGGAGAATGAGCGGGACGTTTGCCTTTTCGCAAAGAGGCTCTGCCGAGATCCAGCGCCGTCAGATGTGCAGTCAGTGGGAAAGCACAGATGCCCAGTGCTGTTGTGCCTGTGGATAGGCTGCACGGGGACGGTGAAGAGCAGCAAGAGTTTTCAGGGCTGGTACGTTCCTTGTGGGAGAAGGAGCCGGACGTTTGCCTTTTCGCAAAGAGGCTCTGCCGAGATCCAGCGCCGTGATGTGTACTGTTCCTGTTAAAGCACAGATGCCCAGTGCTGTTGTGCCTGTGGATAGGCTGCACGGGGACGGTGAAGAGCAGCAAGAGCTTTCAGGGCTGTCACCTTCCTTGTGGGAGAAGGAGCCGGACGTTTGCCTTTTCGCAAACAGGCTCTGCCGAGAACCAGTGCCGTGAGATGTGCATTCAGTGGGAAAGCATAGATGCCCAGTGCTGTTGTGCTTGTGGATAGGCTGCACGGGGACGGTGAAGAGCAGCAAGAGCTTTCAGGGCTGGCACCTTCCTTGTGGGAGAAGGAGCCGGACGTTTGCCTTTTCGGAAAGAGGCTCTGCCGAGAACCAGCGCCGTGATGTGTACTGTTCCTGTTAAAGCACAGATGCCCAGTGCTGTTGTGCCTGTGGATAGGCTGCACGGGGACGGTGAAGAGCAGCAAGAGCTTTCAGGGCTGGCACCTTCCTTGCGGGAGAAGGAGCCGGACGTTTGCCTTTTCGGAAAGAGGCTCTGCCGAGAACCAGCGCCGTGAGATGTGCCGGCACTGGGAAAGCACAGATGCCCAGTGCTGTTGTGGCTGTGGATAGGCTGCACGGGGACGGTGAAGAGCAGCAAGAGCTTTCAGGGCTGGCACCTTCCTTGTGGGAGAAGGAGCCGGACGTTTGCCTTTTCGGAAAGAGGCTCTGCCGAGAACCAGCGCCGTGATGTGTACTGTTCCTGTTAAAGCACAGATGCCCAGTGCTGTTGTGCCTGTGGATAGGCTGCACGGGGACGCTGAAGAGCAGCAAGAGCTTTCAGGGCTGGTACGTTCCTTGTGGGAGAAGGAGCCGGACGTTTGCCTTTTCGCAAAGAGGCTCTGCCGAGAACCAGCGCCGTGATGTGTACTGTTCCTGTTAAAGCACAGATGCCCAGTGCTGTTGTGCCTGTGGATAGGCTGCACGGGGACGGTGAAGAGCAGCAAGAGCTTTCAGTGCTGGCACCTTCCTTGTGGGAGAAGGAGCCGGACGTTTGCCTTTTCGGAAAGAGGCTCTGCCGAGAACCAGCGCCGTGATGTGTACTGTTCCTGTTAAAGCACAGATGCCCAGTGCTGTTGTGCCTGTGGATAGGCTGCACGGGGACGGTGAAGAGCAGCAAGAGCTTTCAGGGCTGGCACCTTCCTTGTGGGAGAAGGAGCCGGACGTTTGCCTTTTCGGAAAGAGGCTCTGCCGAGATCCAGCGCCGTGAGATGTGCACTCAGTGGGAAAGCACAGATGCCCAGTGCTGTTGTGCCTGTGGATAGGCTGCACGGGGACGGTGAAGAGCAGCAAGAGCTTTCAGGGCTGGCACCTTCCTTGTGGGAGAAGGATCCGGACGTTTGCCTTTTCGGAAAGAGGCTCTGCCGAGAACCAGCGCCGTGATGTGTACTGTTCCTGTTAAAGCACAGATGCCCAGTGCTGTTGTGCCTGTGGATAGGCTGCACGGGGACGGTGAAGAGCAGCAAGAGCTTTCAGGGCTGTCACCTTCCTTGTGGGAGAAGGAGCCGGACGTTTGCCTTTTCGCAAACAGGCTCTGCCGAGATCCAGAGCCGTGAGATGTGCTGTCTGTGGGAAAGCACAGATGCCCAGTGCTGTTGTGCCTGTGGATAGGCTGCACGGGCACGGTGAAGAGCAGCAAGAGCTTTCAGGGCTGTCACCTTCCTTGTGGGAGAAGGAGCCGGACGTTTGCCTTTTCGGAAAGAGGCTCTGCCGAGATCCAGCGCCGTGATGTGTACTGTTCCTGTTAAAGCACAGATGCCCAGTGCTGTTGTGCCTGTGGATAGGCTGCACGGGGACGGTGAAGAGCAGCAAGAGCTTTCAGGGCTGTCACCTTCCTTGTGGGAGAAGGAGCCGGACGTTTGCCTTTTCGGAAAGAGGCTCTGCCGAGAACCAGCGCCGTGAGATGTGCTGTCTGTGGGAAAGCACAGATGCCCAGTGCTGTTGTGCCTGTGGATAGGCTGCACGGGGACGGTGAAGAGCAGCAAGAGCTTTCAGGGCTGGCACCTTCCTTGTGGGAGAAGGAGCCGGACGTTTGCCTTTTCGGAAAGAGGCTCTGCCGAGATCCAGAGCCGTGAGATGTGCTGTCTGTGGGAAAGCACAGATGCCCAGTGCTGTTGTGCCTGTGGATAGGCTGCACGGGGACGCTGAAGAGCAGCAAGAGCTTTCAGGGCTGGCACCTTCCTTGTGGGAGAAGGAGCCGGACGTTTGCCTTTTCGGAAAGAGGCTCTGCCGAGAACCAGCGCCGTGATGTGTACTGTTCCTGTTAAAGCACAGATGCCCAGTGCTGTTGTGCCTGTGGATAGGCTGCACGGGGACGGTGAAGAGCAGCAAGAGCTTTCAGGGCTGGCACGTTCCTTGTGGGAGAAGGAGCGGGACGTTTGCCTTTTCGCAAAGAGTCTCTGCCGAGATCCAGCGCCGTGAGATGTCCTGTCTGTGGGAAAGCACAGATGCCCAGTGCTGTTGTGCCTGTGGATAGGCTGCACGGGGACGGTGAAGAGCAGCAAGAGCTTTCAGGGCTGGCACCTTCCTTGTGGGAGAAGGAGCCGGATGTTTGCCTTTTCGGAAAGAGGCTCTGCCGAGAACCAGCGCCGTGATGTGTACTGTTCCTGTTAAAGCACAGATGCCCAGTGCTGTTGTGCCTGTGGATAGGCTGCACGGGGACGCTGAAGAGCAGCAAGAGCTTTCAGGGCTGGCACCTTCCTTGTGGGAGAAGGAGCCGGATGTTTGCCTTTTCGGAAAGAGGCTCTGCCGAGAACCAGCGCCGTGAGATGTGCAGTCAGTGGGAAAGCACAGATGCCCAGTGCTGTTGTGCCTGTGGATAGGCTGCACGGGGACGGTGAAGAGCAGCAAGAGCTTTCAGGGCTGGCACATTCCTTGTGGGAGAAGGAGCCGGACGTTTGCCTTTTCGCAAAGAGGCTCTGCCGAGAACCAGCGCCGTGAGATGTGCACTCAGTGGGAAAGCACAGATGCCCAGTGCTGTTGTGGCTGTGGATAGGCTGCACGGGGACAGTGAAGAGCAGCAAGAGCTTTCAGGGCTGGCACCTTCCTTGTGGGAGAAGGAGCCGGACGTTTGCCTTTTCGCAAAGAGGCTCTGCCGAGAACCAGCGCCGTGATGTGTACTGTTCCTGTTAAAGCACAGATGCCCAGTGCTGTTGTGCCTGTGGATAGGCTGCATGGGGACGCTGAAGAGCAGCAAGAGCTTTCAGGGCTGGCACCTTCCTTGTGGGAGAAGGAGCCGGACGTTTGCCTTTTCGGAAAGAGGCTCTGCCGAGATCCAGAGCCGTGAGATGTGCTGTCTGTGGGAAAGCACAGATGCCCAGTGCTGTTGTGCCTGTGGATAGGCTGCACGGGGACGGTGAAGAGCAGCAAGAGCTTTCAGGGCTGGCACCTTCCTTGTGGGAGAAGGAGCCGGACGTTTGCCTTTTGGGAAAGAGGCTCTGCCGAGAACCAGCGCCGTGATGTGTACTGTTCCTGTTAAAGCACAGATGCCCAGTGCTGTTGTGCCTGTGGATAGGCTGCATGGGGACGCTGAAGAGCAGCAAGAGCTTTCAGGGCTGGCACCTTCCTTGTGGGAGAAGGAGCCGGACGTTTGCCTTTTCGGAAAGAGGCTCTGCCGAGATCCAGAGCCGTGAGATGTGCTGTCTGTGGGAAAGCACAGATGCCCAGTGCTGTTGTGCCTGTGGATAGGCTGCACGGGGACGGTGAAGAGCAGCAAGAGCTTTCAGGGCTGGCACCTTCCTTGTGGGAGAAGGAGCCGGACGTTTGCCTTTTGGGAAAGAGGCTCTGCCGAGATCCAGCGCCGTGATGTGTACTGTTCCTGTTGAAGCACAGATGCCCAGTGCTGTTGTGCCTGTGGATAGGCTGCACGGGGACGGTGAAGAGCAGCAAGAGCTTTCAGGGCTGGCACATTCCTTGTGGGAGAAGGAGCCGGACGTTTGCCTTTTCGGAAAGAGGCTCTGCCGAGAACCAGCGCCGTGAGATGTGCACTCAGTGGGAAAGCACAGATGTCCAGTGCTGTTGTGCCTGTGGATAGGCTGCACGGGGACGCTGAAGAGCAGCAAGAGCTTTCAGGGCTGGCACCTTCCTTGTGGGAGAAGGAGCCAGACGTTTGCCTTTTGGGAAAGAGGCTCTGCCGAGAACCAGCACCATGAGATCTGCTGTCAGAGGGAAAGCACAGATGCCCAGTGCTGTTTTGCTTGTGGATAGGCTGCAGGGGACAGTGAAGAGCAGCAAGAGCTTTCAGGGCTGGCACGTTCCTTGTGGGAGAAGGAGCCGGACGTTTGCCTTTTCGGAAAGAGGCTCTGCCGAGAACCAGCGCCGTGAGATGTGCACTCAGTGGGAAAGCACAGATGCCCAGTGCTGTTGTGCCTGTGGATAGGCTGCACGGGGACGCTGAAGAGCAGCAAGAGCTTTCAGGGCTGTCACCTTCCTTGTGGGAGAAGGAGCCGGACGTTTGCCTTTTCGGAAAGAGGCTCTGCCGAGAACCAGCGCCGTGAGATGTGCACTCAGTGGGAAAGCACAGATGCACAGTACTGTTTTGCTTGTGGATAGGCTGCAGGGGACAGTGAAGAGCAGCAAGAGCTTTCAGGGCTGGCACGTTCCTTGTGGGAGAAGGAGCCGGACGTTTGCCTTTTCGGAAAGAGGCTCTGCCGAGAACCAGCGCCGTGAGATGTGCACTCAGTGGGAAAGCACAGATGCCCAGTGCTGTTGTGCCTGTGGATAGGCTGCACGGGGACGGTGAAGAGCAGCAAGAGCTTTCAGGGCTGGCACCTTCCTTGTGGGAGAAGGAGCCGGACGTTTGCCTTTTGGGAAAGAGGCTCTGCCGAGAACCAGCGCCATGAGATCTGCTGTCAGAGGGAAAGCACAGATGCCTAGTACTGTTTTGCTTGTGGATAGGCTGCAGGGGACAGTGAAGAGCAGCAAGAGCTTTCAGGGCTGGCACCTTCCTTGTGGGAGAAGGAGCCAGACGTTTGCCTTTTCGGAAAGAGGCTCTGCCGAGAACCAGCGCCGTGAGATGTGCCGGCACTGGGAAAGCACAGATGCCCAGTGCTGTTGTGCCTGTGGATAGGCTGCACGGGGACGGTGAAGAGCAGCAAGAGCTTTCAGGGCTGGCACCTTCCTTGTGGGAGAAGGAGCCGGATGTTTGCCTTTTCGGAAAGAGGCTCTGCCGAGAACCAGCGCCGTGATGTGTACTGTTCCTGTTAAAGCACAGATGCCCAGTGCTGTTGTGCCTGTGGATAGGCTGCACGGGGATGCTGAAGAGCAGCAAGAGCTTTCAGGGCTGGCACCTTCCTTGTGGGAGAAGGAGCCGGATGTTTGCCTTTTCGGAAAGAGGCTCTGCCGAGAACCAGCGCCGTGAGATGTGCACTCAGTGGGAAAGCACAGATGCCCAGTGCTGTTGTGCCTGTGGATAGGCTGCACGGGGACGGTGAAGAGCAGCAAGAGCTTTCAGGGCTGGCACATTCCTTGTGGGAGAAGGAGCCGGACGTTTGCCTTTTCGCAAAGAGGCTCTGCCGAGAACCAGCGCCGTGAGATGTGCACTCAGTGGGAAAGCACAGATGCCCAGTGCTGTTGTGGCTGTGGATAGGCTGCACGGGGACAGTGAAGAGCAGCAAGAGCTTTCAGGGCTGGCACCTTCCTTGTGGGAGAAGGAGCCGGACGTTTGCCTTTTGGGAAAGAGGCTCTGCCGAGAACCAGCGCCGTGATGTGTACTGTTCCTGTTAAAGCACAGATGCCCAGTGCTGTTGTGCCTGTGGATAGGCTGCACGGGGACGGTGAAGAGCAGCAAGAGCTTTCAGGGCTGGCACCTTCCTTGTGGGAGAAGGAGCCGGACGTTTGCCTTTTCGGAAAGAGGCTCTGCCGAGATCCAGAGCCGTGAGATGTGCTGTCTGTGGGAAAGCACAGATGCCCAGTGCTGTTGTGCCTGTGGATAGGCTGCACGGGGACGGTGAAGAGCAGCAAGAGCTTTCAGGGCTGGCACCTTCCTTGTGGGAGAAGGAGCCGGACGTTTGCCTTTTGGGAAAGAGGCTCTGCCGAGATCCAGCGCCGTGATGTGTACTGTTCCTGTTGAAGCACAGATGCCCAGTGCTGTTGTGCCTGTGGATAGGCTGCACGGGGACGGTGAAGAGCAGCAAGAGCTTTCAGGGCTGGCACCTTCCTTGTGGGAGAAGGAGCCGGACGTTTGCCTTTTCGGAAAGAGGCTCTGCCGAGAACCAGCGCCGTGAGATGTGCACTCAGTGGGAAAGCACAGATGTCCAGTGCTGTTGTGCCTGTGGATAGGCTGCACGGGGATGGTGAAGAGCAGCAAGAGCTTTCAGGGCTGGCACCTTCCTTGTGGGAGAAGGAGCCAGACGTTTGCCTTTTGGGAAAGAGGCTCTGCCGAGAACCAGCACCATGAGATCTGCTGTCAGAGGGAAAGCACAGATGCCCAGTGCTGTTTTGCTTGTGGATAGGCTGCAGGGGACAGTGAAGAGCAGCAAGAGCTTTCAGGGCTGGCACGTTCCTTGTGGGAGAAGGAGCAGGACGTTTGCCTTTTCGGAAAGAGGCTCTGCCGAGAACCAGCGCCGTGAGATGTGCACTCAGTGGGAAAGCACTGATGCCCAGTGCTGTTGTGCCTGTGGATAGGCTGCACGGGGACGGTGAAGAGCAGCAAGAGCTTTCAGGGCTGGCACCTTCCTTGTGGGAGAAGGAGCCGGACGTTTGCCTTTTCGCAAAGAGGCTCTGCCGAGAACCAGCGCCGTGAGATGTGCACTCAGTGGGAAAGCACAGATGCACAGTACTGTTTTGCTTGTGGATAGGCTGCACGGGGACGGTGAAGAGCAGCAAGAGCTTTCAGGGCTGGCACCTTCCTTGTGGGAGAAGGAGCCGGACGTTTGCCTTTTGGGAAAGAGGCTCTGCCGAGAACCAGCGCCATGAGATCTGCTGTCAGAGGGAAAGCACAGATGCCCAGTACTGTTTTGCTTGTGGATAGGCTGCAGGGGACAGTGAAGAGCAGCAAGAGCTTTCAGGGCTGGCACCTTCCTTGTGGGAGAAGGAGCCAGACGTTTGCCTTTTCGGAAAGAGGCTCTGCCGAGAACCAGCGCCGTGAGATGTGCACTCAGTGGGAAAGCACAGATGCCCAGTGCTGTTGTGCCTGTGGATAGGCTGCACGGGGACGGTGAAGAGCAGCAAGAGCTTTCAGGGCTGGCACCTTCCTTGTGGGAGAAGGAGCCGGACGTTTGCCTTTTCGGAAAGAGGCTCTGCCGAGAACCAGCGCCGTGAGATGTGCACTCAGTGGGAAAGCACAGATGCCCAGTGCTGTTGTGCCTGTGGATAGGCTGCACGGGGACGGTGAAGAGCAGCAAGAGCTTTCAGGGCTGTCACCTTCCTTGTGGGAGAAGGAGCCGGACATTTGCCTTTTCGGAAAGAGGCTCTGCCGAGAACCAGCGCCGTGAGATGTGCACTCAGTGGGAAAGCACAGATGCCCAGTGCTGTTGTGCCTGTGGATAGGCTGCACGGGGACGCTGAAGAGCAGCAAGAGCTTTCAGGGCTGGCACCTTCCTTGTGGGAGAAGGAGCCGGATGTTTGCCTTTTCGGAAAGAGGCTCTGCCGAGAACCAGCGCCGTGAGATGTGCTGTCTGTGGGAAAGCACAGATGCCCAGTGCTGTTGTGGCTGTGGATAGGCTGCACGGGGACGCTGAAGAGCAGCAAGAGCTTTCAGGGCTGTCACCTTCCTTGTGGGAGAAGGAGCGGGACGTTTGCCTTTTCGGAAAGAGGCTCTGCCGAGAACCAGCGCCGTGATGTGTACTGTTCCTGTTAAAGCACAGATGCCCAGTGCTGTTGTGCCTGTGGATAGGCTGCACGGGGACGGTGAAGAGCAGCAAGAGCTTTCAGGGCTGGCACCTTCCTTGTGGGAGAAGGAGCCGGACGTTTGCCTTTTCGGAAAGAGGCTCTGCCGAGAACCAGCGCCGTGAGATGTGCACTCAGTGGGAAAGCACAGATGCCCAGTGCTGTTGTGCCTGTGGATAGGCTGCACGGGGACGGTGAAGAGCAGCAAGAGCTTTCAGGGCTGGCACCTTCCTTGTGGGAGAAGGAGCCGGACGTTTGCCTTTTCGGAAAGAGGCTCTGCCGAGAACCAGCGCCGTGATGTGTACTGTTCCTGTTAAAGCACAGATGCCCAGTGCTGTTGTGCCTGTGGATAGGCTGCACGGGGACGCTGAAGAGCAGCAAGAGCTTTCAGGGCTGGCACCTTCCTTGTGGGAGAAGGAGGCAGACGTTTGCCTTTTCGGAAAGAGGCTCTGCCGAGAACCAGCGCCGTGAGATGTGCTGTCTGTGGGAAAGCACAGATGCCCAGTGCTGTTGTGCCTGTGGATAGGCTGCACGGGGACGGTGAAGAGCAGCAAGAGCTTTCAGGGCTGGCACCTTCCTTGTGGGAGAAGGAGCCGGATGTTTGCCTTTTCGGAAAGAGGCTCTGCCGAGAACCAGCGCCGTGAGATGTGCAGTCAGTGGGAAAGCACAGATGCCCAGTGCTGTTGTGCCTGTGGATAGGCTGCACGGGGACGGTGAAGAGCAGCAAGAGCTTTCAGGGCTGGCACATTCCTTGTGGGAGAAGGAGCCGGACGTTTGCCTTTTCGCAAAGAGGCTCTGCCGAGAACCAGCGCCGTGAGATGTGCACTCAGTGGGAAAGCACAGATGCCCAGTGCTGTTGTGCCTGTGGATAGGCTGCACGGGGACAGTGAAGAGCAGCAAGAGCTTTCAGGGCTGGCACCTTCCTTGTGGGAGAAGGAGCCGGATGTTTGCCTTTTGGGAAAGAGGCTCTGCCGAGAACCAGCGCCGTGATGTGTACTGTTCCTGTTAAAGCACAGATGCCCAGTGCTGTTGTGCCTGTGGATAGGCTGCACGGGGACGCTGAAGAGCAGCAAGAGCTTTCAGGGCTGGCACCTTCCTTGTGGGAGAAGGAGCCGGACGTTTGCCTTTTCGGAAAGAGGCTCTGCCGAGATCCAGAGCCGTGAGATGTGCTGTCTGTGGGAAAGCACAGATGCCCAGTGCTGTTGTGCCTGTGGATAGGCTGCACGGGGACGGTGAAGAGCAGCAAGAGCTTTCAGGGCTGGCACCTTCCTTGTGGGAGAAGGAGCCGGACGTTTGCCTTTTGGGAAAGAGGCTCTGCCGAGATCCAGCGCCGTGATGTGTACTGTTCCTGTTGAAGCACAGATGCCCAGTGCTGTTGTGCCTGTGGATAGGCTGCACGGGGACGGTGAAGAGCAGCAAGAGCTTTCAGGGCTGGCACCTTCCTTGTGGGAGAAGGAGCGGGACGTTTGCCTTTTCGGAAAGAGGCTCTGCCGAGAACCAGCGCCGTGAGATGTGCACTCAGTGGGAAAGCACAGATGTCCAGTGCTGTTGTGCCTGTGGATAGGCTGCACGGGGACGGTGAAGAGCAGCAAGAGCTTTCAGGGCTGGCACCTTCCTTGTGGGAGAAGGAGCCAGACGTTTGCCTTTTGGGAAAGAGGCTCTGCCGAGAACCAGCACCATGAGATCTGCTGTCAGAGGGAAAGCACAGATGCCCAGTGCTGTTTTGCTTGTGGATAGGCTGCAGGGGACAGTGAAGAGCAGCAAGAGCTTTCAGGGCTGGCACGTTCCTTGTGGGAGAAGGAGCCGGACGTTTGCCTTTTCGGAAAGAGGCTCTGCCGAGAACCAGCGCCGTGAGATGTGCACTCAGTGGGAAAGCACTGATGCCCAGTGCTGTTGTGCCTGTGGATAGGCTGCACGGGGACGGTGAAGAGCAGCAAGAGCTTTCAGGGCTGGCACCTTCCTTGTGGGAGAAGGAGCCGGACGTTTGCCTTTTCGCAAAGAGGCTCTGCCGAGAACCAGCGCCGTGAGATGTGCACTCAGTGGGAAAGCACAGATGCACAGTACTGCTTTGCTTGTGGATAGGCTGCACGGGGACGGTGAAGAGCAGCAAGAGCTTTCAGGGCTGGCACCTTCCTTGTGGGAGAAGGAGCCGGACGTTTGCCTTTTGGGAAAGAGGCTCTGCCGAGAACCAGCGCCATGAGATCTGCTGTCAGAGGGAAAGCACAGATGCCCAGTACTGTTTTGCTTGTGGATAGGCTGCAGGGGACAGTGAAGAGCAGCAAGAGCTTTCAGGGCTGGCACCTTCCTTGTGGGAGAAGGAGCCAGACGTTTGCCTTTTCGGAAAGAGGCTCTGCCGAGAACCAGCGCCGTGAGATGTGCACTCAGTGGGAAAGCACAGATGCCCAGTGCTGTTGTGCCTGTGGATAGGCTGCACGGGGACGGTGAAGAGCAGCAAGAGCTTTCAGGGCTGGCACCTTCCTTGTGGGAGAAGGAGCCGGACGTTTGCCTTTTCGGAAAGAGGCTCTGCCGAGAACCAGCGCCGTGAGATGTGCACTCAGTGGGAAAGCACAGATGCCCAGTGCTGTTGTGCCTGTGGATAGGCTGCACGGGGACGGTGAAGAGCAGCAAGAGCTTTCAGGGCTGTCACCTTCCTTGTGGGAGAAGGAGCCGGACATTTGCCTTTTCGGAAAGAGGCTCTGCCGAGAACCAGCGCCGTGAGATGTGCACTCAGTGGGAAAGCACAGATGCCCAGTGCTGTTGTGCCTGTGGATAGGCTGCACGGGGACGCTGAAGAGCAGCAAGAGCTTTCAGGGCTGGCACCTTCCTTGTGGGAGAAGGAGCCGGATGTTTGCCTTTTCGGAAAGAGGCTCTGCCGAGAACCAGCGCCGTGAGATGTGCTGTCTGTGGGAAAGCACAGATGCCCAGTGCTGTTGTGGCTGTGGATAGGCTGCACGGGGACAGTGAAGAGCAGCAAGAGCTTTCAGGGCTGTCACCTTCCTTGTGGGAGAAGGAGCGGGACGTTTGCCTTTTCGGAAAGAGGCTCTGCCGAGAACCAGCGCCGTGATGTGTACTGTTCCTGTTAAAGCACAGATGCCCAGTGCTGTTGTGCCTGTGGATAGGCTGCACGGGGACGGTGAAGAGCAGCAAGAGCTTTCAGGGCTGGCACCTTCCTTGTGGGAGAAGGAGCCAGACGTTTGCCTTTTCGGAAAGAGGCTCTGCCGAGAACCAGCGCCGTGAGATGTGCACTCAGTGGGAAAGCACAGATGCCCAGTGCTGTTGTGCCTGTGGATAGGCTGCACGGGGACGGTGAAGAGCAGCAAGAGCTTTCAGGGCTGGCACCTTCCTTGTGGGAGAAGGAGCCGGACGTTTGCCTTTTCGGAAAGAGGCTCTGCCGAGAACCAGCGCCGTGATGTGTACTGTTCCTGTTAAAGCACAGATGCCCAGTGCTGTTGTGCCTGTGGATAGGCTGCACGGGGACGCTGAAGAGCAGCAAGAGCTTTCAGGGCTGGCACCTTCCTTGTGGGAGAAGGAGCCGGACGTTTGCCTTTTCGCAAAGAGGCTCTGCCGAGATCAAGAGCCGTGAGATGTGCTGTCTGTGGGAAAGCACAGATGCCCAGTGGTGTTGTGCCTGTGGATAGGCTGCACGGGGACGGTGAAGAGCAGCAAGAGCTTTCAGGGCTGGCACCTTCCTTGTGGGAGAAGGAGCCGGACGTTTGCCTTTTGGGAAAGAGGCTCTGCCGAGAACCAGCGCCGTGAGATCTGCTGTCAGAGGGAAAGCACAGATGCCCAGTGCTGTTTTGCTTGTGGATAGGCTGCAGGGGACAGTGAAGAGCAGCAAGAGCTTTCAGGGCTGGCACCTTCCTTGTGGGAGAAGGAGCCGGACGTTTGCCTTTTGGGAAAGAGGCTCTGCCGAGAACCAGCGCCATGAGATCTGCTGTCAGAGGGAAAGCACAGATGCCCAGTACTGTTTTGCTTGTGGATAGGCTGCAGGGGACAGTGAAGAGCAGCAAGAGCTTTCAGGGCTGGCACCTTCCTTGTGGGAGAAGGAGCCAGACGTTTGCCTTTTCGGAAAGAGGCTCTGCCGAGAACCAGCGCCGTGAGATGTGCACTCAGTGGGAAAGCACAGATGCCCAGTGCTGTTGTGCCTGTGGATAGGCTGCACGGGGACGGTGAAGAGCAGCAAGAGCTTTCAGGGCTGGCACCTTCCTTGTGGGAGAAGGAGCCGGACGTTTGCCTTTTCGGAAAGAGGCTCTGCCGAGAACCAGCGCCGTGAGATGTGCACTCAGTGGGAAAGCACAGATGCCCAGTGCTGTTGTGCCTGTGGATAGGCTGCACGGGGACAGTGAAGAGCAGCAAGAGCTTTCAGGGCTGTCACCTTCCTTGTGGGAGAAGGAGCCGGACATTTGCCTTTTCGGAAAGAGGCTCTGCCGAGAACCAGCGCCGTGATGTGTACTGTTCCTGTTAAAGCACAGATGCCCAGTGCTGTTGTGGCTGTGGATAGGCTGCACGGGGACGCTGAAGAGCAGCAAGAGCTTTCAGGGCTGGCACCTTCCTTGTGGGAGAAGGAGCCGGACGTTTGCCTTTTCGGAAAGAGGCTCTGCCGAGAACCAGCGCCGTGAGATGTGCCGGCACTGGGAAAGCACAGATGCCCAGTGCTGTTGTGCCTGTGGATAGGCTGCACGGGGACGGTGAAGAGCAGCAAGAGCTTTCAGGGCTGGCACCTTCCTTGTGGGAGAAGGAGCCGGACGTTTGCCTTTTCGGAAAGAGGCTCTGCCGAGAACCAGCGCCATGAGATCTGCTGTCTGTGGGAAAGCACAGATGCCCAGTGCTGTTTTGCTTGTGGATAGGCTGCAGGGGACAGTGAAGAGCAGCAAGAGCTTTCAGGGCTGTCACCTTCATTGTGGGAGAAGGAGCCAGACGTTTGCCTTTTCGGAAAGAGGCTCTGCCGAGAACCAGCGCCGTGAGATGTGCCGGCACTGGGAAAGCACAGATGCCCAGTGCTGTTGTGCCTGTGGATAGGCTGCACGGGGACGGTGAAGAGCAGCAAGAGCTTTCAGGGCTGGCACCTTCCTTGTGGGAGAAGGAGCCGGACGTTTGCCTTTTCGGAAAGAGGCTCTGCCGAGAACCAGCGCCATGAGATCTGCTGTCAGAGGGAAAGCACAGATGCCCAGTACTGTTTTGCTTGTGGATAGGCTGCAGGGGACAGTGAAGAGCAGCAAGAGCTTTCAGGGCTGGCACCTTCCTTGTGGGAGAAGGAGCCGGACGTTTGCCTTTTCGGAAAGAGGCTCTGCCGAGAACCAGCGCCGTGAGATGTGCACTCAGTGGGAAAGCACAGATGCCCAGTGCTGTTGTGCCTGTGGATAGGCTGCACGGGGACGGTGAAGAGCAGCAAGAGCTTTCAGGGCTGGCACCTTCCTTGTGGGAGAAGGAGCCGGACGTTTGCCTTTTCGGAAAGAGGCTCTGCCGAGAACCAGCGCCGTGAGATCTGCTGTCAGAGGGAAAGCACAGATGCCCAGTGCTGTTGTGGCTGTGGATAGGCTGCACGGGGACAGTGAAGAGCAGCAAGAGCTTTCAGGGCTGTCACCTTCCTTGTGGGAGAAGGAGCCGGACATTTGCCTTTTCGGAAAGAGGCTCTGCCGAGAACCAGCGCCGTGATGTGTACTGTTCCTGTTAAAGCACAGATACCCAGTGCTGTTGTGCCTGTGGATAGGCTGCACGGGGACGCTGAAGAGCAGCAAGAGCTTTCAGGGCTGGCACCTTCCTTGTGGGAGAAGGAGCCGGACGTTTGCCTTTTCGGAAAGAGGCTCTGCCGAGAACCAGCGCCGTGAGATGTGCTGTCTGGGGGAAAGCACAGATGCCCAGTGCTGTTGTGCCTGTGGATAGGCTGCACGGGGACGGTGAAGAGCAGCAAGAGCTTTCAGGGCTGGCACCTTCCTTGTGGGAGAAGGAGCCGGACGTTTGCCTTTTCGGAAAGAGGCTCTGCCGAGAACCAGCGCCATGAGATCTGCTGTCTGTGGGAAAGCACAGATGCCCAGTGCTGTTTTGCTTGTGGATAGGCTGCAGGGGACAGTGAAGAGCAGCAAGAGCTTTCAGGGCTGTCACCTTCCTTGTGGGAGAAGGAGCCAGACGTTTGCCTTTTGGGAAAGAGGCTCTGCCGAGAACCAGCGCCGTGAGATGTACCGGCACTGGGAAAGCACAGATGCCCAGTGCTGTTGTGCCTGTGGATAGGCTGCACGGGGACGGTGAAGAGCAGCAAGAGCTTTCAGGGCTGGCACCTTCCTTGTGGGAGAAGGAGCCGGATGTTTGCCTTTTCGGAAAGAGGCTCTGCCGAGAACCAGCGCCGTGATGTGTACTGTTCCTGTTAAAGTACAGATGCCCAGTGCTGTTGTGCCTGTGGATAGGCTGCACGGGGACGCTGAAGAGCAGCAAGAGCTTTCAGGGCTGGCACCTTCCTTGTGGGAGAAGGAGCCGGATGTTTGCCTTTTCGGAAAGAGGCTCTGCCGAGAACCAGCGCCGTGAGATGTGCAGTCAGTGGGAAAGCACAGATGCCCAGTGCTGTTGTGCCTGTGGATAGGCTGCACGGGGACGGTGAAGAGCAGCAAGAGCTTTCAGGGCTGGCACATTCCTTGTGGGAGAAGGAGCCGGACGTTTGCCTTTTCGCAAAGAGGCTCTGCCGAGAACCAGCGCCGTGAGATGTGCACTCAGTGGGAAAGCACAGATGCCCAGTGCTGTTGTGGCTGTGGATAGGCTGCACGGGGACAGTGAAGAGCAGCAAGAGCTTTCAGGGCTGTCACCTTCCTTGTGGGAGAAGGAGCCGGATGTTTGCCTTTTGGGAAAGAGGCTCTGCCGAGAACCAGCGCCGTGATGTGTACTGTTCCTGTTAAAGCACAGATGCCCAGTGCTGTTGTGCCTGTGGATAGGCTGCACGGGGACGCTGAAGAGCAGCAAGAGCTTTCAGGGCTGGCACCTTCCTTGTGGGAGAAGGAGCCGGACGTTTGCCTTTTGGGAAAGAGGCTCTGCCGAGATCCAGAGCCGTGAGATGTGCTGTCTGTGGGAAAGCACAGATGCCCAGTGCTGTTGTGCCTGTGGATAGGCTGCACGGGGACGGTGAAGAGCAGCAAGAGCTTTCAGGGCTGGCACCTTCCTTGTGGGAGAAGGAGCCGGACGTTTGCCTTTTGGGAAAGAGGCTCTGCCGAGATCCAGCGCCGTGATGTGTACTGTTCCTGTTGAAGCACAGATGCCCAGTGCTGTTGTGCCTGTGGATAGGCTGCACGGGGACGGTGAAGAGCAGCAAGAGCTTTCAGGGCTGGCACCTTCCTTGTGGGAGAAGGAGCGGGACGTTTGCCTTTTCGGAAAGAGGCTCTGCCGAGAACCAGCGCCGTGAGATGTGCACTCAGTGGGAAAGCACAGATGTCCAGTGCTGTTGTGCCTGTGGATAGGCTGCACGGGGACGGTGAAGAGCAGCAAGAGCTTTCAGGGCTGGCACCTTCCTTGTGGGAGAAGGAGCCAGACGTTTGCCTTTTGGGAAAGAGGCTCTGCCGAGAACCAGCACCATGAGATCTGCTGTCAGAGGGAAAGCACAGATGCCCAGTGCTGTTTTGCTTGTGGATAGGCTGCAGGGGACAGTGAAGAGCAGCAAGAGCTTTCAGGGCTGGCACGTTCCTTGTGGGAGAAGGAGCCGGACGTTTGCCTTTTCGGAAAGAGGCTCTGCCGAGAACCAGCGCCGTGAGATGTGCACTCAGTGGGAAAGCACTGATGCCCAGTGCTGTTGTGCCTGTGGATAGGCTGCACGGGGACGGTGAAGAGCAGCAAGAGCTTTCAGGGCTGGCACCTTCCTTGTGGGAGAAGGAGCCGGACGTTTGCCTTTTCGCAAAGAGGCTCTGCCGAGAACCAGCGCCGTGAGATGTGCACTCAGTGGGAAAGCACAGATGCACAGTACTGCTTTGCTTGTGGATAGGCTGCACGGGGACGGTGAAGAGCAGCAAGAGCTTTCAGGGCTGGCACCTTCCTTGTGGGAGAAGGAGCCGGACGTTTGCCTTTTGGGAAAGAGGCTCTGCCGAGAACCAGCGCCATGAGATCTGCTGTCAGAGGGAAAGCACAGATGCCCAGTACTGTTTTGCTTGTGGATAGGCTGCAGGGGACAGTGAAGAGCAGCAAGAGCTTTCAGGGCTGGCACCTTCCTTGTGGGAGAAGGAGCCAGACGTTTGCCTTTTCGGAAAGAGGCTCTGCCGAGAACCAGCGCCGTGAGATGTGCACTCAGTGGGAAAGCACAGATGCCCAGTGCTGTTGTGCCTGTGGATAGGCTGCACGGGGACGGTGAAGAGCAGCAAGAGCTTTCAGGGCTGGCACCTTCCTTGTGGGAGAAGGAGCCGGACGTTTGCCTTTTCGGAAAGAGGCTCTGCCGAGAACCAGCGCCGTGAGATGTGCACTCAGTGGGAAAGCACAGATGCCCAGTGCTGTTGTGCCTGTGGATAGGCTGCACGGGGACGGTGAAGAGCAGCAAGAGCTTTCAGGGCTGTCACCTTCCTTGTGGGAGAAGGAGCCGGACATTTGCCTTTTCGGAAAGAGGCTCTGCCGAGAACCAGCGCCGTGAGATGTGCACTCAGTGGGAAAGCACAGATGCCCAGTGCTGTTGTGCCTGTGGATAGGCTGCACGGGGACGCTGAAGAGCAGCAAGAGCTTTCAGGGCTGGCACCTTCCTTGTGGGAGAAGGAGCCGGATGTTTGCCTTTTCGGAAAGAGGCTCTGCCGAGAACCAGCGCCGTGAGATGTGCTGTCTGTGGGAAAGCACAGATGCCCAGTGCTGTTGTGGCTGTGGATAGGCTGCACGGGGACAGTGAAGAGCAGCAAGAGCTTTCAGGGCTGTCACCTTCCTTGTGGGAGAAGGAGCGGGACGTTTGCCTTTTCGGAAAGAGGCTCTGCCGAGAACCAGCGCCGTGATGTGTACTGTTCCTGTTAAAGCACAGATGCCCAGTGCTGTTGTGCCTGTGGATAGGCTGCACGGGGACGGTGAAGAGCAGCAAGAGCTTTCAGGGCTGGCACCTTCCTTGTGGGAGAAGGAGCCGGACGTTTGCCTTTTCGGAAAGAGGCTCTGCCGAGAACCAGCGCCGTGAGATGTGCACTCAGTGGGAAAGCACAGATGCCCAGTGCTGTTGTGCCTGTGGATAGGCTGCACGGGGACGGTGAAGAGCAGCAAGAGCTTTCAGGGCTGGCACCTTCCTTGTGGGAGAAGGAGCCGGACGTTTGCCTTTTCGGAAAGAGGCTCTGCCGAGAACCAGCGCCGTGATGTGTACTGTTCCTGTTAAAGCACAGATGCCCAGTGCTGTTGTGCCTGTGGATAGGCTGCACGGGGACGCTGAAGAGCAGCAAGAGCTTTCAGGGCTGGCACCTTCCTTGTGGGAGAAGGAGCCGGACGTTTGCCTTTTCGCAAAGAGGCTCTGCCGAGATCAAGAGCCGTGAGATGTGCTGTCTGTGGGAAAGCACAGATGCCCAGTGGTGTTGTGCCTGTGGATAGGCTGCACGGGGACGGTGAAGAGCAGCAAGAGCTTTCAGGGCTGGCACCTTCCTTGTGGGAGAAGGAGCCGGACGTTTGCCTTTTGGGAAAGAGGCTCTGCCGAGAACCAGCGCCGTGAGATCTGCTGTCAGAGGGAAAGCACAGATGCCCAGTGCTGTTTTGCTTGTGGATAGGCTGCAGGGGACAGTGAAGAGCAGCAAGAGCTTTCAGGGCTGGCACCTTCCTTGTGGGAGAAGGAGCCGGACGTTTGCCTTTTGGGAAAGAGGCTCTGCCGAGAACCAGCGCCATGAGATCTGCTGTCAGAGGGAAAGCACAGATGCCCAGTACTGTTTTGCTTGTGGATAGGCTGCAGGGGACAGTGAAGAGCAGCAAGAGCTTTCAGGGCTGGCACCTTCCTTGTGGGAGAAGGAGCCAGACGTTTGCCTTTTCGGAAAGAGGCTCTGCCGAGAACCAGCGCCGTGAGATGTGCACTCAGTGGGAAAGCACAGATGCCCAGTGCTGTTGTGCCTGTGGATAGGCTGCACGGGGACGGTGAAGAGCAGCAAGAGCTTTCAGGGCTGGCACCTTCCTTGTGGGAGAAGGAGCCGGACGTTTGCCTTTTCGGAAAGAGGCTCTGCCGAGAACCAGCGCCGTGAGATGTGCACTCAGTGGGAAAGCACAGATGCCCAGTGCTGTTGTGCCTGTGGATAGGCTGCACGGGGACAGTGAAGAGCAGCAAGAGCTTTCAGGGCTGTCACCTTCCTTGTGGGAGAAGGAGCCGGACATTTGCCTTTTCGGAAAGAGGCTCTGCCGAGAACCAGCGCCGTGATGTGTACTGTTCCTGTTAAAGCACAGATGCCCAGTGCTGTTGTGGCTGTGGATAGGCTGCACGGGGACGCTGAAGAGCAGCAAGAGCTTTCAGGGCTGGCACCTTCCTTGTGGGAGAAGGAGCCGGACGTTTGCCTTTTCGGAAAGAGGCTCTGCCGAGAACCAGCGCCGTGAGATGTGCCGGCACTGGGAAAGCACAGATGCCCAGTGCTGTTGTGCCTGTGGATAGGCTGCACGGGGACGGTGAAGAGCAGCAAGAGCTTTCAGGGCTGGCACCTTCCTTGTGGGAGAAGGAGCCGGACGTTTGCCTTTTCGGAAAGAGGCTCTGCCGAGAACCAGCGCCATGAGATCTGCTGTCTGTGGGAAAGCACAGATGCCCAGTGCTGTTTTGCTTGTGGATAGGCTGCAGGGGACAGTGAAGAGCAGCAAGAGCTTTCAGGGCTGTCACCTTCATTGTGGGAGAAGGAGCCAGACGTTTGCCTTTTCGGAAAGAGGCTCTGCCGAGAACCAGCGCCGTGAGATGTGCCGGCACTGGGAAAGCACAGATGCCCAGTGCTGTTGTGCCTGTGGATAGGCTGCACGGGGACGGTGAAGAGCAGCAAGAGCTTTCAGGGCTGGCACCTTCCTTGTGGGAGAAGGAGCCGGACGTTTGCCTTTTGGGAAAGAGGCTCTGCCGAGAACCAGCGCCATGAGATCTGCTGTCAGAGGGAAAGCACAGATGCCCAGTACTGTTTTGCTTGTGGATAGGCTGCAGGGGACAGTGAAGAGCAGCAAGAGCTTTCAGGGCTGGCACCTTCCTTGTGGGAGAAGGAGCCGGACGTTTGCCTTTTCGGAAAGAGGCTCTGCCGAGAACCAGCGCCGTGAGATGTGCACTCAGTGGGAAAGCACAGATGCCCAGTGCTGTTGTGCCTGTGGATAGGCTACACGGGGACGGTGAAGAGCAGCAAGAGCTTTCAGGGCTGGCACCTTCCTTGTGGGAGAAGGAGCCGGACGTTTGCCTTTTCGGAAAGAGGCTCTGCCGAGAACCAGCGCCGTGAGATGTGCACTCAGTGGGAAAGCACAGATGCCCAGTGCTGTTGTGCCTGTGGATAGGCTGCACGGGGACAGTGAAGAGCAGCAAGAGCTTTCAGGGCTGTCACCTTCCTTGTGGGAGAAGGAGCCGGACATTTGCCTTTTCGGAAAGAGGCTCTGCCGAGAACCAGCGCCGTGATGTGTACTGTTCCTGTTAAAGCACAGATACCCAGTGCTGTTGTGCCTGTGGATAGGCTGCACGGGGACGCTGAAGAGCAGCAAGAGCTTTCAGGGCTGGCACCTTCCTTGTGGGAGAAGGAGCCGGACGTTTGCCTTTTCGGAAAGAGGCTCTGCCGAGAACCAGCGCCGTGAGATGTGCTGTCTGGGGGAAAGCACAGATGCCCAGTGCTGTTGTGCCTGTGGATAGGCTGCACGGGGACGGTGAAGAGCAGCAAGAGCTTTCAGGGCTGGCACCTTCCTTGTGGGAGAAGGAGCCGGACGTTTGCCTTTTCGGAAAGAGGCTCTGCCGAGAACCAGCGCCATGAGATCTGCTGTCTGTGGGAAAGCACAGATGCCCAGTGCTGTTTTGCTTGTGGATAGGCTGCAGGGGACAGTGAAGAGCAGCAAGAGCTTTCAGGGCTGTCACCTTCCTTGTGGGAGAAGGAGCCAGACGTTTGCCTTTTGGGAAAGAGGCTCTGCCGAGAACCAGCGCCGTGAGATGTACCGGCACTGGGAAAGCACAGATGCCCAGTGCTGTTGTGCCTGTGGATAGGCTGCACGGGGACGGTGAAGAGCAGCAAGAGCTTTCAGGGCTGGCACCTTCCTTGTGGGAGAAGGAGCCGGATGTTTGCCTTTTCGGAAAGAGGCTCTGCCGAGAACCAGCGCCGTGATGTGTACTGTTCCTGTTAAAGTACAGATGCCCAGTGCTGTTGTGCCTGTGGATAGGCTGCACGGGGACGCTGAAGAGCAGCAAGAGCTTTCAGGGCTGGCACCTTCCTTGTGGGAGAAGGAGCCGGATGTTTGCCTTTTCGGAAAGAGGCTCTGCCGAGAACCAGCGCCGTGAGATGTGCAGTCAGTGGGAAAGCACAGATGCCCAGTGCTGTTGTGCCTGTGGATAGGCTGCACGGGGACGGTGAAGAGCAGCAAGAGCTTTCAGGGCTGGCACATTCCTTGTGGGAGAAGGAGCCGGACGTTTGCCTTTTCGCAAAGAGGCTCTGCCGAGAACCAGCGCCGTGAGATGTGCACTCAGTGGGAAAGCACAGATGCCCAGTGCTGTTGTGGCTGTGGATAGGCTGCACGGGGACAGTGAAGAGCAGCAAGAGCTTTCAGGGCTGGCACCTTCCTTGTGGGAGAAGGAGCCGGACGTTTGCCTTTTGGGAAAGAGGCTCTGCCGAGAACCAGCGCCGTGATGTGTACTGTTCCTGTTAAAGCACAGATGCCCAGTGCTGTTGTGCCTGTGGATAGGCTGCATGGGGACGCTGAAGAGCAGCAAGAGCTTTCAGGGCTGGCACCTTCCTTGTGGGAGAAGGAGCCGGACGTTTGCCTTTTCGGAAAGAGGCTCTGCCGAGATCCAGAGCCGTGAGATGTGCTGTCTGTGGGAAAGCACAGATGCCCAGTGCTGTTGTGCCTGTGGATAGGCTGCACGGGGACGGTGAAGAGCAGCAAGAGCTTTCAGGGCTGGCACCTTCCTTGTGGGAGAAGGAGCCGGACGTTTGCCTTTTGGGAAGGAGGCTCTGCCGAGATCCAGCGCCGTGATGTGTACTGTTCCTGTTGAAGCACAGATGCCCAGTGCTGTTGTGCCTGTGGATAGGCTGCACGGGGACGGTGAAGAGCAGCAAGAGCTTTCAGGGCTGGCACCTTCCTTGTGGGAGAAGGAGCCAGACGTTTGCCTTTTGGGAAAGAGGCTCTGCCGAGAACCAGCACCATGAGATCTGCTGTCAGAGGGAAAGCACAGATGCCCAGTGCTGTTTTGCTTGTGGATAGGCTGCAGGGGACAGTGAAGAGCAGCAAGAGCTTTCAGGGCTGGCACGTTCCTTGTGGGAGAAGGAGCCGGACGTTTTCCTTTTCGGAAAGAGGCTCTGCCGAGAACCAGCGCCGTGAGATGTGCACTCAGTGGGAAAGCACAGATGCCCAGTGCTGTTGTGCCTGTGGATAGGCTGCACGGGGACGCTGAAGAGCAGCAAGAGCTTTCAGGGCTGGCACCTTCCTTGTGGGAGAAGGAGCCGGACGTTTGCCTTTTCGGAAAGAGGCTCTGCCGAGAACCAGCGCCGTGAGATGTGCACTCAGTGGGAAAGCACAGATGCACAGTACTGTTTTGCTTGTGGATAGGCTGCACGGGGACGGTGAAGAGCAGCAAGAGCTTTCAGGGCTGGCACCTTCCTTGTGGGAGAAGGAGCCGGACGTTTGCCTTTTGGGAAAGAGGCTCTGCCGAGAACCAGCGCCATGAGATCTGCTGTCAGAGGGAAAGCACAGATGCCCAGTGCTGTTTTGCTTGTGGATAGGCTGCAGGGGACAGTGAAGAGCAGCAAGAGCTTTCAGGGCTGGCACGTTCCTTGTGGGAGAAGGAGCCAGACGTTTGCCTTTTCGGAAAGAGGCTCTGCCGAGAACCAGCGCCGTGAGATGTGCCGGCACTGGGAAAGCACAGATGCCCAGTGCTGTTGTGCCTGTGGATAGGCTGCACGGGGACGGTGAAGAGCAGCAAGAGCTTTCAGGGCTGGCACCTTCCTTGTGGGAGAAGGAGCCGGATGTTTGCCTTTTCGGAAAGAGGCTCTGCCGAGAACCAGCGCCGTGATGTGTACTGTTCCTGTTAAAGCACAGATGCCCAGTGCTGTTGTGCCTGTGGATAGGCTGCACGGGGACGCTGAAGAGCAGCAAGAGCTTTCAGGGCTGGCACCTTCCTTGTGGGAGAAGGAGCCGGATGTTTGCCTTTTCGGAAAGAGGCTCTGCCGAGAACCAGCGCCGTGAGATGTGCAGTCAGTGGGAAAGCACAGATGCCCAGTGCTGTTGTGCCTGTGGATAGGCTGCACGGGGACGGTGAAGAGCAGCAAGAGCTTTCAGGGCTGGCACATTCCTTGTGGGAGAAGGAGCCGGACGTTTGCCTTTTCGCAAAGAGGCTCTGCCGAGAACCAGCGCCGCGAGATGTGCACTCAGTGGGAAAGCACAGATGCCCAGTGCTGTTGTGGCTGTGGATAGGCTGCACGGGGACAGTGAAGAGCAGCAAGAGCTTTCAGGGCTGGCACCTTCCTTGTGGGAGAAGGAGCCGGACGTTTGCCTTTTGGGAAAGAGGCTCTGCCGAGAACCAGCGCCGTGATGTGTACTGTTCCTGTTAAAGCACAGATGCCCAGTGCTGTTGTGCCTGTGGATAGGCTGCATGGGGACGCTGAAGAGCAGCAAGAGCTTTCAGGGCTGGCACCTTCCTTGTGGGAGAAGGAGCCGGACGTTTGCCTTTTCGGAAAGAGGCTCTGCCGAGATCCAGAGCCGTGAGATGTGCTGTCTGTGGGAAAGCACAGATGCCCAGTGCTGTTGTGCCTGTGGATAGGCTGCACGGGGACGGTGAAGAGCAGCAAGAGCTTTCAGGGCTGGCACCTTCCTTGTGGGAGAAGGAGCCGGACGTTTGCCTTTTGGGAAAGAGGCTCTGCCGAGATCCAGCGCCGTGATGTGTACTGTTCCTGTTGAAGCACAGATGCCCAGTGCTGTTGTGCCTGTGGATAGGCTGCACGGGGACGGTGAAGAGCAGCAAGAGCTTTCAGGGCTGGCACCTTCCTTGTGGGAGAAGGAGCCGGACGTTTGCCTTTTCGGAAAGAGGCTCTGCCGAGAACCAGCGCCGTGAGATGTGCACTCAGTGGGAAAGCACAGATGTCCAGTGCTGTTGTGCCTGTGGATAGGCTGCACGGGGACGGTGAAGAGCAGCAAGAGCTTTCAGGGCTGGCACCTTCCTTGTGGGAGAAGGAGCCAGACGTTTGCCTTTTGGGAAAGAGGCTCTGCCGAGAACCAGCACCATGAGATCTGCTGTCAGAGGGAAAGCACAGATGCCCAGTGCTGTTTTGCTTGTGGATAGGCTGCAGGGGACAGTGAAGAGCAGCAAGAGCTTTCAGGGCTGGCACGTTCCTTGTGGGAGAAGGAGCCGGACGTTTGCCTTTTCGGAAAGAGGCTCTGCCGAGAACCAGCGCCGTGAGATGTGCACTCAGTGGGAAAGCACTGATGCCCAGTGCTGTTGTGCCTGTGGATAGGCTGCACGGGGACGGTGAAGAGCAGCAAGAGCTTTCAGGGCTGGCACCTTCCTTGTGGGAGAAGGAGCCGGACGTTTGCCTTTTCGGAAAGAGGCTCTGCCGAGAACCAGCGCCGTGAGATGTGCACTCAGTGGGAAAGCACAGATGCACAGTACTGTTTTGCTTGTGGATAGGCTGCACGGGGACGGTGAAGAGCAGCAAGAGCTTTCAGGGCTGGCACCTTCCTTGTGGGAGAAGGAGCCGGACGTTTGCCTTTTGGGAAAGAGGCTCTGCCGAGAACCAGCGCCATGAGATCTGCTGTCAGAGAGAAAGCACAGATGCCCAGTACTGTTTTGCTTGTGGATAGGCTGCAGGGGACAGTGAAGAGCAGCAAGAGCTTTCAGGGCTGGCACCTTCCTTGTGGGAGAAGGAGCCAGACGTTTGCCTTTTCGGAAAGAGGCTCTGCCGAGAACCAGCGCCGTGAGATGTGCACTCAGTGGGAAAGCACAGATGCCCAGTGCTGTTGTGCCTGTGGATAGGCTGCACGGGGACGGTGAAGAGCAGCAAGAGCTTTCAGGGCTGGCACCTTCCTTGTGGGAGAAGGAGCCGGACGTTTGCCTTTTCGGAAAGAGGCTCTGCCGAGAACCAGCGCCGTGAGATGTGCACTCAGTGGGAAAGCACAGATGCCCAGTGCTGTTGTGCCTGTGGATAGGCTGCACGGGGACGGTGAAGAGCAGCAAGAGCTTTCAGGGCTGGCACCTTCCTTGTGGGAGAAGGAGCCGGACGTTTGCCTTTTCGGAAAGAGGCTCTGCCGAGAACCAGCGCCGTGATGTGTACTGTTCCTGTTAAAGCACAGATGCCCAGTGCTGTTGTGGCTGTGGATAGGCTGCACGGGGACGGTGAAGAGCAGCAAGAGCTTTCAGGGCTGGCACCTTCCTTGTGGGAGAAGGAGCCGGACGTTTGCCTTTTCGCAAAGAGGCTCTGCCGAGATCCAGAGCCGTGAGATGTGCTGTCTGTGGGAAAGCACAGATGCCCAGTGCTGTTGTGCCTGTGGATAGGCTGCACGGGGACGGTGAAGAGCAGCAAGAGCTTTCAGGGCTGGCACCTTCCTTGTGGGAGAAGGAGCCGGACGTTTGCCTTTTGGGAAAGAGGCTCTGCCGAGAACCAGCGCCGTGAGATCTGCTGTCAGAGGGAAAGCACAGATGCCCAGTGCTGTTTTGCTTGTGGATAGGCTGCAGGGGACAGTGAAGAGCAGCAAGAGCTTTCAGGGCTGGCACCTTCCTTGTGGGAGAAGGAGCCGGACGTTTGCCTTTTGGGAAAGAGGCTCTGCCGAGAACCAGCGCCATGAGATCTGCTGTCAGAGGGAAAGCACAGATGCCCAGTACTGTTTTGCTTGTGGATAGGCTGCAGGGGACAGTGAAGAGCAGCAAGAGCTTTCAGGGCTGGCACCTTCCTTGTGGGAGAAGGAGCCAGACGTTTGCCTTTTCGGAAAGAGGCTCTGCCGAGAACCAGCGCCGTGAGATGTGCACTCAGTGGGAAAGCACAGATGCCCAGTGCTGTTGTGCCTGTGGATAGGCTGCACGGGGACGGTGAAGAGCAGCAAGAGCTTTCAGGGCTGGCACCTTCCTTGTGGGAGAAGGAGCCGGACGTTTGCCTTTTCGGAAAGAGGCTCTGCCGAGAACCAGCGCCGTGAGATGTGCACTCAGTGGGAAAGCACAGATGCCCAGTGCTGTTGTGGCTGTGGATAGGCTGCACGGGGACAGTGAAGAGCAGCAAGAGCTTTCAGGGCTGTCACCTTCCTTGTGGGAGAAGGAGCCGGACATTTGCCTTTTCGGAAAGAGGCTCTGCCGAGAACCAGCGCCGTGATGTGTACTGTTCCTGTTAAAGCACAGATGCCCAGTGCTGTTGTGGCTGTGGATAGGCTGCACGGGGACGCTGAAGAGCAGCAAGAGCTTTCAGGGCTGGCACCTTCCTTGTGGGAGAAGGAGCCGGACGTTTGCCTTTTCGGAAAGAGGCTCTGCCGAGAACCAGCGCCGTGATATGTGCTGTCTGGGGGAAAGCACAGATGCCCAGTGCTGTTGTGCCTGTGGATAGGCTGCACGGGGACGGTGAAGAGCAGCAAGAGCTTTCAGGGCTGGCACCTTCCTTGTGGGAGAAGGAGCCGGACGTTTGCCTTTTCGGAAAGAGGCTCTGCCGAGAACCAGCGCCATGAGATCTGCTGTCTGTGGGAAAGCACAGATGCCCAGTGCTGTTTTGCTTGTGGATAGGCTGCAGGGGACAGTGAAGAGCAGCAAGAGCTTTCAGGGCTGTCACCTTCATTGTGGGAGAAGGAGCCAGACGTTTGCCTTTTGGGAAAGAGGCTCTGCCGAGAACCAGCGCCGTGAGATGTGCCGGCACTGGGAAAGCACAGATGCCCAGTGCTGTTGTGCCTGTGGATAGGCTGCACGGGGACGGTGAAGAGCAGCAAGAGCTTTCAGGGCTGGCACGTTTCTTGTGGGAGAAGGAGCCGGATGTTTGCCTTTTCGGAAAGAGGCTCTGCCGAGAACCAGCGCCGTGATGTGTACTGTTCCTGTTAAAGCACAGATGCCCAGTGCTGTTGTGCCTGTGGATAGGCTGCACGGGGACGCTGAAGAGTAGCAAGAGCTTTCAGGGCTGGCACCTTCCTTGTGGGAGAAGGAGCCGGACGTTTGCCTTTTCGCAAAGAGGCTCTGCCGAGATCCAGCGCCGTGAGATGTGCACTCAGTGGGAAAGCACAGATGCCCAGTGCTGTTGTGCCTGTGGATAGGCTGCACGGGGACGCTGAAGAGCAGCAAGAGCTTTCAGGGCTGGCACCTTCCTTGTGGGAGAAGGAGCCGGACGTTTGCCTTTTCGCAAAGAGGCTCTGCCGAGAACCAGCGCCGTGATGTGTACTGTTCCTGTTAAAGCACAGATGCCCAGTGCTGTTGTGCCTGTGGATAGGCTGCACGGGGACGCTGAAGAGCAGCAAGAGCTTTCAGGGCTGGCACCTTCCTTGTGGGAGAAGGAGCCGGACGTTTGCCTTTTCGGAAAGAGGCTCTGCCGAGATCCAGAGCCGTGAGATGTGCTGTCTGAGGGAAAGCACAGATGCCCAGTGCTGTTGTGCCTGTGGATAGGCTGCACGGGGACGGTGAAGAGCAGCAAGAGCTTTCAGGGCTGTCACCTTCCTTGTGGGAGAAGGAGCCGGACGTTTGCCTTTTCGGAAAGAGGCTCTGCCGAGAACCAGCGCCGTGAGATGTGCACTCAGTGGGAAAGCACAGATGCCCAGTGCTGTTGTGCCTGTGGATAGGCTGCACGGGGACGGTGAAGAGCAGCAAGAGCTTTCAGGGCTGGCACGTTCCTTGTGGGAGAAGGAGCCGGACGTTTGCCTTTTGGGAAAGAGGCTCTGCCGAGAACCAGCGCCGTGATGTGTACTGTTCCTGTTAAAGCACAGATGCCCAGTGCTGTTGTGCCTGTGGATAGGCTGCACGGGGACGCTGAAGAGTAGCAAGAGCTTTCAGGGCTGGCACCTTCCTTGTGGGAGAAGGAGCCGGACGTTTGCCTTTTCGGAAAGAGGCTCTGCCGAGATCCATCGCCGTGAGATGTGCACTCAGTGGGAAAGCACAGATGCCCAGTGCTGTTGTGCCTGTGGATAGGCTGCACGGGGACGCTGAAGAGCAGCAAGAGCTTTCAGGGCTGGCACCTTCCTTGTGGGAGAAGGAGCCGGACGTTTGCCTTTTCGCAAAGAGGCTCTGCCGAGAACCAGCGCCGTGATGTGTACTGTTCCTGTTAAAGCACAGATGCCCAGTGCTGTTGTGCCTGTGGATAGGCTGCACGGGGACGCTGAAGAGCAGCAAGAGCTTTCAGGGCTGGCACCTTCCTTGTGGGAGAAGGAGCCGGACGTTTGCCTTTTCGGAAAGAGGCTCTGCCGAGATCCAGAGCCGTGAGATGTGCTGTCTGAGGGAAAGCACAGATGCCCAGTGCTGTTGTGCCTGTGGATAGGCTGCACGGGGACGGTGAAGAGCAGCAAGAGCTTTCAGGGCTGGCACCTTCCTTGTGGGAGAAGGAGCCGGACGTTTGCCTTTTGGGAAAGAGGCTCTGCCGAGAACCAGCGCCGTGAGATGTGCACTCAGTGGGAAAGCACAGATGCCCAGTGCTGTTGTGCCTGTGGATAGGCTGCACGGGGACGGTGAAGAGCAGCAAGAGCTTTCAGGGCTGGCACCTTCCTTGTGGGAGAAGGAGCCGGATGTTTGCCTTTTGGGAAAGAGGCTCTGCCGAGAACCAGCGCCGTGAGATGTGCTGTCTGTGGGAAAGCACAGATGCCCAGTGCTGTTGTGGCTGTGGATAGGCTGTACGGGGACAGTGAAGAGCAGCAAGAGCTTTCAGGGCTGTCACCTTCCTTGTGGGAGAAGGAGCGGGACGTTTGCCTTTTCGGAAAGAGGCTCTGCCGAGAACCAGCGCCGTGATGTGTACTGTTCCTGTTAAAGCACAGATGCCCAGTGCTGTTGTGGCTGTGGATAGGCTGCACGGGGACGGTGAAGAGCAGCAAGAGCTTTCAGGGCTGGCACCTTCCTTGTGGGAGAAGGAGCCGGACGTTTGCCTTTTCGGAAAGAGGCTCTGCCGAGAACCAGCGCCGTGAGATGTGCACTCAGTGGGAAAGCACAGATGCCCAGTGCTGTTGTGCCTGTGGATAGGCTGCACGGGGACGGTGAAGAGCAGCAAGAGCTTTCAGGGCTGGCACCTTCCTTGTGGGAGAAGGAGCCGGACGTTTGCCTTTTCGGAAAGAGGCTCTGCCGGAACCAGCGCCGTGATGTGTACTGTTCCTGTTAAAGCACAGATGCCCAGTGCTGTTGTGCCTGTGGATAGGCTGCACGGGGACGCTGAAGAGCAGCAAGAGCTTTCAGGGCTGGCACCTTCCTTGTGGGAGAAGGAGCCGGACGTTTGCCTTTTCGCAAAGAGGCTCTGCCGAGATCCAGAGCCGTGAGATGTGGTGTCTGTGGGAAAGCACAGATGCCCAGTGCTGTTGTGCCTGTGGATAGGCTGCACGGGGACGGTGAAGAGCAGCAAGAGCTTTCAGGGCTGGCACCTTCCTTGTGGGAGAAGGAGCCGGACGTTTGCCTTTTGGGAAAGAGGCTCTGCCGAGAACCAGCGCCGTGAGATGTGCACTCAGTGGGAAAGCACAGATGCCCAGTGCTGTTGTGCCTGTGGATAGGCTGCACGGGGACGGTGAAGAGCAGCAAGAGCTTTCAGGGCTGGCACCTTCCTTGTGGGAGAAGGAGCCGGATGTTTGCCTTTTCGGAAAGAGGCTCTGCCGAGAACCAGCGCCGTGAGATGTGCTGTCTGTGGGAAAGCACAGATGCCCAGTGCTGTTGTGCCTGTGGATAGGCTGCACGGGGACGGTGAAGAGCAGCAAGAGCTTTCAGGGCTGGCACCTTCCTTGTGGGAGAAGGAGCCGGATGTTTGCCTTTTCGGAAAGAGGCTCTGCCGAGAACCAGCGCCGTGAGATGTGCAGTCAGTGGGAAAGCACAGATGCCCAGTGCTGTTGTGCCTGTGGATAGGCTGCACGGGGACGGTGAAGAGCAGCAAGAGCTTTCAGGGCTGGCACCTTCCTTGTGGGAGAAGGAGCCGGACGTTTGCCTTTTGGGAAAGAGGCTCTGCCGAGAACCAGCGCCGTGAGATGTGCACTCAGTGGGAAAGCACAGATGCCCAGTGCTGTTGTGGCTGTGGATAGGCTGCACGGGGACGGTGAAGAGCAGCAAGAGCTTTCAGGGCTGGCACCTTCCTTGTGGGAGAAGGAGCCGGACGTTTGCCTTTTCGGAAAGAGGCTCTGCGGAGAACCAGCGCCGTGACATGTGCTGTCTGTGGGAAAGCACAGATGCCCAGTGCTGTTGTGCCTGTGGATAGGCTGCACGGGGACGGTGAAGAGCAGCAAGAGCTTTCAGGGCTGGCACCTTCCTTGTGGGAGAAGGAGCCGGATGTTTGCCTTTTTGGAAAGAGGCTCTGCCGAGAACCAGCGCCGTGAGATGTGCACTCAGTGGGAAAGCACAGATGCCCAGTGCTGTTGTGGCTGTGGATAGGCTGCACGGGGACGGTGAAGAGCAGCAAGAGCTTTCAGGGCTGGCACCTTCTGTGTGGGAGAAGGAGCCGGACGTTTGCCTTTTCGGAAAGAGGCTCTGCCGAGAACCAGCGCCGTGATGTGTACTCTTCCTGTTAAAGCACAGATGCCCAGTGCTGTTGTGCCTGTGGATAGGCTGCACGGGGACGCTGAAGAGCAGCAAGAGCTTTCAGGGCTGGCACGTTCCTTGTGGGAGAAGGAGCCGGACGTTTGCCTTTTCGCAAAGAGGCTCTGCCGAGATCCAGCGCCGTGAGATGTGCACTCAGTGGGAAAGCACAGATGCCCAGTGCTGTTGTGGCTGTGGATAGGCTGCACGGGGATGGTGAGGAGCAGCAAGAGCTTTCAGGGCTGGCACCTTCCTTGTGGGAGAAGGAGCCGGACGTTTGCCTTTTCGGAAAGAGGCTCTGCCGAGAACCAGAGCCGTGAGATGTGCTGTCTGTGGGAAAGCACAGATGCCCAGTGCTGTTGTGCCTGTGGATAGGCTGCACGGGGACGCTGAAGAGCAGCAAGAGCTTTCAGGGCTGGCACCTTCCTTGTGGGAGAAGGAGCCGGACGTTTGCCTTTTCGGAAAGAGGCTCTGCCGAGAACCAGCGCCATGAGATCTGCTGTCTGTGGGAAAGCACAGATGCCCAGTGCTGTTTTGCTTGTGGATAGGTTGCAGGGGACGGTGAAGAGCAGCAAGAGCTTTCAGGGCTGTCACCTTCATTGTGGGAGAAGGAGCCAGACGTTTGCCTTTTCGGAAAGAGGCTCTGCCGAGAACCAGCGCCGTGAGATGTGCCGGCACTGGGAAAGCACAGATGCCCAGTGCTGTTGTGCCTGTGGATAGGCTGCACGGGGACGGTGAAGAGTAGCAAGAGCTTTCAGGGCTGGCACGTTCCTTGTGGGAGAAGGAGCCGGATGTTTGCCTTTTGGGAAAGAGGCTCTGCCGAGAACCAGCGCCGTGATGTGTACTGTTCCTGTTAAAGCACAGATGCCCAGTGCTGTTGTGCCTGTGGATAGGCTGCACGGGGACGCTGAAGAGTAGCAAGAGCTTTCAGGGCTGGCACCTTCCTTGTGGGAGAAGGAGCCGGACGTTTGCCTTTTCGCAAAGAGGCTCTGCCGAGATCCAGCGCCGTGAGATGTGCACTCAGTGGGAAAGCACAGATGCCCAGTGCTGTTGTGCCTGTGGATAGGCTGCACGGGGACGCTGAAGAGCAGCAAGAGCTTTCAGGGCTGGCACCTTCCTTGTGGGAGAGGGAGCCGGACGTTTGCCTTTTCGCAAAGAGGCTCTGCCGAGAACCAGCGCCGTGATGTGTACTGTTCCTGTTAAAGCACAGATGCCCAGTGCTGTTGTGCCTGTGGATAGGCTGCACGGGGACGGTGAAGAGCAGCAAGAGCTTTCAGGGCTGGCACCTTCCTTGTGGGAGAAGGAGCCGGACGTTTGCCTTTTCGCAAAGAGGCTCTGCCGAGATCCAGAGCCGTGAGATGTGCTGTCTGAGGGAAAGCACAGATGCCCAGTGCTGTTGTGCCTGTGGATAGGCTGCACGGGGACGGTGAAGAGCAGCAAGAGCTTTCAGGGCTGGCACCTTCCTTGTGGGAGAAGGAGCCGGACGTTTGCCTTTTGGGAAAGAGGCTCTGCCGAGAACCAGCGCCGTGAGATGTGCACTCAGTGGGAAAGCACAGATGCCCAGTGCTGTTGTGCCTGTGGATAGGCTGCACGGGGACGGTGAAGAGCAGCAAGAGCTTTCAGGGCTGGCACCTTCCTTGTGGGAGAAGGAGCCGGACGTTTGCCTTTTCGCAAAGAGGCTCTGCCGAGAACCAGCGCCGTGAGATGTGCACTCAGTGGGAAAGCACAGATGCCCAGTGCTGTTGTGCCTGTGGATAGGCTGCACGGGGACGCTGAAGAGCAGCAAGAGCTTTCAGGGCTGGCACCTTCCTTGTGGGAGAAGGAGCCGGACGTTTGCCTTTTCGGAAAGAGGCTCTGCCGAGATCCAGAGCCGTGAGATGTGCTGTCTGAGGGAAAGCACAGATGCCCAGTGCTGTTGTGCCTGTGGATAGGCTGCACGGGGACGGTGAAGAGCAGCAAGAGCTTTCAGGGCTGTCACCTTCCTTGTGGGAGAAGGAGCCGGACGTTTGCCTTTTCGGAAAGAGGCTCTGCCGAGAACCAGCGCCGTGAGATGTGCACTCAGTGGGAAAGCACAGATGCCCAGTGCTGTTGTGCCTGTGGATAGGCTGCACGGGGACGGTGAAGAGCAGCAAGAGCTTTCAGGGCTGGCACGTTCCTTGTGGGAGAAGGAGCCGGACGTTTGCCTTTTGGGAAAGAGGCTCTGCCGAGAACCAGCGCCGTGATGTGTACTGTTCCTGTTAAAGCACAGATGCCCAGTGCTGTTGTGCCTGTGGATAGGCTGCACGGGGACGCTGAAGAGTAGCAAGAGCTTTCAGGGCTGGCACCTTCCTTGTGGGAGAAGGAGCCGGACGTTTGCCTTTTCGGAAAGAGGCTCTGCCGAGATCCATCGCCGTGAGATGTGCACTCAGTGGGAAAGCACAGATGCCCAGTGCTGTTGTGCCTGTGGATAGGCTGCACGGGGACGCTGAAGAGCAGCAAGAGCTTTCAGGGCTGGCACCTTCCTTGTGGGAGAAGGAGCCGGACGTTTGCCTTTTCGCAAAGAGGCTCTGCCGAGAACCAGCGCCGTGATGTGTACTGTTCCTGTTAAAGCACAGATGCCCAGTGCTGTTGTGCCTGTGGATAGGCTGCACGGGGACGCTGAAGAGCAGCAAGAGCTTTCAGGGCTGGCACCTTCCTTGTGGGAGAAGGAGCCGGACGTTTGCCTTTTCGGAAAGAGGCTCTGCCGAGATCCAGAGCCGTGAGATGTGCTGTCTGAGGGAAAGCACAGATGCCCAGTGCTGTTGTGCCTGTGGATAGGCTGCACGGGGACGGTGAAGAGCAGCAAGAGCTTTCAGGGCTGGCACCTTCCTTGTGGGAGAAGGAGCCGGACGTTTGCCTTTTGGGAAAGAGGCTCTGCCGAGAACCAGCGCCGTGAGATGTGCACTCAGTGGGAAAGCACAGATGCCCAGTGCTGTTGTGCCTGTGGATAGGCTGCACGGGGACGGTGAAGAGCAGCAAGAGCTTTCAGGGCTGGCACCTTCCTTGTGGGAGAAGGAGCCGGATGTTTGCCTTTTCGGAAAGAGGCTCTGCCGAGAACCAGCGCCGTGAGATGTGCTGTCTGTGGGAAAGCACAGATGCCCAGTGCTGTTGTGGCTGTGGATAGGCTGTACGGGGACAGTGAAGAGCAGCAAGAGCTTTCAGGGCTGTCACCTTCCTTGTGGGAGAAGGAGCGGGACGTTTGCCTTTTCGGAAAGAGGCTCTGCCGAGAACCAGCGCCGTGATGTGTACTGTTCCTGTTAAAGCACAGATGCCCAGTGCTGTTGTGCCTGTGGATAGGCTGCACGGGGACGGTGAAGAGCAGCAAGAGCTTTCAGGGCTGGCACCTTCCTTGTGGGAGAAGGAGCCGGACGTTTGCCTTTTCGGAAAGAGGCTCTGCCGAGAACCAGCGCCGTGAGATGTGCACTCAGTGGGAAAGCACAGATGCCCAGTGCTGTTGTGCCTGTGGATAGGCTGCACGGGGACGGTGAAGAGCAGCAAGAGCTTTCAGGGCTGGCACCTTCCTTGTGGGAGAAGGAGCCGGACGTTTGCCTTTTCGGAAAGAGGCTCTGCCGGAACCAGCGCCGTGATGTGTACTGTTCCTGTTAAAGCACAGATGCCCAGTGCTGTTGTGCCTGTGGATAGGCTGCACGGGGACGGTGAAGAGCAGCAAGAGCTTTCAGGGCTGGCACCTTCCTTGTGGGAGAAGGAGCCGGACGTTTGCCTTTTCGGAAAGAGGCTCTGCCGAGATCCAGAGCCGTGAGATGTGGTGTCTGTGGGAAAGCACAGATGCCCAGTGCTGTTGTGCCTGTGGATAGGCTGCACGGGGACGGTGAAGAGCAGCAAGAGCTTTCAGGGCTGGCACCTTCCTTGTGGGAGAAGGAGCCGGACGTTTGCCTTTTGGGAAAGAGGCTCTGCCGAGAACCAGCGCCGTGAGATGTGCACTCAGTGGGAAAGCACAGATGCCCAGTGCTGTTGTGCCTGTGGATAGGCTGCACGGGGACGGTGAAGAGCAGCAAGAGCTTTCAGGGCTGGCACCTTCCTTGTGGGAGAAGGAGCCGGATGTTTGCCTTTTCGGAAAGAGGCTCTGCCGAGAACCAGCGCCGTGAGATGTGCTGTCTGTGGGAAAGCACAGATGCCCAGTGCTGTTGTGCCTGTGGATAGGCTGCACGGGGACGGTGAAGAGCAGCAAGAGCTTTCAGGGCTGGCACCTTCCTTGTGGGAGAAGGAGCCGGATGTTTGCCTTTTCGGAAAGAGGCTCTGCCGAGAACCAGCGCCGTGAGATGTGCAGTCAGTGGGAAAGCACAGATGCCCAGTGCTGTTGTGCCTGTGGATAGGCTGCACGGGGACGGTGAAGAGCAGCAAGAGCTTTCAGGGCTGGCACCTTCCTTGTGGGAGAAGGAGCCGGACGTTTGCCTTTTGGGAAAGAGGCTCTGCCGAGAACCAGCGCCGTGAGATGTGCACTCAGTGGGAAAGCACAGATGCCCAGTGCTGTTGTGGCTGTGGATAGGCTGCACGGGGACGGTGAAGAGCAGCAAGAGCTTTCAGGGCTGGCACCTTCCTTGTGGGAGAAGGAGCCGGACGTTTGCCTTTTCGGAAAGAGGCTCTGCGGAGAACCAGCGCCGTGACATGTGCTGTCTGTGGGAAAGCACAGATGCCCAGTGCTGTTGTGCCTGTGGATAGGCTGCACGGGGACGGTGAAGAGCAGCAAGAGCTTTCAGGGCTGGCACCTTCCTTGTGGGAGAAGGAGCCGGATGTTTGCCTTTTTGGAAAGAGGCTCTGCCGAGAACCAGCGCCGTGAGATGTGCACTCAGTGGGAAAGCACAGATGCCCAGTGCTGTTGTGGCTGTGGATAGGCTGCACGGGGACGGTGAAGAGCAGCAAGAGCTTTCAGGGCTGGCACCTTCTGTGTGGGAGAAGGAGCCGGACGTTTGCCTTTTCGGAAAGAGGCTCTGCCGAGAACCAGCGCCGTGATGTGTACTCTTCCTGTTAAAGCACAGATGCCCAGTGCTGTTGTGCCTGTGGATAGGCTGCACGGGGACGCTGAAGAGCAGCAAGAGCTTTCAGGGCTGGCACGTTCCTTGTGGGAGAAGGAGCCGGACGTTTGCCTTTTCGCAAAGAGGCTCTGCCGAGATCCAGCGCCGTGAGATGTGCACTCAGTGGGAAAGCACAGATGCCCAGTGCTGTTGTGGCTGTGGATAGGCTGCACGGGGATGGTGAGGAGCAGCAAGAGCTTTCAGGGCTGGCACCTTCCTTGTGGGAGAAGGAGCCGGACGTTTGCCTTTTCGGAAAGAGGCTCTGCCGAGAACCAGAGCCGTGAGATGTGCTGTCTGTGGGAAAGCACAGATGCCCAGTGCTGTTGTGCCTGTGGATAGGCTGCACGGGGACGCTGAAGAGCAGCAAGAGCTTTCAGGGCTGGCACCTTCCTTGTGGGAGAAGGAGCCGGACGTTTGCCTTTTCGGAAAGAGGCTCTGCCGAGAACCAGCGCCATGAGATCTGCTGTCTGTGGGAAAGCACAGATGCCCAGTGCTGTTTTGCTTGTGGATAGGTTGCAGGGGACGGTGAAGAGCAGCAAGAGCTTTCAGGGCTGTCACCTTCATTGTGGGAGAAGGAGCCAGACGTTTGCCTTTTCGGAAAGAGGCTCTGCCGAGAACCAGCGCCGTGAGATGTGCACTCAGTGGGAAAGCACAGATGCCCAGTGCTGTTGTGCCTGTGGATAGGCTGCACGGGGACGGTGAAGAGTAGCAAGAGCTTTCAGGGCTGGCACGTTCCTTGTGGGAGAAGGAGCCGGATGTTTGCCTTTTGGGAAAGAGGCTCTGCCGAGAACCAGCGCCGTGATGTGTACTGTTCCTGTTAAAGCACAGATGCCCAGTGCTGTTGTGCCTGTGGATAGGCTGCACGGGGACGCTGAAGAGTAGCAAGAGCTTTCAGGGCTGGCACCTTCCTTGTGGGAGAAGGAGCCGGACGTTTGCCTTTTCGCAAAGAGGCTCTGCCGAGATCCAGCGCCGTGAGATGTGCACTCAGTGGGAAAGCACAGATGCCCAGTGCTGTTGTGCCTGTGGATAGGCTGCACGGGGACGCTGAAGAGCAGCAAGAGCTTTCAGGGCTGGCACCTTCCTTGTGGGAGAGGGAGCCGGACGTTTGCCTTTTCGCAAAGAGGCTCTGCCGAGAACCAGCGCCGTGATGTGTACTGTTCCTGTTAAAGCACAGATGCCCAGTGCTGTTGTGCCTGTGGATAGGCTGCACGGGGACGGTGAAGAGCAGCAAGAGCTTTCAGGGCTGGCACCTTCCTTGTGGGAGAAGGAGCCGGACGTTTGCCTTTTCGCAAAGAGGCTCTGCCGAGATCCAGAGCCGTGAGATGTGCTGTCTGAGGGAAAGCACAGATGCCCAGTGCTGTTGTGCCTGTGGATAGGCTGCACGGGGACGGTGAAGAGCAGCAAGAGCTTTCAGGGCTGGCACCTTCCTTGTGGGAGAAGGAGCCGGACGTTTGCCTTTTGGGAAAGAGGCTCTGCCGAGAACCAGCGCCGTGAGATGTGCACTCAGTGGGAAAGCACAGATGCCCAGTGCTGTTGTGCCTGTGGATAGGCTGCACGGGGACGGTGAAGAGCAGCAAGAGCTTTCAGGGCTGGCACCTTCCTTGTGGGAGAAGGAGCCGGACGTTTGCCTTTTCGCAAAGAGGCTCTGCCGAGAACCAGCGCTGTGAGATGTGCACTCAGTGGGAAAGCACAGATGCCCAGTGCTGTTGTGCCTGTGGATAGGCTGCACGGGGACGGTGAAGAGCAGCAAGAGCTTTCAGGGCTGGCACCTTCCTTGTGGGAGAAGGAGCGGGACGTTTGCCTTTTCGGAAAGAGGCTCTGCCGAGAACCAGCGCCGTGATGTGTACTGTTCCTGTTAAAGCACAGATGCCCAGTGCTGTTGTGCCTGTGGATAGGCTGCACGGGGACGCTGAAGAGCAGCAAGAGCTTTCAGGGCTGGCACCTTCCTTGTGGGAGAAGGAGCCGGACGTTTGCCTTTTCGCAAAGAGGCTCTGCCGAGATCCAGAGCCGTGAGATGTGGTGTCTGTGGGAAAGCACAGATGCCCAGTGCTGTTGTGCCTGTGGATAGGCTGCACGGGGACGGTGAAGAGCAGCAAGAGCTTTCAGGGCTGGCACCTTCCTTGTGGGAGAAGGAGCCGGACATTTGCCTTTTCGGAAAGAGGCTCTGCCGAGAACCAGCGCCGTGAGATGTGCACTCAGTGGGAAAGCACAGATGCCCAGTGCTGTTGTGCCTGTGGATAGGCTGCACGGGGACGGTGAAGAGCAGCAAGAGCTTTCAGGGCTGGCACCTTCCTTGTGGGAGAAGGAGCCGGATGTTTGCCTTTTCGGAAAGAGGCTCTGCCGAGAACCAGCGCCGTGAGATGTGCTGTCTGTGGGAAAGCACAGATGCCCAGTGCTGTTGTGGCTGTGGATAGGCTGTACGGGGACAGTGAAGAGCAGCAAGAGCTTTCAGGGCTGGCACCTTCCTTGTGGGAGAAGGAGCCAGACGTTTGCCTTTTCGGAAAGAGGCTCTGCCGAGAACCAGCGCCGTGATGTGTACTGTTCCTGTTAAAGCACAGATGCCCAGTGCTGTTGTGCCTGTGGATAGGCTGCACGGGGACGGTGAAGAGCAGCAAGAGCTTTCAGGGCTGGCACCTTCCTTGTGGGAGAAGGAGCCGGACGTTTGCCTTTTCGGAAAGAGGCTCTGCCGAGAACCAGCGCCGTGAGATGTGCACTCAGTGGGAAAGCACAGATGCCCAGTGCTGTTGTGCCTGTGGATAGGCTGCACGGGGACGGTGAAGAGCAGCAAGAGCTTTCAGGGCTGGCACCTTCCTTGTGGGAGAAGGAGCCGGACGTTTGCCTTTTCGGAAAGAGGCTCTGCCGAGAACCAGCGCCGTGATGTGTACTGTTCCTGTTAAAGCACAGATGCCCAGTGCTGTTGTGCCTGTGGATAGGCTGCACGGGGACGCTGAAGAGCAGCAAGAGCTTTCAGGGCTGGCACCTTCCTTGTGGGAGAAGGAGCCGGACGTTTGCCTTTTCGCAAAGAGGCTCTGCCGAGATCCAGAGCCGTGAGATGTGGTGTCTGTGGGAAAGCACAGATGCCCAGTGCTGTTGTGCCTGTGGATAGGCTGCACGGGGACGGTGAAGAGCAGCAAGAGCTTTCAGGGCTGGCACCTTCCTTGTGGGAGAAGGAGCCGGACGTTTGCCTTTTGGGAAAGAGGCTCTGCCGAGAACCAGCGCCGTGAGATGTGCACTCAGTGGGAAAGCACAGATGCCCAGTGCTGTTGTGCCTGTGGATAGGCTGCACGGGGACGGTGAAGAGCAGCAAGAGCTTTCAGGGCTGGCACCTTCCTTGTGGGAGAAGGAGCCGGATGTTTGCCTTTTCGGAAAGAGGCTCTGCCGAGAACCAGCGCCGTGAGATGTGCTGTCTGTGGGAAAGCACAGATGCCCAGTGCTGTTGTGCCTCTGGATAGGCTGCACGGGGACGGTGAAGAGCAGCAAGAGCTTTCAGGGCTGGCACCTTCCTTGTGGGAGAAGGAGCCGGATGTTTGCCTTTTCGGAAAGAGGCTCTGCCGAGAACCAGCGCCGTGAGATGTGCAGTCAGTGGGAAAGCACAGATGCCCAGTGCTGTTGTGCCTGTGGATAGGCTGCACGGGGACGGTGAAGAGCAGCAAGAGCTTTCAGGGCTGGCACCTTCCTTGTGGGAGAAGGAGCCGGACGTTTGCCTTTTGGGAAAGAGGCTCTGCCGAGAACCAGCGCCGTGAGATGTGCACTCAGTGGGAAAGCACAGATGCCCAGTGCTGTTGTGCCTGTGGATAGGCTGCACGGGGACGCTGAAGAGCAGCAAGAGCTTTCAGGGCTGGCACCTTCCTTGTGGGAGAAGGAGCCGGACGTTTGCCTTTTCGGAAAGAGGCTCTGCGGAGAACCAGCGCCGTGACATGTGCTGTCTGTGGGAAAGCACAGATGCCCAGTGCTGTTGTGCCTGTGGATAGGCTGCACGGGGACGGTGAAGAGCAGCAAGAGCTTTCAGGGCTGGCACCTTCCTTGTGGGAGAAGGAGCCGGATGTTTGCCTTTTTGGAAAGAGGCTCTGCCGAGAACCAGCGCCGTGAGATGTGCACTCAGTGGGAAAGCACAGATGCCCAGTGCTGTTGTGGCTGTGGATAGGCTGCACGGGGACGGTGAAGAGCAGCAAGAGCTTTCAGGGCTGGCACCTTCTGTGTGGGAGAAGGAGCCGGACGTTTGCCTTTTCGGAAAGAGGCTCTGCCGAGAACCAGCGCCGTGATGTGTACTCTTCCTGTTAAAGCACAGATGCCCAGTGCTGTTGTGCCTGTGGATAGGCTGCACGGGGACGCTGAAGAGCAGCAAGAGCTTTCAGGGCTGGCACGTTCCTTGTGGGAGAAGGAGCCGGACGTTTGCCTTTTCGCAAAGAGGCTCTGCCGAGATCCAGCGCCGTGAGATGTGCACTCAGTGGGAAAGCACAGATGCCCAGTGCTGTTGTGGCTGTGGATAGGCTGCACGGGGATGGTGAGGAGCAGCAAGAGCTTTCAGGGCTGGCACCTTCCTTGTGGGAGAAGGAGCCGGACGTTTGCCTTTTCGGAAAGAGGCTCTGCCGAGAACCAGAGCCGTGAGATGTGCTGTCTGTGGGAAAGCACAGATGCCCAGTGCTGTTGTGCCTGTGGATAGGCTGCACGGGGACGCTGAAGAGCAGCAAGAGCTTTCAGGGCTGGCACCTTCCTTGTGGGAGAAGGAGCCGGACGTTTGCCTTTTCGGAAAGAGGCTCTGCCGAGAACCAGCGCCATGAGATCTGCTGTCTGTGGGAAAGCACAGATGCCCAGTGCTGTTTTGCTTGTGGATAGGCTGCAGGGGACGGTGAAGAGCAGCAAGAGCTTTCAGGGCTGTCACCTTCATTGTGGGAGAAGGAGCCAGACGTTTGCCTTTTCGGAAAGAGGCTCTGCCGAGAACCAGCGCCGTGAGATGTGCACTCAGTGGGAAAGCACAGATGCCCAGTGCTGTTGTGCCTGTGGATAGGCTGCACGGGGACGGTGAAGAGTAGCAAGAGCTTTCAGGGCTGGCACGTTCCTTGTGGGAGAAGGAGCCGGATGTTTGCCTTTTGGGAAAGAGGCTCTGCCGAGAACCAGCGCCGTGATGTGTACTGTTCCTGTTAAAGCACAGATGCCCAGTGCTGTTGTGCCTGTGGATAGGCTGCACGGGGACGGTGAAGAGTAGCAAGAGCTTTCAGGGCTGGCACCTTCCTTGTGGGAGAAGGAGCCGGACGTTTGCCTTTTCGCAAAGAGGCTCTGCCGAGATCCAGCGCCGTGAGATGTGCACTCAGTGGGAAAGCACAGATGCCCAGTGCTGTTGTGCCTGTGGATAGGCTGCACGGGGACGGTGAAGAGCAGCAAGAGCTTTCAGGGCTGGCACCTTCCTTGTGGGAGAAGGAGCCGGACGTTTGCCTTTTCGCAAAGAGGCTCTGCCGAGAACCAGCGCCGTGATGTGTACTGTTCCTGTTAAAGCACAGATGCCCAGTGCTGTTGTGCCTGTGGATAGGCTGCACGGGGACGGTGAAGAGCAGCAAGAGCTTTCAGGGCTGGCACCTTCCTTGTGGGAGAAGGAGCCGGACGTTTGCCTTTTCGCAAAGAGGCTCTGCCGAGATCCAGAGCCGTGAGATGTGCTGTCTGAGGGAAAGCACAGATGCCCAGTGCTGTTGTGCCTGTGGATAGGCTGCACGGGGACGGTGAAGAGCAGCAAGAGCTTTCAGGGCTGGCACCTTCCTTGTGGGAGAAGGAGCCGGACGTTTGCCTTTTGGGAAAGAGGCTCTGCCGAGAACCAGCGCCGTGAGATGTGCACTCAGTGGGAAAGCACAGATGCCCAGTGCTGTTGTGCCTGTGGATAGGCTGCACGGGGACGGTGAAGAGCAGCAAGAGCTTTCAGGGCTGGCACCTTCCTTGTGGGAGAAGGAGCCGGATGTTTGCCTTTTCGGAAAGAGGCTCTGCCGAGAACCAGCGCCGTGAGATGTGCACTCAGTGGGAAAGCACAGATGCCCAGTGCTGTTGTGGCTGTGGATAGGCTGCACGGGGACAGTGAAGAGCAGCAAGAGCTTTCAGGGCTGTCACCTTCCTTGTGGGAGAAGGAGCGGGACGTTTGCCTTTTCGGAAAGAGGCTCTGCCGAGAACCAGCGCCGTGATGTGTACTCTTCCTGTTAAAGCACAGATGCCCAGTGCTGTTGTGCCTGTGGATAGGCTGCACGGGGACGGTGAAGAGCAGCAAGAGCTTTCAGGGCTGGCACCTTCCTTGTGGGAGAAGGAGCCGGACGTTTGCCTTTTCGGAAAGAGGCTCTGCCGAGAACCAGCGCCGTGAGATGTGCACTCAGTGGGAAAGCACAGATGCCCAGTGCTGTTGTGCCTGTGGATAGGCTGCACGGGGACGCTGAAGAGCAGCAAGAGCTTTCAGGGCTGGCACCTTCCTTGTGGGAGAAGGAGCCGGACGTTTGCCTTTTCGCAAAGAGGCTCTGCCGAGATCCAGAGCCGTGAGATGTGGTGTCTGTGGGAAAGCACAGATGCCCAGTGCTGTTGTGCCTGTGGATAGGCTGCACGGGGACGGTGAAGAGCAGCAAGAGCTTTCAGGGCTGGCACCTTCCTTGTGGGAGAAGGAGCCGGACGTTTGCCTTTTGGGAAAGAGGCTCTGCCGAGAACCAGCGCCGTGAGATGTGCACTCAGTGGGAAAGCACAGATGCCCAGTGCTGTTGTGCCTGTGGATAGGCTGCACGGGGACGGTGAAGAGCAGCAAGAGCTTTCAGGGCTGGCACCTTCCTTGTGGGAGAAGGAGCCGGATGTTTGCCTTTTCGGAAAGAGGCTCTGCCGAGAACCAGCGCCGTGAGATGTGCTGTCTGTGGGAAAGCACAGATGCCAAGTGCTGTTGTGCCTGTGGATAGGCTGCACGGGGACAGTGAAGAGCAGCAAGAGCTTTCAGGGCTGGCACCTTCCTTGTGGGAGAAGGAGCCAGACGTTTGCCTTTTGGGAAAGAGAATCTGCCGAGAACCAGCGCCGTGATGTGTACTGTTCCTGTTAAAGCACAGATGCCCAGTGCTGTTGTGCCTGTGGATAGGCTGCACGGGGACGGTGAAGAGCAGCAAGAGCTTTCAGGGCTGGCACCTTCCTTGTGGGAGAAGGAGCCGGACGTTTGCCTTTTCGGAAAGAGGCTCTGCCGAGAACCAGCGCCGTGAGATGTGCACTCAGTGGGAAAGCACAGATGCCCAGTGCTGTTGTGCCTGTGGATAGGCTGCACGGGGACGGTGAAGAGCAGCAAGAGCTTTCAGGGCTGGCACCTTCCTTGTGGGAGAAGGAGCCGGACGTTTGCCTTTTCGCAAAGAGGCTCTGCCGAGATCCAGAGCCGTGAGATGTGCTGTCTGTGGGAAAGCACAGATGCCCAGTGCTGTTGTGGCTGTGGATAGGCTGCACGGGGACAGTGAAGAGCAGCAAGAGCTTTCAGGGCTGGCACCTTCCTTGTGGGAGAAGGAGCCAGACGTTTGCCTTTTGGGAAAGAGAATCTGCCGAGAACCAGCGCCGTGATGTGTACTGTTCCTGTTAAAGCACAGATGCCCAGTGCTGTTGTGCCTGTGGATAGGCTGCACGGGGACGCTGAAGAGCAGCAAGAGCTTTCAGGGCTGGCACCTTCCTTGTGGGAGAAGGAGCCGGACGTTTGCCTTTTCGGAAAGAGGCTCTGCCGAGAACCAGCGCCGTGAGATGTGCACTCAGTGGGAAAGCACAGATGCCCAGTGCTGTTGTGCCTGTGGATAGGCTGCACGGGGACGGTGAAGAGCAGCAAGAGCTTTCAGGGCTGGCACGTTCCTTGTGGGAGAAGGAGCCGGATGTTTGCCTTTTCGGAAAGAGGCTCTGCCGAGAACCAGCGCCGTGAGATGTGCAGTCAGTGGGAAAGCACAGATGCCCAGTGCTGTTGTGCCTGTGGATAGGCTGCACGGGGACGGTGAAGAGCAGCAAGAGCTTTCAGGGCTGGCACCTTCCTTGTGGGAGAAGGAGCCGGACGTTTGCCTTTTCGGAAAGAGGCTCTGCCGAGAACCAGCGCCGTGACATGTGCTGTCTGTGGGAAAGCACAGATGCCCAGTGCTGTTGTGGCTGTGGATAGGCTGCACGGGGACGGTGAAGAGCAGCAAGAGCTTTCAGGGCTGGCACGTTCCTTGTGGGAGAAGGAGCCGGACGTTTGCCTTTTCGGAAAGAGGCTCTGCCGAGAACCAGCGCCGTGATGTGTACTGTTCCTGTTAAAGCACAGATGCCCAGTGCTGTTGTGCCTGTGGATAGGCTGCACGGGGACGCTGAAGAGTAGCAAGAGCTTTCAGGGCTGGCACCTTCTTTGTGGGAGAAGGAGCCGGACGTTTGCCTTTTCGCAAAGAGGATCTGCCGAGATCCAGCGCCGTGAGATGTGCACTCAGTGGGAAAGCACAGATGCCCAGTGCTGTTGTGCCTGTGGATAGGCTGCACGGGGACGCTGAAGAGCAGCAAGAGCTTTCAGGGCTGGCACCTTCCTTGTGGGAGAAGGAGCCGGACGTTTGCCTTTTCGCAAAGAGGCTCTGCCGAGAACCAGCGCCGTGATGTGTACTGTTCCTGTTAAAGCACAGATGCCCAGTGCTGTTGTGCCTGTGGATAGGCTGCACGGGGACGGTGAAGAGCAGCAAGAGCTTTCAGGGCTGGCACGTTCCTTGTGGGAGAAGGAGCCGGACGTTTGCCTTTTCGGAAAGAGGCTCTGCCGAGAACCAGCGCCGTGATGTGTACTGTTCCTGTTAAAGCACAGATGCCCAGTGCTGTTGTGCCTGTGGATAGGCTGCACGGGGACGCTGAAGAGTAGCAAGAGCTTTCAGGGCTGGCACCTTCCTTGTGGGAGAAGGAGCCGGACGTTTGCCTTTTCGCAAAGAGGATCTGCCGAGATCCAGCGCCGTGAGATGTGCACTCAGTGGGAAAGCACAGATGCCCAGTGCTGTTGTGCCTGTGGATAGGCTGCACGGGGACGCTGAAGAGCAGCAAGAGCTTTCAGGGCTGGCACCTTCCTTGTGGGAGAAGGAGCCGGACGTTTGCCTTTTCGCAAAGAGGCTCTGCCGAGAACCAGCGCCGTGATGTGTACTGCTCCTGTTAAAGCACAGATGCCCAGTGCTGTTGTGGCTGTGGATAGGCTGCACGGGGACAGTGAAGAGCAGCAAGAGCTTTCAGGGCTGTCACCTTCCTTGTGGGAGAAGGAGCGGGACGTTTGCCTTTTCGGAAAGAGGCTCTGCCGAGAACCAGCGCCGTGATGTGTACTGTTCCTGTTAAAGCACAGATGCCCAGTGCTGTTGTGCCTGTGGATAGGCTGCACGGGGACGGTGAAGAGCAGCAAGAGCTTTCAGGGCTGGCACCTTCCTTGTGGGAGAAGGAGCCGGACGTTTGCCTTTTCGGAAAGAGGCTCTGCCGAGAACCAGCGCCGTGAGATGTGCACTCAGTGGGAAAGCACAGATGCCCAGTGCTGTTGTGCCTGTGGATAGGCTGCACGGGGACGGTGAAGAGCAGCAAGAGCTTTCAGGGCTGGCACCTTCCTTGTGGGAGAAGGAGCGGGACGTTTGCCTTTTCGGAAAGAGGCTCTGCCGAGAACCAGCGCCGTGATGTGTACTGTTCCTGTTAAAGCACAGATGCCCAGTGCTGTTGTGCCTGTGGATAGGCTGCACGGGGACGCTGAAGAGCAGCAAGAGCTTTCAGGGCTGGCACATTCCTTGTGGGAGAAGGAGCCGGACGTTTGCCTTTTCGCAAAGAGGCTCTGCCGAGATCCAGAGCCGTGAGATGTGGTGTCTGTGGGAAAGCACAGATGCCCAGTGCTGTTGTGCCTGTGGATAGGCTGCACGGGGACGGTGAAGAGCAGCAAGAGCTTTCAGGGCTGGCACCTTCCTTGTGGGAGAAGGAGCCGGACGTTTGCCTTTTGGGAAAGAGGCTCTGCCGAGAACCAGCGCCGTGAGATGTGCACTCAGTGGGAAAGCACAGATGCCCAGTGCTGTTGTGCCTGTGGATAGGCTGCACGGGGACGGTGAAGAGCAGCAAGAGCTTTCAGGGCTGGCACCTTCCTTGTGGGAGAAGGAGCCGGATGTTTGCCTTTTCGGAAAGAGGCTCTGCCGAGAACCAGCGCCGTGAGATGTGCTGTCTGTGGGAAAGCACAGATGCCCAGTGCTGTTGTGCCTGTGGATAGGCTGCACGGGGACAGTGAAGAGCAGCAAGAGCTTTCAGGGCTGGCACCTTCCTTGTGGGAGAAGGAGCCAGACGTTTGCCTTTTGGGAAAGAGGCTCTGCCGAGAACCAGCGCCGTGATGTGTACTGTTCCTGTTAAAGCACAGATGCCCAGTGCTGTTGTGCCTGTGGATAGGCTGCACGGGGACGCTGAAGAGCAGCAAGAGCTTTCAGGGCTGGCACCTTCCTTGTGGGAGAAGGAGCCGGACGTTTGCCTTTTCAGAAAGAGGCTCTGCCGAGAACCAGCGCCGTGAGATGTGCACTCAGTGGGAAAGCACAGATGCCCAGTGCTGTTGTGCCTGTGGATAGGCTGCACGGGGACGGTGAAGAGCAGCAAGAGCTTTCAGGGCTGGCACCTTCCTTGTGGGAGAAGGAGCCGGACGTTTGCCTTTTCGCAAAGAGGCTCTGCCGAGATCCAGAGCCGTGAGATGTGGTGTCTGTGGGAAAGCACAGATGCCCAGTGCTGTTGTGCCTGTGGATAGGCTGCACGGGGACGGTGAAGAGCAGCAAGAGCTTTCAGGGCTGGCACGTTCCTTGTGGGAGAAGGAGCCGGACGTTTGCCTTTTGGGAAAGAGGCTCTGCCGAGAACCAGCGCCGTGAGATGTGCACTCAGTGGGAAAGCACAGATGCCCAGTGCTGTTGTGCCTGTGGATAGGCTGCACGGGGACGGTGAAGAGCAGCAAGAGCTTTCAGGGCTGGCACCTTCCTTGTGGGAGAAGGAGCCGGATGTTTGCCTTTTCGGAAAGAGGCTCTGCCGAGAACCAGCGCCGTGAGATGTGCTGTCTGTGGGAAAGCACAGATGCCCAGTGCTGTTGTGCCTGTGGATAGGCTGCACGGGGATGGTGAGGAGCAGCAAGAGCTTTCAGGGCTGGCACCTTCCTTGTGGGAGAAGGAGCCGGACGTTTGCCTTTTCGGAAAGAGGCTCTGCCGAGATCCAGAGCCGTGAGATGTGCACTCAGTGGGAAAGCACAGATGCCCAGTGCTGTTGTGCCTGTGGATAGGCTGCACGGGGACGGTGAAGAGCAGCAAGAGCTTTCAGGGCTGGCACGTTCCTTGTGGGAGAAGGAGCCGGACGTTTGCCTTTTCGGAAAGAGGCTCTGCCGAGAACCAGCGCCGTGATGTGTACTGTTCCTGTTAAAGCACAGATGCCCAGTGCTGTTGTGCCTGTGGATAGGCTGCACGGGGACGCTGAAGAGTAGCAAGAGCTTTCAGGGCTGGCACCTTCCTTGTGGGAGAAGGAGCCGGACGTTTGCCTTTTCGCAAAGAGGATCTGCCGAGATCCAGCGCCGTGAGATGTGCACTCAGTGGGAAAGCACAGATGCCCAGTGCTGTTGTGCCTGTGGATAGGCTGCACGGGGACGGTGAAGAGCAGCAAGAGCTTTCAGGGCTGGCACCTTCCTTGTGGGAGAAGGAGCCGGACGTTTGCCTTTTCGGAAAGAGGCTCTGCCGAGAACCAGCGCCGTGATGTGTACTGTTCCTGTTAAAGCACAGATGCCCAGTGCTGTTGTGCCTGTGGATAGGCTGCACGGGGACGCTGAAGAGCAGCAAGAGCTTTCAGGGCTGGCACCTTCCTTGTGGGAGAAGGAGCCGGACGTTTGCCTTTTCGCAAAGAGGCTCTGCCGAGATCCAGAGCCGTGAGATGTGCTGTCTGAGGGAAAGCACAGATGCCCAGTGCTGTTGTGCCTGTGGATAGGCTGCACGGGGACGGTGAAGAGCAGCAAGAGCTTTCAGGGCTGGCACCTTCCTTGTGGGAGAAGGAGCCGGATGTTTGCCTTTTCGGAAAGAGGCTCTGCCGAGAACCAGCGCCGTGAGATGTGCTGTCTGTGGGAAAGCACAGATGCCAAGTGTTGTTGTGCCTGTGGATAGGCTGCACGGGGACAGTGAAGAGCAGCAAGAGCTTTCAGGGCTGGCACCTTCCTTGTGGGAGAAGGAGCCAGACGTTTGCCTTTTGGGAAAGAGAATCTGCCGAGAACCAGCGCCGTGATGTGTACTGTTCCTGTTAAAGCACAGATGCCCAGTGCTGTTGTGCCTGTGGATAGGCTGCACGGGGACGGTGAAGAGCAGCAAGAGCTTTCAGGGCTGGCACCTTCCTTGTGGGAGAAGGAGCCGGACGTTTGCCTTTTCGGAAAGAGGCTCTGCCGAGAACCAGCGCCGTGAGATGTGCACTCAGTGGGAAAGCACAGATGCCCAGTGCTGTTGTGCCTGTGGATAGGCTGCACGGGGACGGTGAAGAGCAGCAAGAGCTTTCAGGGCTGGCACCTTCCTTGTGGGAGAAGGAGCCGGACGTTTGCCTTTTCGCAAAGAGGCTCTGCCGAGATCCAGAGCCGTGAGATGTGGTGTCTGTGGGAAAGCACAGATGCCCAGTGCTGTTGTGCCTGTGGATAGGCTGCACGGGGACGGTGAAGAGCAGCAAGAGCTTTCAGGGCTGGCACCTTCCTTGTGGGAGAAGGAGCCGGACGTTTGCCTTTTGGGAAAGAGGCTCTGCCGAGAACCAGCGCCGTGAGATGTGCACTCAGTGGGAAAGCACAGATGCCCAGTGCTGTTGTGCCTGTGGATAGGCTGCACGGGGACGGTGAAGAGCAGCAAGAGCTTTCAGGGCTGGCACCTTCCTTGTGGGAGAAGGAGCCGGATGTTTGCCTTTTCGGAAAGAGGCTCTGCCGAGAACCAGCGCCGTGAGATGTGCTGTCTGTGGGAAAGCACAGATGCCCAGTGCTGTTGTGCCTGTGGATAGGCTGCACGGGGATGGTGAGGAGCAGCAAGAGATTTCAGGGCTGGCACCTTCCTTGTGGGAGAAGGAGCCGGACGTTTGCCTTTTCGGAAAGAGGCTCTGCCGAGATCCAGAGCCGTGAGATGTGCTGTCTGTGGGAAAGCACAGATGCCCAGTGCTGTTGTGCCTGTGGATAGGCTGCACGGGGACGGTGAAGAGCAGCAAGAGCTTTCAGGGCTGGCACCTTCCTTGTGGGAGAAGGAGCCGGACGTTTGCCTTTTGGGAAAGAGGCTCTGCCGAGAACCAGCGCCGTGAGATGTGCACTCAGTGGGAAAGCACAGATGCCCAGTGCTGTTGTGCCTGTGGATAGGCTGCACGGGGACGGTGAAGAGCAGCAAGAGCTTTCAGGGCTGGCACCTTCCTTGTGGGAGAAGGAGCCGGATGTTTGCCTTTTCGGAAAGAGGCTCTGCCGAGAACCAGCGCCGTGAGATGTGCTGTCTGTGGGAAAGCACAGATGCCCAGTGCTGTTGTGCCTGTGGATAGGCTGCACGGGGATGGTGAGGAGCAGCAAGAGCTTTCAGGGCTGGCACCTTCCTTGTGGGAGAAGGAGCCGGACGTTTGCCTTTTCGGAAAGAGGCTCTGCCGAGATCCAGAGCCGTGAGATGTGCTGTCTGTGGGAAAGCACAGATGCCCAGTGCTGTTGTGCCTGTGGATAGGCTGCACGGGGACGGTGAAGAGCAGCAAGAGCTTTCAGGGCTGGCACCTTCCTTGTGGGAGAAGGAGCCGGACGTTTGCCTTTTCGGAAAGAGGCTCTGCCGAGAACCAGCGCCGTGATGTGTACTGTTCCTGTTAAAGCACAGATGCCCAGTGCTGTTGTGCCTGTGGATAGGCTGCACGGGGACGCTGAAGAGTAGCAAGAGCTTTCAGGGCTGGCACCTTCCTTGTGGGAGAAGGAGCCGGACGTTTGCCTTTTCGCAAAGAGGATCTGCCGAGATCCAGCGCCGTGAGATGTGCACTCAGTGGGAAAGCACAGATGCCCAGTGCTGTTGTGCCTGTGGATAGGCTGCACGGGGACGCTGAAGAGCAGCAAGAGCTTTCAGGGCTGGCACCTTCCTTGTGGGAGAAGGAGCCGGACGTTTGCCTTTTCGCAAAGAGGCTCTGCCGAGAACCAGCGCCGTGATGTGTACTGTTCCTGTTAAAGCACAGATGCCCAGTGCTGTTGTGGCTGTGGATAGGCTGCACGGGGACGCTGAAGAGCAGCAAGAGCTTTCAGGGCTGGCACCTTCCTTGTGGGAGAAGGAGCCGGACGTTTGCCTTTTCGGAAAGAGGCTCTGCCGAGATCCAGAGCCGTGAGATGTGCTGTCTGAGGGAAAGCACAGATGCCCAGTGCTGTTGTGCCTGTGGATAGGCTGCACGGGGACGGTGAAGAGCAGCAAGAGCTTTCAGGGCTGGCACCTTCCTTGTGGGAGAAGGAGCCGGACGTTTGCCTTTTCGCAAAGAGGCTCTGCCGAGAACCAGCGCCGTGATGTGTACTGTTCCTGTTAAAGCACAGATGCCCAGTGCTGTTGTGCCTGTGGATAGGCTGCACGGGGACGCTGAAGAGTAGCAAGAGCTTTCAGGGCTGGCACCTTCCTTGTGGGAGAAGGAGCCGGACGTTTGCCTTTTCGCAAAGAGGATCTGCCGAGATCCAGCGCCGTGAGATGTGCACTCAGTGGGAAAGCACAGATGCCCAGTGCTGTTGTGCCTGTGGATAGGCTGCACGGGGACGCTGAAGAGCAGCAAGAGCTTTCAGGGCTGGCACCTTCCTTGTGGGAGAAGGAGCCGGACGTTTGCCTTTTCGGAAAGAGGCTCTGCCGAGAACCAGCGCCGTGATGTGTACTGTTCCTGTTAAAGCACAGATGCCCAGTGCTGTTGTGGCTGTGGATAGGCTGCACGGGGACAGTGAAGAGCAGCAAGAGCTTTCAGGGCTGGCACCTTCCTTGTGGGAGAAGGAGCGGGACGTTTGCCTTTTCGGAAAGAGGCTCTGCCGAGAACCAGCGCCGTGATGTGTACTGTTCCTGTTAAAGCACAGATGCCCAGTGCTGTTGTGCCTGTGGATAGGCTGCACGGGGACGGTGAAGAGCAGCAAGATCTTTTAGGGCTGGCACCTTCCTTGTGGGAGAAGGAGCCGGACGTTTGCCTTTTCAGAAAGAGGCTCTGCCGAGAACCAGCGCCGTGAGATGTGCACTCAGTGGGAAAGCACAGATGCCCAGTGCTGTTGTGCCTGTGGATAGGCTGCACGGGGACGGTGAAGAGCAGCAAGAGCTTTCAGGGCTGGCACCTTCCTTGTGGGAGAAGGAGCGGGACGTTTGCCTTTTCGGAAAGAGGCTCTGCCGAGAACCAGCGCCGTGATGTGTACTGTTCCTGTTAAAGCACAGATGCCCAGTGCTGTTGTGCCTGTGGATAGGCTGCACGGGGACGGTGAAGAGCAGCAAGAGCTTTCAGGGCTGGCACCTTCCTTGTGGGAGAAGGAGCCGGACGTTTGCCTTTTCGCAAAGAGGCTCTGCCGAGATCCAGAGCCGTGAGATGTGGTGTCTGTGGGAAAGCACAGATGCCCAGTGCTGTTGTGCCTGTGGATAGGCTGCACGGGGACGGTGAAGAGCAGCAAGAGCTTTCAGGGCTGGCACCTTCCTTGTGGGAGAAGGAGCCGGACGTTTGCCTTTTGGGAAAGAGGCTCTGCCGAGAACCAGCGCCGTGAGATGTGCACTCAGTGGGAAAGCACAGATGCCCAGTGCTGTTGTGCCTGTGGATAGGCTGCACGGGGACGGTGAAGAGCAGCAAGAGCTTTCAGGGCTGGCACCTTCCTTGTGGGAGAAGGAGCCGGACGTTTGCCTTTTCGGAAAGAGGCTCTGCCGAGAACCAGCGCCGTGAGATGTGCTGTCTGTGGGAAAGCACAGATGCCCAGTGCTGTTGTGCCTGTGGATAGGCTGCACGGGGACAGTGAAGAGCAGCAAGAGCTTTCAGGGCTGGCACCTTCCTTGTGGGAGAAGGAGCCAGACGTTTGCCTTTTGGGAAAGAGGCTCTGCCGAGAACCAGCGCCGTGATGTGTACTGTTCCTGTTAAAGCACAGATGCCCAGTGCTGTTGTGCCTGTGGATAGGCTGCACGGGGACGCTGAAGAGCAGCAAGAGCTTTCAGGGCTGGCACCTTCCTTGTGGGAGAAGGAGCCGGACGTTTGCCTTTTCGGAAAGAGGCTCTGCCGAGAACCAGCGCCGTGAGATGTGCTGTCTGTGGGAAAGCACAGATGCCCAGTGCTGTTGTGCCTGTGGATAGGCTGCACGGGGACGGTGAAGAGCAGCAAGAGCTTTCAGGGCTGGCACCTTCCTTGTGGGAGAAGGAGCCGGATGTTTGCCTTTTCGGAAAGAGGCTCTGCCGAGAACCAGCGCCGTGAGATGTGCAGTCAGTGGGAAAGCACAGATGCCCAGTGCTGTTGTGCCTGTGGATAGGCTGCACGGGGACGGTGAAGAGCAGCAAGAGCTTTCAGGGCTGGCACCTTCCTTGTGGGAGAAGGAGCCGGACGTTTGCCTTTTCGGAAAGAGGCTCTGCCGAGAACCAGCGCCGTGACATGTGCTGTCTGTGGGAAAGCACAGATGCCCAGTGCTGTTGTGCCTGTGGATAGGCTGCACGGGGACGGTGAAGAGCAGCAAGAGCTTTCAGGGCTGGCACCTTCCTTGTGGGAGAAGGAGCCGGATGTTTGCCTTTTGGGAAAGAGGCTCTGCCGAGAACCAGCGCCGTGAGATGTGCACTCAGTGGGAAAGCACAGATGCCCAGTGCTGTTGTGGCTGTGGATAGGCTGCACGGGGACGGTGAAGAGCAGCAAGAGCTTTCAGGGCTGGCACCTTCTGTGTGGGAGAAGGAGCCGGACGTTTGCCTTTTCGGAAAGAGGCTCTGCCGAGAACCAGCGCCGTGATGTGTACTGTTCCTGTTAAAGCACAGATGCCCAGTGCTGTTGTGCCTGTGGATAGGCTGCACGGGGACGGTGAAGAGCAGCAAGAGCTTTCAGGGCTGGCACGTTCCTTGTGGGAGAAGGAGCCGGACGTTTGCCTTTTCGGAAAGAGGCTCTGCCGAGATCCAGCGCCGTGAGATGTGCACTCAGTGGGAAAGCACAGATGCCCAGTGCTGTTGTGCCTGTGGATAGGCTGCACGGGGATGGTGAGGAGCAGCAAGAGCTTTCAGGGCTGGCACCTTCCTTGTGGGAGAAGGAGCCGGACGTTTGCCTTTTCGGAAAGAGGCTCTGCCGAGAACCAGCCCCGTGATGTGTACTGTTCCTGTTAAAGCACAGATGCCCAGTGCTGTTGTGGCTGTGGATAGGCTGCACGGGGACGCTGAAGAGCAGCAAGAGCTTTCAGGGCTGGCACCTTCCTTGTGGGAGAAGGAGCCGGACGTTTGCCTTTTCGGAAAGAGGCTCTGCCGAGATCCAGAGCCGTGAGATGTGGTGTCTGTGGGAAAGCACAGATGCCCAGTGCTGTTGTGCCTGTGGATAGGCTGCACGGGGACGGTGAAGAGCAGCAAGAGCTTTCAGGGCTGGCACGTTCCTTGTGGGAGAAGGAGCCGGACGTTTGCCTTTTCGGAAAGAGGCTCTGCCGAGAACCAGCGCCGTGATGTGTACTGTTCCTGTTAAAGCACAGATGCCCAGTGCTGTTGTGCCTGTGGATAGGCTGCACGGGGACGCTGAAGAGTAGCAAGAGCTTTCAGGGCTGGCACCTTCCTTGTGGGAGAAGGAGCCGGACGTTTGCCTTTTCGCAAAGAGGATCTGCCGAGATCCAGCGCCGTGAGATGTGCACTCAGTGGGAAAGCACAGATGCCCAGTGCTGTTGTGCCTGTGGATAGGCTGCACGGGGACGCTGAAGAGCAGCAAGAGCTTTCAGGGCTGGCACCTTCCTTGTGGGAGAAGGAGCCGGACGTTTGCTTTTCGCAAAGAGGCTCTGCCGAGAACCAGCGCCGTGATGTGTACTGTTCCTGTTAAAGCACAGATGCCCAGTGCTGTTGTGGCTGTGGATAGGCTGCACGGGGACGCTGAAGAGCAGCAAGAGCTTTCAGGGCTGGCACCTTCCTTGTGGGAGAAGGAGCCGGACGTTTGCCTTTTCGCAAAGAGGCTCTGCCGAGAACCAGCGCCGTGAGATGTGCACTCAGTGGGAAAGCACAGATGCCCAGTGCTGTTGTGCCTGTGGATAGGCTGCACGGGGACGGTGAAGAGCAGCAAGAGCTTTCAGGGCTGGCACCTTCCTTGTGGGAGAAGGAGCCGGATGTTTGCCTTTTCGGAAAGAGGCTCTGCCGAGAACCAGCGCCGTGAGATGTGCTGTCTGTGGGAAAGCACAGATGCCCAGTGCTGTTGTGGCTGTGGATAGGCTGCACGGGGACAGTGAAGAGCAGCAAGAGCTTTCAGGGCTGGCACCTTCCTTGTGGGAGAAGGAGCGGGACGTTTGCCTTTTCGGAAAGAGGCTCTGCCGAGAACCAGCACCGTGATGTGTACTGTTCCTGTTAAAGCACAGATGCCCAGTGCTGTTGTGGCTGTGGATAGGCTGCACGGGGACGCTGAAGAGCAGCAAGAGCTTTCAGGGCTGGCACGTTCCTTGTGGGAGAAGGAGCCGGACGTTTGCCTTTTCGGAAAGAGGCTCTGCCGAGAACCAGCGCCGTGACATGTGCTGTCTGTGGGAAAGCACAGATGCCCAGTGCTGTTGTGCCTGTGGATAGGCTGCACGGGGACAGTGAAGAGCAGCAAGAGCTTTCAGGGCTGGCACCTTCCTTGTGGGAGAAGGAGCCGGACGTTTGCCTTTTCGCAAAGAGGCTCTGCCGAGAACCAGCACCGTGAGATGTGCTGTCTGTGGGAAAGCACAGATGCCCAGTGCTGTTGTGGCTGTGGATAGGCTGCACGGGGATGGTGAAGAGCAGCAAGAGCTTTCAGGGCTGGCACCTTCCTTGTGGGAGAAGGAGCCGGACGTTTGCCTTTTCGGAAAGAGGCTCTGCCGAGAACCAGCGCCATGAGATCCGCTGTCTGTGGGAAAGCACAGATGCCCAGTGCTGTTGTGCCTGTGGATAGGCTGCACGGGGACAGTGAAGAGCAGCAAGAGCTTTCAGGGCTGGCACCTTCCTTGTGGGAGAAGGAGCCGGACGTTTGCCTTTTGGGAAAGAGGCTCTGCCGAGAACCAGCGCCGTGATGTGTACTGTTCCTGTTAAAGCACAGATGCCCAGTGCTGTTGTGGCTGTGGATAGGCTGCACGGGGACGGTGAAGATCAGCAAGAGCTTTCAGGGCTGGCACCTTCCTTGTGGGATTAGGAGCCGGACGTTTGCCTTTTCGGAAAGAGGCTCTGCCGAGAACCAGCGCCGTGAGATGTGCTGTCTGTGGGAAAGCACAGATGCCCAGTGCTGTTGTGCCTGTGGATAGGCTGCACGGGGACAGTGAAGAGCAGCAAGAGCTTTCAGGGCTGGCACCTTCCTTGTGGGAGAAGGAGCCGGACGTTTGCCTTTTGGGAAAGAGGCTCTGCCGAGAACCAGCGCCGTGATGTGTACTGTTCCTGTTAAAGCACAGATGCCCAGTGCTGTTGTGCCTGTGGATAGGCTGCACGGGGACGCTGAAGAGCAGCAAGAGCTTTCAGGGCTGGCACCTTCCTTGTGGGAGAAGGAGCGGGACGTTTGCCTTTTCGCAAAGAGGCTCTGCCGAGATCCAGCGCCGTGAGATGTGCACTCAGTGGGAAAGCACAGATGCCCAGTGCTGTTGTGCCTGTGGATAGGCTGCACGGGGACGGTGAAGAGCAGCAAGAGCTTTCAGGGCTGGCACCTTCCTTGTGGGAGAAGGAGCCAGACGTTTGCCTTTTGGGAAAGAGGCTCTGCCGAGAACCAGCGCCGTGATGTGTACTGTTCCTGTTAAAGCACAGATGCCCAGTGCTGTTGTGCCTGTGGATAGGCTGCACGGGGACGCTGAAGAGCAGCAAGAGCTTTCAGGGCTGGCACCTTCCTTGTGGGAGAAGGAGCCGGACGTTTGCCTTTTCGGAAAGAGTCTCTGCCGAGAACCAGCGCCGTGAGATGTGCACTCAGTTGGAAAGCACAGATGTCCAGTGCTGTTGTGCCTGTGGATAGGCTGCACGGGGACGCTGAAGAGCAGCAAGAGCTTTCAGGGCTGGCACCTTCCTTGTGGGAGAAGGAGCCGGACGTTTGCCTTTTCGGAAAGAGGCTCTGCCGAGAACCAGCGCCGTGATGTGTACTGTTCCTGTTAAAGCACAGATGCCCAGTGCTGTTGTGCCTGTGGATAGGCTGCACGGGGACGGTGAAGAGCAGCAAGAGCTTTCAGGGCTGGCACCTTCCTTGTGGGAGAAGGAGCCGGACGTTTGCCTTTTCGGAAATAGGCTCTGCCGAGAACCAGCGCCGTGAGATGTGCACTCAGTGGGAAAGCACAGATGCCCAGTGCTATTGTGCCTGTGGATAGGCTGCACGGGGACGGTGAAGACCAGCAAGAGCTTTCAGGGCTGGCACCTTCCTTGTGGGAGAAGGAGCCGGACGTTTGCCTTTTGGGAAAGAGGCTCTGCCGAGAACCAGCGCCGTGATGTGTACTGTTCCTGTTAAAGCACAGATGCCCAGTGCTGTTGTGCCTGTGGATAGGCTGCACGGGGACGGTGAAGAGCAGCAAGAGCTTTCAGGGCTGGCACCTTCCTTGTGGGAGAAGGAGCCGGACGTTTGCCTTTTCGGAAAGAGGCTCTGCCGAGATCCAGAGCCGTGAGATGTGCTGTCTGTGGGAAAGCACAGATGCCCAGTGCTGTTGTGCCTGTGGATAGGCTGCACGGGGACGGTGAAGAGCAGCAAGAGCTTTCAGGGCTGGCACCTTCCTTGTGGGAGAAGGAGCCGGACGTTTGCCTTTTCGGAAAGAGGCTCTGCCGAGAACCAGCGCCGTGAGATGTGCACTCAGTGGGAAAGCACAGATGCCCAGTGCTGTTGTGCCTGTGGATAGGCTGCACGGGGACAGTGAAGAGCAGCAAGAGCTTTCAGGGCTGGCACCTTCCTTGTGGGAGAAGGAGCCGGACGTTTGCCTTTTCGCAAAGAGGCTCTGCCGAGAACCAGCACCGTGAGATGTGCTGTCTGTGGGAAAGCACAGATGCCCAGTGCTGTTGTGGCTGTGGATAGGCTGCACGGGGATGGTGAAGAGCAGCAAGAGCTTTCAGGGCTGGCACCTTCCTTGTGGGAGAAGGAGCCGGACGTTTGCCTTTTCGGAAAGAGGCTCTGCCGAGAACCAGCGCCATGAGATCTGCTGTCTGTGGGAAAGCACAGATGCCCAGTGCTGTTGTGCCTGTGGATAGGCTGCACGGGGACAGTGAAGAGCAGCAAGAGCTTTCAGGGCTGGCACCTTCCTTGTGGGAGAAGGAGCCGGACGTTTGCCTTTTGGGAAAGAGGCTCTGCCGAGAACCAGCGCCGTGATGTGTACTGTTCCTGTTAAAGCACAGATGCCCAGTGCTGTTGTGGCTGTGGATAGGCTGCACGGGGACGGTGAAGATCAGCAAGAGCTTTCAGGGCTGGCACCTTCCTTGTGGGATTAGGAGCCGGACGTTTGCCTTTTCGGAAAGAGGCTCTGCCGAGAACCAGCGCCGTGAGATGTGCTGTCTGTGGGAAAGCACAGATGCCCAGTGCTGTTGTGGCTGTGGATAGGCTGCACGGGGACAGTGAAGAGCAGCAAGAGCTTTCAGGGCTGGCACCTTCCTTGTGGGAGAAGGAGCCGGACGTTTGCCTTTTGGGAAAGAGGCTCTGCCGAGAACCAGCGCCGTGATGTGTACTGTTCCTGTTAAAGCACAGATGCCCAGTGCTGTTGTGCCTGTGGATAGGCTGCACGGGGACGGTGAAGAGCAGCAAGAGCTTTCAGGGCTGGCACCTTCCTTGTGGGAGAAGGAGCGGGACGTTTGCCTTTTCGCAAAGAGGCTCTGCCGAGATCCAGCGCCGTGAGATGTGCACTCAGTGGGAAAGCACAGATGCCCAGTGCTGTTGTGCCTGTGGATAGGCTGCACGGGGACGGTGAAGAGCAGCAAGAGCTTTCAGGGCTGGCACCTTCCTTGTGGGAGAAGGAGCCAGACGTTTGCCTTTTGGGAAAGAGGCTCTGCCGAGAACCAGCGCCGTGATGTGTACTGTTCCTGTTAAAGCACAGATGCCCAGTGCTGTTGTGCCTGTGGATAGGCTGCACGGGGACGGTGAAGACCAGCAAGAGCTTTCAGGGCTGGCACCTTCCTTGTGGGAGAAGGAGCCGGACGTTTGCCTTTTCGGAAAGAGTCTCTGCCGAGAACCAGCGCCGTGAGATGTGCACTCAGTTGGAAAGCACAGATGTCCAGTGCTGTTGTGCCTGTGGATAGGCTGCACGGGGACGCTGAAGAGCAGCAAGAGCTTTCAGGGCTGGCACCTTCCTTGTGGGAGAAGGAGCCGGACGTTTGCCTTTTCGGAAAGAGGCTCTGCCGAGAACCAGCGCCGTGATGTGTACTGTTCCTGTTAAAGCACAGATGCCCAGTGCTGTTGTGCCTGTGGATAGGCTGCACGGGGACGGTGAAGAGCAGCAAGAGCTTTCAGGGCTGGCACCTTCCTTGTGGGAGAATGTGCCGGACGTTTGCCTTTTCGGAAAGAGGCTCTGCCAAGAACCAGCGCCGTGAGATGTGCACTCAGTGGGAAAGCACAGATGCCCAGTGCTATTGTGCCTGTGGATAGGCTGCACGGGGACGGTGAAGAGCAGCAAGAGCTTTCAGGGCTGGCACCTTCCTTGTGGGAGAAGGAGCCGGACGTTTGCCTTTTGGGAAAGAGGCTCTGCCGAGAACCAGCGCCGTGATGTGTACTGTTCCTGTTAAAGCACAGATGCCCAGTGCTGTTGTGCCTGTGGATAGGCTGCACAGGGACGGTGAAGAGCAGCAAGAGCTTTCAGGGCTGGCACCTTCCTTGTGGGAGAAGGAGCCGGACGTTTGCCTTTTTGGAAAGAGGCTCTGCCGAGAACCAGCGCCGTGAGATGTGCACTCAGTGGGAAAGCACAGATGCCCAGTGCTGTTGTGGCTGTGGATAGGCTGCACGGGGACTCTGAGAGCAGCAAGAGCTTTCAGGGCTGGCACCTTCTGTGTGGGAGAAAGAGCCGGACGTTTGCCTTTTCGGAAAGAGGCTCTGCCGAGAACCAGCGCCGTGAGATGTGCCGGCACTGGGAAAGCACAGATGCCCAGTGCTGTTGTGCCTGTGGATAGGCTGCACGGGGACGGTGAAGAGCAGCAAGAGCTTTCAGGGCTGGCACCTTCCTTGTGGGAGAAGGAGCGGGACGTTTGCCTTTTCGGAAAGAGGCTCTGCCGAGAACCAGCGCCGTGATGTGTACTGTTCCTGTTAAAGCACAGATGCCCAGTGCTGTTGTGCCTGTGGATAGGCTGCACGGGGACGCTGAAGAGCAGCAAGAGCTTTCAGGGCTGGCACCTTCCTTGTGGGAGAAGGAGCCGGACGTTTGCCTTTTCGCAAAGAGGCTCTGCCGAGATCCAGAGCCGTGAGATGTGGTGTCTGTGGGAAAGCACAGATGCCCAGTGCTGTTGTGCCTGTGGATAGGCTGCACGGGGACGGTGAAGAGCAGCAAGAGCTTTCAGGGCTGGCACCTTCCTTGTGGGAGAAGGAGCCGGACGTTTGCCTTTTGGGAAAGAGGCTCTGCCGAGAACCAGCGCCGTGAGATGTGCACTCAGTGGGAAAGCACAGATGCCCAGTGCTGTTGTGCCTGTGGATAGGCTGCACGGGGACGGTGAAGAGCAGCAAGAGCTTTCAGGGCTGGCACCTTCCTTGTGGGAGAAGGAGCCGGATGTTTGCCTTTTCGGAAAGAGGCTCTGCCGAGAACCAGCGCCGTGAGATGTGCTGTCTGTGGGAAAGCACAGATGCCCAGTGCTGTTGTGCCTGTGGATAGGCTGCACGGGGACAGTGAAGAGCAGCAAGAGCTTTCAGGGCTGGCACCTTCCTTGTGGGAGAAGGAGCGGGACGTTTGCCTTTTCGGAAAGAGGCTCTGCCGAGAACCAGCGCCGTGATGTGTACTGTTCCTGTTAAAGCACAGATGCCCAGTGCTGTTGTGCCTGTGGATAGGCTGCACGGGGACGGTGAAGAGCAGCAAGAGCTTTCAGGGCTGGCACCTTCCTTGTGGGAGAAGGAGCCGGACGTTTGCCTTTTCGGAAAGAGGCTCTGCCGAGAACCAGCGCCGTGAGATGTGCACTCAGTGGGAAAGCACAGATGCCCAGTGCTGTTGTGCCTGTGGATAGGCTGCACGGGGACGGTGAAGAGCAGCAAGAGCTTTCAGGGCTGGCACCTTCCTTGTGGGAGAAGGAGCCGGACGTTTGCCTTTTCGGAAAGAGGCTCTGCCGAGAACTTGCGCCGTGAGATGTGCACTCAGTGGGAAAGCACAGATGCCCAGTGCTGTTGTGGCTGTGGATAGGCTGCACGGGGACGGTGAAGAGCAGCAAGAGCTTTCAGGGCTGGCACCTTCCTTGTGGGAGAAGGAGCCGGGCGTTTGCCTTTTCGGAAAGAGGCTCTGCCGAGAACCAGCGCCGTGACATTTGCTGTCTGTGGGAAAGCACAGATGCCCAGTGCTGTTGTGCCTGTGGATAGGCTGCACGGGGACGGTGAAGAGCAGCAAGAGCTTTCAGGGCTGGCACGTTCCTTGTGGGAGAAGGAGCCGGACGTTTGCCTTTTCGCAAAGAGGCTCTGCCGAGATCCAGCGCCGTGAGATGTGCACTCAGTGGGAAAGCACAGATGCCCAGTGCTGTTGTGCCTGTGGATAGGCTGCACGGGGATGGTGAGGAGCAGCAAGAGCTTTCAGGGCTGGCACCTTCCTTGTGGGAGAAGGAGCCGGACGTTTGCCTTTTCGGAAAGAGGCTCTGCCGAGAACCAGCACCGTGATGTGTACTGTTCCTGTTAAAGCACAGATGCCCAGTGCTGTTGTGGCTGTGGATAGGCTGCACGGGGACGCTGAAGAGCAGCAAGAGCTTTCAGGGCTGGCACGTTCCTTGTGGGAGAAGGAGCCGGACGTTTGCCTTTTCGGAAAGAGGCTCTGCCGAGATCCAGAGCCGTGAGATGTGCTGTCTGTGGGAAAGCACAGATGCCCAGTGCTGTTGTGCCTGTGGATAGGCTGCACGGGGACGGTGAAGAGCAGCAAGAGCTTTCAGGGCTGGCACCTTCCTTGTGGGAGAAGGAGCCGGACGTTTGCCTTTTCGGAAAGAAGCTCTGCCGAGAAACAGCGCCGTGAGATGTGCACTCAGTGGGAAAGCACAGATGCCCAGTGCTGTTGTGCCTGTGGATAGGCTGCACGGGGACAGTGAAGAGCAGCAAGAGCTTTCAGGGCTGGCACCTTCCTTGTGGGAGAAGGAGCCGGACGTTTGCCTTTTCGCAAAGAGGCTCTGCCGAGAACCAGCACCGTGAGATGTGCTGTCTGTGGGAAAGCACAGATGCCCAGTGCTGTTGTGGCTGTGGATAGGCTGCACGGGGATGGTGAAGAGCAGCAAGAGCTTTCAGGGCTGGCACCTTCCTTGTGGGAGAAGGAGCCGGACGTTTGCCTTTTCGGAAAGAGGCTCTGCCGAGAAGCAGCGCCATGAGATCTGCTGTCTGTGGGAAAGCACAGATGCCCAGTGCTGTTGTGCCTGTGGATAGGCTGCACGGGGACAGTGAAGAGCAGCAAGAGCTTTCAGGGCTGGCACCTTCCTTGTGGGAGAAGGAGCCGGACGTTTGCCTTTTCGGAAAGAGGCTCTGCCGAGAACCAGCGCCGTGATGTGTACTGTTCCTGTTAAAGCACAGATGCCCAGTGCTGTTGTGGCTGTGGATAGGCTGCACGGGGACGGTGAAGATCAGCAAGAGCTTTCAGGGCTGGCACCTTCCTTGTGGGATTAGGAGCCGGACGTTTGCCTTTTCGGAAAGAGGCTCTGCCGAGAACCAGCGCCGTGAGATGTGCTGTCTGTGGGAAAGCACAGATGCCCAGTGCTGTTGTGGCTGTGGATAGGCTTCACGGGGACAGTGAAGAGCAGCAAGAGCTTTCAGGGCTGGCACCTTCCTTGTGGGAGAAGGAGCCGGACGTTTGCCTTTTCGGAAAGAGGCTCTGCCGAGAACCAGCGCCGTGATGTGTACTGTTCCTGTTAAAGCACAGATGCCCAGTGCTGTTGTGCCTGTGGATAGGCTGCACGGGGACGGTGAAGAGCAGCAAGAGCTTTCAGGGCTGGCACCTTCCTTGTGGGAGAAGGAGCCGGACGTTTGCCTTTTCGCAAAGAGGCTCTGCCGAGATCCAGCGCCGTGAGATGTGCACTCAGTGGGAAAGCACAGATGCCCAGTGCTGTTGTGCCTGTGGATAGGCTGCACGGGGACGGTGAAGAGCAGCAAGAGCTTTCAGGGCTGGCACCTTCCTTGTGGGAGAAGGAGCCAGACGTTTGCCTTTTGGGAAAGAGGCTCTGCCGAGAACCAGCGCCGTGATGTGTACTGTTCCTGTTAAAGCACAGATGCCCAGTGCTGTTGTGCCTGTGGATAGGCTGCACGGGGACGCTGAGAGCAGCAAGAGCTTTCAGGGCTGGCACCTTCTGTGTGGGAGAAAGAGCCGGACGTTTGCCTTTTCGGAAAGAGGCTCTGCCGAGAACCAGCGCCATGACATCTGCTGTCTGTGGGAAAGCACAGATGCCCAGTGCTGTTTTGCTTGTGGATAGGCTGCAGGGGACGGTGAAGAGCAGCAAGAGCTTTCAGGGCTGTCACCTTCCTTGTGGGAGAAGGAGCGGGACGTTTGCCTTTTCAGAAAGAGGCTCTGCCGAGAACCAGCGCCGTGAGATGTGCACTCAGTGGGAAAGCACAGATGCCCAGTGCTGTTGTGCCTGTGGATAGGCTGCACGGGGACGCTGAAGAGCAGCAAGAGCTTTCAGGGCTGGCACCTTCTGTGTGGGAGAAGGAGCCGGACGTTTGCCTTTTGGGAAAGAGGCTCTGCCGAGAACCAGCGCCGTGATGTGTACTGTTCCTGTTAAAGCACAGATGCCCAGTGCTGTTGTGCCTGTGGATAGGCTGCACGGGGACGGTGAAGAGCAGCAAGAGCTTTCAGGGCTGGCACGTTCCTTGTGGGAGAAGGAGCCGGACGTTTGCCTTTTCGCAAAGAGGCTCTGCCGAGATCCAGCGCCGTGAGATGTGCACTCAGTGGGAAAGCACAGATGCCCAGTGCTGTTGTGCCTGTGGATAGGCTGCACGGGGACGGTGAAGAGCAGCAAGAGCTTTCAGGGCTGGCACCTTCCTTGTGGGAGAAGGAGCCGGACGTTTGCCTTTTCGGAAAGAGGCTCTGCCGAGAACCAGCGCCGTGATGTGTACTGTTCCTGTTAAAGCACAGATGCCCAGTGCTGTTGTGGCTGTGGATCGGCTGCACGGGGACGCTGAAGAGCAGCAAGAGCTTTCAGGGCTGGCACCTTCCTTGTGGGAGAAGGAGCCGGACGTTTGCCTTTTTGGAAAGAGGCTCTGCCGAGAACCAGCGCCGTGAGATGTGCACTCAGTGGGAAAGCACAGATGCCCAGTGCTGTTGTGGCTGTGGATAGGCTGCACGGGGACGCTGAGAGCAGCAAGAGCTTTCAGGGCTGGCACCTTCTGTGTGGGAGAAAGAGCCGGACGTTTGCCTTTTCGGAAAGAGGCTCTGCCGAGAACCAGCGTCATGAGATCTGCTGTCTGTGGGAAAGCACAGATGCCCAGTGCTGTTTTGCTTGTGGATAGGCTGCAGGGGACAGTGAAGAGCAGCAAGAGCTTTCAGGGCTGTCACCTTCCTTGTGGGAGAAGGAGCCGGACGTTTGCCTTTTCAGAAAGAGGCTCTGCCGAGAACCAGCGCCGTGAGATGTGCACTCAGTGGGAAAGCACAGATGCCCAGTGCTGTTGTGCCTGTGGATAGGCTGCACGGGGACGGTGAAGAGCAGCAAGAGCTTTCAGGGCTGGCACCTTCTGTGTGGGAGAAGGAGCCGGACGTTTGCCTTTTCGGAAAGAGGCTCTGCCGAGAACCAGCGCCGTGATGTGTACTGTTCCTGTTAAAGCACAGATGCCCAGTGCTGTTGTGCCTGTGGATAGGCTGCACGGGGACGGTGAAGAGCAGCAAGAGCTTTCAGGGCTGGCACCTTCCTTGTGGGAGAAGGAGCCGGACGTTTGCCTTTTCGCAAAGAGGCTCTGCCGAGATCCAGCGCCGTGAGATGTGCACTCAGTGGGAAAGCACAGATGCCCAGTGCTGTTGTGCCTGTGGATAGGCTGCACGGGGACGGTGAAGAGCAGCAAGAGCTTTCAGGGCTGGCACCTTCCTTGTGGGAGAAGGAGCCGGACGGTTGCCTTTTCGCAAAGAGGCTCTGCCGAGAACCAGCGCCGTGATGTGTACTGTTCCTGTTAAAGCACAGATGCCCAGTGCTGTTGTGCCTGTGGATAGGCTGCACGGGGACGGTGAAGAGCAGCAAGAGCTTTCAGGGCTGGCACCTTCCTTGTGGGAGAAGGAGCCGGACGTTTGCCTTTTCGGAAAGAGGCTCTGCCGAGATCCAGAGCCGTGAGATGTGCTGTCTGTGGGAAAGCACAGATGCCCAGTGCTGTTGTGCCTGTGGATAGGCTGCACGGGGACGGTGAAGAGCAGCAAGAGCTTTCAGGGCTGGCACCTTCCTTGTGGGAGAAGGAGCCGGACGTTTGCCTTTTCGGAAAGAGGCTCTGCCGAGAACCAGCGCCGTGAGATGTGCACTCAGTGGGAAAGCACAGACGCCCAGTGCTGTTGTGCCTGTGGATAGGCTGCACGGGGACGCTGAAGAGCAGCAAGAGCTTTCAGGGCTGGCACGTTCCTTGTGGGAGAAGGAGCCGGACATTTGCCTTTTCGGAAAGAGGCTCTGCCGAGAAACAGCGCCATGAGATCTGCTGTCAGAGGGAAAGCACAGATGCCCAGTACTGTTTTGCTTGTGGATAGGCTGCACGGGGACACTGAAGAGCAGCAAGAGCTTTCAGGGCTGGCACCTTCCTTGTGGGAGAAGGAGCCGGACGTTTGCCTTTTCGGAAAGAGGCTCTGCCGAGAACCAGCGCCGTGAGATGTGCACTCAGTGGGAAAGCACAGATGCCCAGTGCTGTTGTGCCTGTGGATAGGCTGCACGGGGACAGTGAAGAGCAGCAAGAGCTTTCAGGGCTGTCACCTTCCTTGTGGGAGAAGGAGCCGGACGTTTGCCTTTTGGGAAAGAGGCTCTGCCGAGATCCAGCGCCGTGAGATGTGCACTCAGTGGGAAAGCACAGATGCCCAGTGCTGTTGTGCCTGTGGATAGGCTGCACGGGGACGGTGAAGAGCAGCAAGAGCTTTCAGGGCTGGCACCTTCCTTGTGGGAGAAGGAGCCGGACGTTTGCCTTTTCGGAAAGAGGCTCTGCCGAGAACCAGCGCCATGAGATCTGCTGTCTGTGGGAAAGCACAGATGCCCAGTGCTGTTGTGCCTGTGGATAGGCTGCACGGGGACAGTGAAGAGCAGCAAGAGCTTTCAGGGCTGGCACCTTCCTTGTGGGAGAAGGAGCCGGACGTTTGCCTTTTGGGAAAGAGGCTCTGCCGAGAACCAGCGCCGTGATGTGTACTGTTCCTGTTAAAGCACAGATGCCCAGTGCTGTTGTGGCTGTGGATAGGCTGCACGGGGACGGTGAAGAGCAGCAAGAGCTTTCAGGGCTGGCACCTTCCTTGTGGGAGAAGGAGCCGGACGTTTGCCTTTTCGGAAAGAGGCTCTGCCGAGAACCAGCGCCGTGAGATGTGCTGTCTGTGGGAAAGCACAGATGCCCAGTGCTGTTGTGCCTGTGGATAGGCTGCACGGGGACAGTGAAGAGCAGCAAGAGCTTTCAGGGCTGGCACCTTCCTTGTGGGAGAAGGAGCCGGACGTTTGCCTTTTGGGAAAGAGGCTCTGCCGAGAACCAGCGCCGTGATGTGTACTGTTCCTGTTAAAGCACAGATGCCCAGTGCTGTTGTGCCTGTGGATAGGCTGCACGGGGACGCTGAAGAGCAGCAAGAGCTTTCAGGGCTGGCACGTTCCTTGTGGGAGAAGGAGCGGGACGTTTGCCTTTTCGCAAAGAGGCTCTGCCGAGATCCAGCGCCGTGAGATGTGCACTCAGTGGGAAAGCACAGATGCCCAGTGCTGTTGTGCCTGTGGATAGGCTGCACGGGGACGCTGAAGAGCAGCAAGAGCTTTCAGGGCTGGCACCTTCCTTGTGGGAGAAGGAGCCGGACGTTTGCCTTTTCGGAAAGAGGCTCTGCCGAGAACCAGCGCCGTGACATGTGCTGTCTGTGGGAAAGCACAGATGCCCAGTGCTATTGTGCCTGTGGATAGGCTGCACGGGGACGGTGAAGAGCAGCAAGAGCTTTCAGGGCTGGCACCTTCCTTGTGGGAGAAGGAGCCGGACGTTTGCCTTTTCGGAAAGAGGCTCTGCCGAGAACCAGCGCCGTGAGATGTGCACTCAGTGGGAAAGCACAGATGCCCAGTGCTGTTGTGGCTGTGGATAGGCTGCATGGGGACGGTGAAGAGCAGCAAGAGCTTTCAGGGCTGGCACCTTCCTTGTGGGAGAAGGAGCCAGACGTTTGCCTTTTCGGAAAGAGGCTCTGCCGAGAACCAGCGCCATGAGATCTGCTGTCAGAGCTAAAGCACAGATGCCCAGTGCTGTTTTGCTTGTGGATAGGCTGCAGGGGACAGTGAAGAGCAGCAAGAGCTTTCAGGGCTGGCACCTTCCTTGTGGGAGAAGGAGCCGGACGTTTGCCTTTTCGGAAAGAGGCTCTGCCGAGAACCAGCGCCGTGAGATGTGCACTCAGTGGGAAAGCACAGATGCCCAGTGCTGTTTTGCTTGTGGATAGGCTGCAGGGGACAGTGAAGACCAGCAAGAGCTTTCAGGGCTGGCACCTTCCTTGTGGGAGAAGGAGCCGGACGTTTGCCTTTTGGGAAAGAGGCTCTGCCGAGAACCAGCGCCGTGATGTGTACTGTTCCTGTTAAAGCACAGATGCCCAGTGCTGTTGTGGCTGTGGATAGGCTGCACGGGGACGGTGAAGAGCAGCAAGAGCTTTCAGGGCTGGCACCTTCCTTGTGGGAGAAGGAGCCGGACGTTTGCCTTTTCGCAAAGAGGCTCTGCCGAGAACCAGCGCCGTGAGATGTGCACTCAGTGGGAAAGCACAGATGCCCAGTGCTGTTGTGCCTGTGGATAGGCTGCACGGGGACAGTGAAGAGCAGCAAGAGCTTTCAGGGCTGTCACCTTCCTTGTGGGAGAAGGAGCCAGACGTTTGCCTTTTGGGAAAGAGAATCTGCCGAGAACCAGCGCCGTGATGTGTACTGTTCCTGTTAAAGCACAGATGCCCAGTGCTGTTGTGCCTGTGGATAGGCTGCACGGGGACGGTGAAGAGCAGCAAGAGCTTTCAGGGCTGGCACCTTCCTTGTGGGAGAAGGAGCCGGACGTTTGCCTTTTCGCAAAGAGGCTCTGCCGAGAACCAGCGCCATGAGATCTGCTGTCAGAGGGAAAGCACAGATGCCCAGTGCTGTTGTGCCTGTGGATAGGCTGCACGGGGACGGTGAAGAGCAGCAAGAGCTTTCAGGGCTGGCACCTTCCTTGTGGGAGAAGGAGCCGGACGTTTGCCTTTTCGGAAAGAGGCTCTGCCGAGAACCAGAAGCCGTGAGATGTGCTGTCTGTGGGAAAGCACAGATGCCCAGTGCTGTTGTGGCTGTGGATAGGCTGCACGGGGACAGTGAAGAGCAGCAAGAGCTTTCAGGGCTGGCACCTTCCTTGTGGGAGAAGGAGCCGGACGTTTGCCTTTTGGGAAAGAGGCTCTGCCGAGAACCAGCGCCGTGATGTGTACTGTTCCTGTTAAAGCACAGATGCCCAGTGCTGTTGTGCCTGTGGATAGGCTGCACGGGGACGGTGAAGAGCAGCAAGAGCTTTCAGGGCTGGCACGTTCCTTGTGGGAGAAGGAGCCGGACGTTTGCCTTTTCGCAAAGAGGCTCTGCCGAGATCCAGCGCCGTGAGATGTGCACTCAGTGGGAAAGCACAGATGCCCAGTGCTGTTGTGCCTGTGGATAGGCTGCACGGGGACGGTGAAGAGCAGCAAGAGCTTTCAGGGCTGGCACCTTCCTTGTGGGAGAAGGAGCCGGACGTTTGCCTTTTCGGAAAGAGGCTCTGCCGAGAACCAGCGCCGTGACATGTGCTGTCTGTGGGAAAGCACAGATGCCCAGTGCTGTTGTGGCTGTGGATAGGCTGCACGGGGACAGTGAAGAGCAGCAAGAGCTTTCAGGGCTGTCACCTTCCTTGTGGGATTAGGAGCCAGACGTTTGCCTTTTGGGAAAGAGAATCTGCCGAGAACCAGCGCCGTGATGTGTACTGTTCCTGTTAAAGCACAGATGCCCAGTGCTGTTGTGCCTGTGGATAGGCTGCACGGGGACGGTGAAGAGCAGCAAGAGCTTTCAGGGCTGGCACCTTCCTTGTGGGAGAAGGAGCCGGACGTTTGCCTTTTCGGAAAGAGGCTCTGCCGAGAACCAGCGCCATGAGATCTGCTGTCAGAGGGAAAGCACAGATGCCCAGTGCTGTTGTGCCTGTGGATAGGCTGCACGGGGACGGTGAAGAGCAGCAAGAGCTTTCAGGGCTGGCACCTTCCTTGTGGGAGAAGGAGCCGGACGTTTGCCTGTTCGGAAAGAGGCTCTGCCGAGAACCAGCGCCGTGAGATGTGCTGTCTGTGGGAAAGCACAGATGCCCAGTGCTATTGTGCCTGTGGATAGGCTGCACGGGGACGGTGAAGAGCAGCAAGAGCTTTCAGGGCTGGCACCTTCCTTGTGGGAGAAGGAGCCGGACGTTTGCCTTTTCGGAAAGAGGCTCTGCCGAGAACCAGCGCCGTGACATGTGCTGTCTGTGGGAAAGCATAGATGCCCAGTGCTGTTGTGCCTGTGGATAGGCTGCACGGGGACGGTGAAGAGCAGCAAGAGCTTTCAGGGCTGGCACCTTCCTTGTGGGAGAAGGAGCCGGACGTTTGCCTTTTGGGAAAGAGGCTCTGCCGAGAAGCAGCGCCGTGATGTGTACTGTTCCTGTTAAAGCACAGATGCCCAGTGCTGTTGTGCCTGTGGATAGGCTGCACGGGGACGGTGAAGAGCAGCAAGAGCTTTCAGGGCTGGCACCTTCCTTGTGGGAGAAGGAGCCGGACGTTTGCCTGTTCGGAAAGAGGCTCTGCCGAGAACCAGCGCCGTGACATGTGCTGTCTGTGGGAAAGCATAGATGCCCAGTGCTGTTGTGCCTGTGGATAGGCTGCACGGGGACGGTGAAGAGCAGCAAGAGCTTTCAGGGCTGGCACCTTCCTTGTGGGAGAAGGAGCCGGACGTTTGCCTTTTCGGAAAGAGGCTCTGCCGAGAACCAGCGCCGTGACATGTGCTGTCTGTGGGAAAGCATAGATGCCCAGTGCTGTTGTGGCTGTGGATAGGCTGCACGGGGACGGTGAAGAGCAGCAAGAGCTTTCAGGGCTGGCACCTTCCTTGTGGGAGAAGGAGCCGGACGTTTGCCTTTTCGGAAAGAGGCTCTGCCGAGAATCAGCGCCATGAGATCTGCTGTCTGTGGGAAAGCACAGATGCCCAGTGCTGTTGTGCCTGTGGATAGGCTGCACGGGGACAGTGAAGAGCAGCAAGAGCTTTCAGGGCTGGCACCTTCCTTGTGGGAGAAGGAGCCGGACGTTTGCCTTTTCGGAAAGAGGCTCTGCCGAGAACCAGCGCCGTGAGATGTGCTGTTCCTGTTAAAGCACAGATGCCCAGTGCTGTTGTGCCTGTGGATAGGCTGCACGGGGACGCTGAAGAGCAGCAAGAGCTTTCAGGGCTGGCACGTTCCTTGTGGGAGAAGGAGCGGGACGTTTGCCTTTTCGCAAAGAGGCTCTGCCGAGATCCAGCGCCGTGAGATGTGCACTCAGTGGGAAAGCACAGATGCCCAGTGCTGTTGTGCCTGTGGATAGGCTGCACGGGGACGGTGAAGAGCAGCAAGAGCTTTCAGGGCTGGCACCTTCCTTGTGGGAGAAGGAGCCGGACGTTTGCCTTTTCGGAAAGAGGCTCTGCCGAGAACCAGCGCCATGAGATCTGCTGTCTGTGGGAAAGCACAGATGCCCAGTGCTGTTGTGCCTGTGGATAGGCTGCACGGGGACGCTGAAGAGCAGCAAGAGCTTTCAGGGCTGGCACCTTCCTTGTGGGAGAAGGAGCCGGACGTTTGCCTTTTCGGAAAGAGGCTCTGCCGAGAACCAGCGCCATGAGATCTGCTGTCTGTGGGAAAGCACAGATGCCCAGTGCTGTTGTGCCTGTGGATAGGCTGCACGGGGACGCTGAAGAGCAGCAAGAGCTTTCAGGGCTGGCACCTTCCTTGTGGGAGAAGGAGCCGGACGTTTGCCTTTTCGGAAAGAGGCTCTGCCGAGAACCAGCGCCATGAGATCTGCTGTCAGAGGGAAAGCACAGATGCCCAGTGCTGTTGTGCCTGTGGATAGGCTGCACGGGGACGGTGAAGAGCAGCAAGAGCTTTCAGGGCTGGCACCTTCCTTGTGGGAGAAGGAGCCGGACGTTTGCCTGTTCGGAAAGAGGCTCTGCCGAGAACCAGCGCCATGAGATGTGCTGTCTGTGGGAAAGCACAGATGCCCAGTGCTATTGTGCCTGTGGATAGGCTGCACGGGGACGGTGAAGAGCAGCAAGAGCTTTCAGGGCTGGCACCTTCCTTGTGGGAGAAGGAGCCGGACGTTTGCCTTTTCGGAAAGAGGCTCTGCCGAGAACCAGCGCCGTGACATGTGCTGTCTGTGGGAAAGCATAGATGCCCAGTGCTGTTGTGCCTGTGGATAGGCTGCACGGGGACGGTGAAGAGCAGCAAGAGCTTTCAGGGCTGGCACCTTCCTTGTGGGAGAAGGAGCCGGACGTTTGCCTTTTGGGAAAGAGGCTCTGCCGAGAAGCAGCGCCGTGATGTGTACTGTTCCTGTTAAAGCACAGATGCCCAGTGCTGTTGTGCCTGTGGATAGGCTGCACGGGGACGGTGAAGAGCAGCAAGAGCTTTCAGGGCTGGCACCTTCCTTGTGGGAGAAGGAGCCGGACGTTTGCCTGTTCGGAAAGAGGCTCTGCCGAGAACCAGCGCCATGAGATGTGCTGTCTGTGGGAAAGCACAGATGCCCAGTGCTATTGTGCCTGTGGATAGGCTGCACGGGGACGGTGAAGAGCAGCAAGAGCTTTCAGGGCTGGCACCTTCCTTGTGGGAGAAGGAGCCGGACGTTTGCCTTTTCGGAAAGAGGCTCTGCCGAGAACCAGCGCCGTGACATGTGCTGTCTGTGGGAAAGCATAGATGCCCAGTGCTGTTGTGCCTGTGGATAGGCTGCACGGGGACGGTGAAGAGCAGCAAGAGCTTTCAGGGCTGGCACCTTCCTTGTGGGAGAAGGAGCCGGACGTTTGCCTTTTCGGAAAGAGGCTCTGCCGAGAACCAGCGCCGTGACATGTGCTGTCTGTGGGAAAGCATAGATGCCCAGTGCTGTTGTGGCTGTGGATAGGCTGCACGGGGACGGTGAAGAGCAGCAAGAGCTTTCAGGGCTGGCACCTTCCTTGTGGGAGAAGGAGCCGGACGTTTGCCTTTTCGGAAAGAGGCTCTGCCGAGAATCAGCGCCATGAGATCTGCTGTCTGTGGGAAAGCACAGATGCCCAGTGCTGTTGTGCCTGTGGATAGGCTGCACGGGGACAGTGAAGAGCAGCAAGAGCTTTCAGGGCTGGCACCTTCCTTGTGGGAGAAGGAGCCGGACGTTTGCCTTTTCGGAAAGAGGCTCTGCCGAGAACCAGCGCCGTGAGATGTGCTGTTCCTGTTAAAGCACAGATGCCCAGTGCTGTTGTGCCTGTGGATAGGCTGCACGGGGACGCTGAAGAGCAGCAAGAGCTTTCAGGGCTGGCACGTTCCTTGTGGGAGAAGGAGCGGGACGTTTGCCTTTTCGCAAAGAGGCTCTGCCGAGATCCAGCGCCGTGAGATGTGCACTCAGTGGGAAAGCACAGATGCCCAGTGCTGTTGTGCCTGTGGATAGGCTGCACGGGGACGGTGAAGAGCAGCAAGAGCTTTCAGGGCTGGCACCTTCCTTGTGGGAGAAGGAGCCGGACGTTTGCCTTTTGGGAAAGAGGCTCTGCCGAGAAGCAGCGCCGTGAGATGTGCACTCAGTGGGAAAGCACAGATGCCCAGTGCTGTTGTGCCTGTGGATAGGCTGCACGGGGACGCTGAAGAGCAGCAAGAGCTTTCAGGGCTGGCACCTTCCTTGTGGGAGAAGGAGCCGGACGTTTGCCTTTTCGGAAAGAGGCTCTGCCGAGAACCAGCGCCATGAGATCTGCTGTCTGTGGGAAAGCACAGATGCCCAGTGCTGTTTTGCTTGTGGATAGGCTGCAGGGGACGGTGAAGAGCAGCAAGAGCTTTCAGGGCTGTCACCTTCCTTGTGGGAGAAGGAGCCGGACGTTTGCCTTTTCGGAAAGAGGCTCTGCCGAGATCCAGCGCCATGAGATGTGCACTCAGTGGGAAAGCACAGATGCCCAGTGCTGTTGTGCCTGTGGATAGGCTGCACGGGGACGGTGAAGAGCAGCAAGAGCTTTCAGGGCTGGCACCTTCTGTGTGGGAGAAGGAGCCGGACGTTTGCCTTTTGGGAAAGAGGCTCTGCCGAGAACCAGCGCCGTGATGTGTACTGTTCCTGTTAAAGCACAGATGCCCAGTGCTGTTGTGCCTGTGGATAGGCTGCACGGGGACGCTGAAGAGCAGCAAGAGCTTTCAGGGCTGGCACGTTCCTTGTGGGAGAAGGAGCCGGACGTTTGCCTTTTCGCAAAGAGTCTCTGCCGAGATCCAGCGCCGTGAGATGTGCACTCAGTGGGAAAGCACAGATGCCCAGTGCTGTTGTGCCTGTGGATAGGCTGCACGGGGATGGTGAAGAGCAGCAAGAGCTTTCAGGGCTGGCACCTTCCTTGTGGGAGAAGGAGCCGGACGTTTGCCTTTTCGGAAAGAGGCTCTGCCGAGAACCAGCGCCGTGATGTGTACTGTTCCTGTTAAAGCACAGATGCCCAGTGCTGTTGTGGCTGTGGATAGGCTGCACGGGGACGCTGAAGAGCAGCAAGAGCTTTCAGGGCTGGCACCTTCCTTGTGGGAGAAGGAGCCGGACGTTTGCCTTTTCGGAAAGAGGCTCTGCCGAGAACCAGAGCCGTGAGATGTGCTGTCTGTGGGAAAGCACAGATGCCCAGTGCTGTTGTGCCTGTGGATAGGCTGCACGGGGACGCTGAAGAGCAGCAAGAGCTTTCAGGGCTGGCACCTTCCTTGTGGGAGAAGGAGCCGGACGTTTGCCTTTTCGGAAAGAGGCTCTGCCGAGAACCAGCGCCGTGAGATGTGCACTCAGTGGGAAAGCACAGATGCCCAGTGCTGTTGTGCCTGTGGATAGGCTGCACGGGGACGGTGAAGAGCAGCAAGAGCTTTCAGGGCTGGCACCTTCCTTGTGGGAGAAGGAGCCGGACATTTGCCTTTTCGGAAAGAGGCTCTGCCGAGAAACAGCGCCATGAGATCTGCTGTCAGAGGGAAAGCACAGATGCCCAGTACTGTTTTGCTTGTGGATAGGCTGCAGGGGACAGTGAAGAGCAGCAAGAGCTTTCAGGGCTGGCACCTTCCTTGTGGGAGAAGGAGCCGGATGTTTGCCTTTTCGGAAAGAGGCTCTGCCGAGAACCAGCGCCGTGAGATGTGCACTCAGTGGGAAAGCACAGATGCCCAGTGCTGTTGTGCCTGTGGATAGGCTGCACGGGGACAGTGAAGAGCAGCAAGAGCTTTCAGGCCTGGCACCTTCCTTGTGGGAGAAGGAGCCGGACGTTTGCCTTTTGGGAAAGAGGCTCTGCCGAGAACCAGCACCATGAGATGTGCTGTCTGTGGGAAAGCACAGATGCCCAGTGCTGTTGTGCCTGTGGATAGGCTGCACGGGGACGGTGAAGAGCAGCAAGAGCTTTCAGGGCTGGCACCTTCCTTGTGGGAGAAGGAGCAGGACGTTTGCCTTTTCGGAAAGAGGCTCTGCCGAGAACCAGCGCCATGAGATCTGCTGTCTGTGGGAAAGCACAGATGCCCAGTGCTGTTGTGGCTGTGGATAGGCTGCACGGGGACAGTGAAGAGCAGCAAGAGCTTTCAGGGCTGGCACCTTCCTTGTGGGAGAAGGAGCCGGACGTTTGCCTTTTGGGAAAGAGGCTCTGCCGAGAACCAGCGCCGTAATGTGTACTGTTCCTGTTAAAGCACAGATGCCCAGTGCTGTTGTGGCTGTGGATAGGCTGCACGGGGACGGTGAAGATCAGCAAGAGCTTTCAGGGCTGGCACCTTCCTTGTGGGATTAGGAGCCGGACGTTTGCCTTTTCGGAAAGAGGCTCTGCCGAGAACCAGCGCCGTGACATGTGCTGTCTGTGGGAAAGCACAGATGCCCAGTGCTGTTGTGCCTGTGGATAGGCTGCACGGGGACAGTGAAGAGCAGCAAGAGCTTTCAGGGCTGGCACCTTCCTTGTGGGAGAAGGAGCCGGACGTTTGCCTTTTGGGAAAGAGGCTCTGCCGAGAACCAGCGCCGTGATGTGTACTGTTCCTGTTAAAGCACAGATGCCCAGTGCTGTTGTGCCTGTGGATAGGCTGCACGGGGACGCTGAAGAGCAGCAAGAGCTTTCAGGGCTGGCACGTTCCTTGTGGGAGAAGGAGCGGGACGTTTGCCTTTTCGCAAAGAGGCTCTGCCGAGATCCAGCGCCGTGAGATGTGCACTCAGTGGGAAAGCACAGATGCCCAGTGCTGTTGTGGCTGTGGATAGGCTGCACGGGGACGCTGAAGAGCAGCAAGAGCTTTCAGGGCTGGCACCTTCCTTGTGGGAGAAGGAGCCGGACGTTTGCCTTTTGGGAAAGAGGCTCTGCCGAGAACCAGCGCCGTGAGATGTGCACTCAGTGGGAAAGCACAGATGCCCAGTGCTGTTGTGGCTGTGGATAGGCTGCACGGGGACGGTGAAGAGCAGCAAGAGCTTTCAGGGCTGGCACCTTCCTTGTGGGAGAAGGAGCCAGACGTTTGCCTTTTCGGAAAGAAGCTCTGCCGAGAACCAGCGCCATGAGATCTGCTGTCAGAGGGAAAGCACAGATGCCCAGTGCTGTTTTGCTTGTGGATAGGCTGCAGGGGACAGTGAAGAGCAGCAAGAGCTTTCAGGGCTGTCACCTTCCTTGTGGGAGAAGGAGCCGGACGTTTGCCTTTTCGGAAAGAGGCTCTGCCGAGAACCAGCGCCGTGATGTGTACTGTTCCTGTTAAAGCACAGATGCCCAGTGCTGTTGTGCCTGTGGATAGGCTGCACGGGGACGGTGAAGAGCAGCAAGAGCTTTCAGGGCTGGCACCTTCCTTGTGGGAGAAGGAGCCGGACGTTTGCCTTTTCGCAAAGAGGCTCTGCCGAGATCCAGCGCCGTGAGATGTGCACTCAGTGGGAAAGCACAGATGCCCAGTGCTGTTGTGCCTGTGGATAGGCTGCACGGGGACGGTGAAGAGCAGCAAGAGCTTTCAGGGCTGGCACCTTCCTTGTGGGAGAAGGAGCCGGATGTTTGCCTTTTCGGAAAGAGGCTCTGCCGAGAACCAGCGCCGTGAGATGTGCTGTCTGTGGGAAAGCACAGATGCCCAGTGCTGTTGTGGCTGTGGATAGGCTGCATGGGGACAGTGAAGATCAGCAAGAGCTTTCAGGGCTGTCACCTTCCTTGTGGGAGAAGGAGCCAGACGTTTGCCTTTTGAGAAAGAGAATCTGCCGAGAACCAGCGCCGTGATGTGTACTGTTCCTGTTAAAGCACAGATGCCCAGTGCTGTTGTGCCTGTGGATAGGCTGCACGGGGACGGTGAAGAGCAGCAAGAGCTTTCAGGGCTGGCACCTTCCTTGTGGGAGAAGGAGCCGGACGTTTGCCTTTTCGGAAAGAGGCTCTGCCGAGAACCAGCGCCATGAGATCTGCTGTCAGAGGGAAAGCACAGATGCCCAGTGCTGTTGTGCCTGTGGATAGGCTGCACGGGGACGGTGAAGAGCAGCAAGAGCTTTCAGGGCTGGCACCTTCCTTGTGGGAGAAGGAGCCGGACGTTTGCCTTTTCGGAAAGAGGCTCTGCCGAGAACCAGCGCCATGAGATCTGCTGTCTGTGGGAAAGCACAGATGCCCAGTGCTGTTGTGCCTGTGGATAGGCTTCACGGGGACAGTGAAGAGCAGCAAGAGCTTTCAGGGCTGGCACGTTCCTTGTGGGAGAAGGAGCCGGACGTTTGCCTTTTGGGAAAGAGGCTCTGCCGAGAACCAGCGCCGTGATGTGTACTGTTCCTGTTAAAGCACAGATGCCCAGTGCTGTTGTGCCTGTGGATAGGCTGCACGGGGACGGTGAAGAGCAGCAAGAGCTTTCAGGGCTGGCACCTTCCTTGTGGGAGAAGGAGCCGGACGTTTGCCTGTTCGGAAAGAGGCTCTGCCGAGAACCCGCGCCATGAGATCTGCTGTCTGTGGGAAAGCACAGATGCCCAGTGCTATTGTGCCTGTGGATAGGCTGCACGGGGACGGTGAAGAGCAGCAAGAGCTTTCAGGGCTGGCACCTTCCTTGTGGGAGAAGGAGCCGGACGTTTGCCTTTTCGGAAAGAGGCTCTGCCGAGAACCAGCGCCGTGACATGTGCTGTCTGTGGGAAAGCACAGATGCCCAGTGCTGTTGTGCCTGTGGATAGGCTGCACGGGGACAGTGAAGAGCAGCAAGAGCTTTCAGGGCTGGCACCTTCCTTGTGGGAGAAGGAGCCGGACATTTGCCTTTTCGGAAAGAGGCTCTGCCGAGAAACAGCGCCATGAGATCTGCTGTCAGAGGGAAAGCACAGATGCCCAGTACTGTTTTGCTTGTGGATAGGCTGCAGGGGACAGTGAAGAGCAGCAAGAGCTTTCAGGGCTGGCACCTTCCTTGTGGGAGAAGGAGCCGGATGTTTGCCTTTTCGGAAAGAGGCTCTGCCGAGAACCAGCGCCGTGAGATGTGCACTCAGTGGGAAAGCACAGATGCCCAGTGCTGTTGTGCCTGTGGATAGGCTGCACGGGGACAGTGAAGAGCAGCAAGAGCTTTCAGGCCTGGCACCTTCCTTGTGGGAGAAGGAGCCGGACGTTTGCCTTTTGGGAAAGAGGCTCTGCCGAGAACCAGCACCATGAGATGTGCTGTCTGTGGGAAAGCACAGATGCCCAGTGCTGTTGTGCCTGTGGATAGGCTGCACGGGGACGGTGAAGAGCAGCAAGAGCTTTCAGGGCTGGCACCTTCCTTGTGGGAGAAGGAGCAGGACGTTTGCCTTTTGGGAAAGAGGCTCTGCCGAGAACCAGCGCCATGAGATCTGCTGTCTGTGGGAAAGCACAGATGCCCAGTGCTGTTGTGGCTGTGGATAGGCTGCACGGGGACAGTGAAGAGCAGCAAGAGCTTTCAGGGCTGGCACCTTCCTTGTGGGAGAAGGAGCCGGACGTTTGCCTTTTGGGAAAGAGGCTCTGCCGAGAACCAGCGCCGTGATGTGTACTGTTCCTGTTAAAGCACAGATGCCCAGTGCTGTTGTGCCTGTGGATAGGCTGCACGGGGACGGTGAAGATCAGCAAGAGCTTTCAGGGCTGGCACCTTCCTTGTGGGATTAGGAGCCGGACGTTTGCCTTTTCGGAAAGAGGCTCTGCCGAGAACCAGCGCCGTGAGATGTGCTGTCTGTGGGAAAGCACAGATGCCCAGTGCTGTTGTGCCTGTGGATAGGCTGCACGGGGACAGTGAAGAGCAGCAAGAGCTTTCAGGGCTGGCACCTTCCTTGTGGGAGAAGGAGCCGGACGTTTGCCTTTTGGGAAAGAGGCTCTGCCGAGAACCAGCGCCGTGATGTGTACTGTTCCTGTTAAAGCACAGATGCCCAGTGCTGTTGTGGCTGTGGATAGGCTGCACGGGGACGGTGAAGATCAGCAAGAGCTTTCAGGGCTGGCACGTTCCTTGTGGGAGAAGGAGCCGGACGTTTGCCTTTTCGCAAAGAGGCTCTGCCGAGATCCAGCGCCGTGAGATGTGCACTCAGTGGGAAAGCACAGATGCCCAGTGCTGTTGTGCCTGTGGATAGGCTGCACGGGGACGCTGAAGAGCAGCAAGAGCTTTCAGGGCTGGCACCTTCCTTGTGGGAGAAGGAGCCGGACGTTTGCCTTTTCGGAAAGAGGCTCTGCCGAGAACCAGCGCCATGAGATCTGCTGTCAGAGGGAAAGCACAGATGCCCAGTGCTGTTGTGCCTGTGGATAGGCTGCACGGGGACGGTGAAGAGCAGCAAGAGCTTTCAGGGCTGGCACCTTCCTTGTGGGAGAAGGAGCCGGACGTTTGCCTTTTCGGAAAGAGGCTCTGCCGAGAACCAGCGCCATGAGATCTGCTGTCTGTGGGAAAGCACAGATGCCCAGTGCTGTTGTGCCTGTGGATAGGCTTCACGGGGACAGTGAAGAGCAGCAAGAGCTTTCAGGGCTGGCACCTTCCTTGTGGGAGAAGGAGCCGGACGTTTGCCTTTTCGGAAAGAGGCTCTGCCGAGAACCAGCGCCGTGATGTGTACTGTTCCTGTTAAAGCACAGATGCCCAGTGCTGTTGTGCCTGTGGATAGGCTGCACGGGGACGGTGAAGAGCAGCAAGAGCTTTCAGGGCTGGCACCTTCCTTGTGGGAGAAGGAGCCGGACGTTTGCCTGTTCGGAAAGAGGCTCTGCCGAGAACCAGCGCCATGAGATCTGCTGTCTGTGGGAAAGCACAGATGCCCAGTGCTATTGTGCCTGTGGATAGGCTGCACGGGGACGGTGAAGAGCAGCAAGAGCTTTCAGGGCTGGCACCTTCCTTGTGGGAGAAGGAGCCGGACGTTTGCCTTTTCGGAAAGAGGCTCTGCCGAGAACCAGCGCCGTGACATGTGCTGTCTGTGGGAAAGCACAGATGCCCAGTGCTGTTGTGCCTGTGGATAGGCTGCACAGGGACAGTGAAGAGCAGCAAGAGCTTTCAGGGCTGTCACCTTCCTTGTGGGAGAAGGAGCCGGACGTTTGCCTTTTGGGAAAGAGGCTCTGCCGAGAACCAGCGCCGTGATGTGTACTGTTCCTGTTAAAGCACAGATGCCCAGTGCTGTTGTGCCTGTGGATAGTCTGCACGGGGACGGTGAAGAGCAGCAAGAGCTTTCAGGGCTGGCACCTTCCTTGTGGGAGAAGGAGCCGGACGTTTGCCTTTTGGGAAAGAGGCTCTGCCGAGAACCAGCGCCGTGAGATGTGCACTCAGTGGGAAAGCATAGATGCCCAGTGCTGTTGTGGCTGTGGATAGGCTGCACGGGGACGGTGAAGAGCAGCAAGAGCTTTCAGGGCTGGCACCTTCCTTGTGGGAGAAGGAGCCAGACGTTTGCCTTTTCGGAAAGAAGCTCTGCCGAGAACCAGCGCCATGAGATCTGCTGTCAGAGGGAAAGCACAGATGCCCAGTGCTGTTTTGCTTGTGGATAGGCTGCAGGGGACAGTGAAGAGCAGCAAGAGCTTTCAGGGCTGTCACCTTCCTTGTGGGAGAAGGAGCCGGACGTTTGCCTTTTCGGAAAGAGGCTCTGCCGAGAACCAGCGCCGTGATGTGTACTGTTCCTGTTAAAGCACAGATGCCCAGTGCTGTTGTGCCTGTGGATAGGCTGCACGGGGACGGTGAAGAGCAGCAAGAGCTTTCAGGGCTGGCACCTTCCTTGTGGGAGAAGGAGCCGGACGTTTGCCTTTTCGCAAAGAGGCTCTGCCGAGATCCAGCGCCGTGAGATGTGCACTCAGTGGGAAAGCACAGATGCCCAGTGCTGTTGTGCCTGTGGATAGGCTGCACGGGGACGGTGAAGAGCAGCAAGAGCTTTCAGGGCTGGCACCTTCCTTGTGGGAGAAGGAGCCAGATGTTTGCCTTTTCGGAAAGAGGCTCTGCCGAGAACCAGCGCCGTGAGATGTGCTGTCTGTGGGAAAGCACAGATGCCCAGTGCTGTTGTGGCTGTGGATAGGCTGCACGGGGACAGTGAAGATCAGCAAGAGCTTTCAGGGCTGTCACCTTCCTTGTGGGAGAAGGAGCCAGACGTTTGCCTTTTGGGAAAGAGAATCTGCCGAGAACCAGCGCCGTGATGTGTACTGTTCCTGTTAAAGCACAGATGCCCAGTGCTGTTGTGCCTGTGGATAGGCTGCACGGGGACGGTGAAGAGCAGCAAGAGCTTTCAGGGCTGGCACCTTCCTTGTGGGAGAAGGAGCCGGACGTTTGCCTTTTCGGAAAGAGGCTCTGCCGAGAACCAGCGCCATGAGATCTGCTGTCAGAGGGAAAGCACAGATGCCCAGTGCTGTTGTGCCTGTGGATAGGCTGCACGGGGACGGTGAAGAGCAGCAAGAGCTTTCAGGGCTGGCACCTTCCTTGTGGGAGAAGGAGCCGGACGTTTGCCTTTTCGGAAAGAGGCTCTGCCGAGAACCAGCGCCATGAGATCTGCTGTCTGTGGGAAAGCACAGATGCCCAGTGCTGTTGTGCCTGTGGATAGGCTTCACGGGGACAGTGAAGAGCAGCAAGAGCTTTCAGGGCTGGCACCTTCCTTGTGGGAGAAGGAGCCGGACGTTTGCCTTTTGGGAAAGAGGCTCTGCCGAGAACCAGCGCCGTGATGTGTACTGTTCCTGTTAAAGCACAGATGCCCAGTGCTGTTGTGCCTGTGGATAGGCTGCACGGGGACGGTGAAGAGCAGCAAGAGCTTTCAGGGCTGGCACCTTCCTTGTGGGAGAAGGAGCCGGACGTTTGCCTGTTCGGAAAGAGGCTCTGCCGAGAACCAGCGCCATGAGATCTGCTGTCTGTGGGAAAGCACAGATGCCCAGTGCTATTGTGCCTGTGGATAGGCTGCACGGGGACGGTGAAGAGCAGCAAGAGCTTTCAGGGCTGGCACCTTCCTTGTGGGAGAAGGAGCCGGACGTTTGCCTTTTCGGAAAGAGGCTCTGCCGAGAACCAGCGCCGTGACATGTGCTGTCTGTGGGAAAGCACAGATGCCCAGTGCTGTTGTGCCTGTGGATAGGCTGCACGGGGACAGTGAAGAGCAGCAAGAGCTTTCAGGGCTGGCACCTTCCTTGTGGGAGAAGGAGCCGGACATTTGCCTTTTCGGAAAGAGGCTCTGCCGAGAAACAGCGCCATGAGATCTGCTGTCAGAGGGAAAGCACAGATGCCCAGTACTGTTTTGCTTGTGGATAGGCTGCAGGGGACAGTGAAGAGCAGCAAGAGCTTTCAGGGCTGGCACCTTCCTTGTGGGAGAAGGAGCCGGATGTTTGCCTTTTCGGAAAGAGGCTCTGCCGAGAACCAGCGCCGTGAGATGTGCACTCAGTGGGAAAGCACAGATGCCCAGTGCTGTTGTGCCTGTGGATAGGCTGCACGGGGACAGTGAAGAGCAGCAAGAGCTTTCAGGCCTGGCACCTTCCTTGTGGGAGAAGGAGCCGGACGTTTGCCTTTTGGGAAAGAGGCTCTGCCGAGAACCAGCACCATGAGATGTGCTGTCTGTGGGAAAGCACAGATGCCCAGTGCTGTTGTGCCTGTGGATAGGCTGCACGGGGACGGTGAAGAGCAGCAAGAGCTTTCAGGGCTGGCACCTTCCTTGTGGGAGAAGGAGCAGGACGTTTGCCTTTTGGGAAAGAGGCTCTGCCGAGAACCAGCGCCATGAGATCTGCTGTCTGTGGGAAAGCACAGATGCCCAGTGCTGTTGTGGCTGTGGATAGGCTGCACGGGGACAGTGAAGAGCAGCAAGAGCTTTCAGGGCTGGCACCTTCCTTGTGGGAGAAGGAGCCGGACGTTTGCCTTTTGGGAAAGAGGCTCTGCCGAGAACCAGCGCCGTGATGTGTACTGTTCCTGTTAAAGCACAGATGCCCAGTGCTGTTGTGGCTGTGGATAGGCTGCACGGGGACGGTGAAGATCAGCAAGAGCTTTCAGGGCTGGCACCTTCCTTGTGGGATTAGGAGCCGGACGTTTGCCTTTTCGGAAAGAGGCTCTGCCGAGAACCAGCGCCGTGAGATGTGCTGTCTGTGGGAAAGCACAGATGCCCAGTGCTGTTGTGCCTGTGGATAGGCTGCACGGGGACAGTGAAGAGCAGCAAGAGCTTTCAGGGCTGGCACCTTCCTTGTGGGAGAAGGAGCCGGACGTTTGCCTTTTGGGAAAGAGGCTCTGCCGAGAACCAGCGCCGTGATGTGTACTGTTCCTGTTAAAGCACAGATGCCCAGTGCTGTTGTGGCTGTGGATAGGCTGCACGGGGACGGTGAAGATCAGCAAGAGCTTTCAGGGCTGGCACGTTCCTTGTGGGAGAAGGAGCCGGACGTTTGCCTTTTCGCAAAGAGGCTCTGCCGAGATCCAGCGCCGTGAGATGTGCACTCAGTGGGAAAGCACAGATGCCCAGTGCTGTTGTGCCTGTGGATAGGCTGCACGGGGACGCTGAAGAGCAGCAAGAGCTTTCAGGGCTGGCACCTTCCTTGTGGGAGAAGGAGCCGGACGTTTGCCTGTTCGGAAAGAGGCTCTGCCGAGAACCAGCGCCATGAGATCTGCTGTCAGAGGGAAAGCACAGATGCCCAGTGCTGTTGTGCCTGTGGATAGGCTGCACGGGGACGGTGAAGAGCAGCAAGAGCTTTCAGGGCTGGCACCTTCCTTGTGGGAGAAGGAGCCGGACGTTTGCCTTTTCGGAAAGAGGCTCTGCCGAGAACCAGCGCCATGAGATCTGCTGTCTGTGGGAAAGCACAGATGCCCAGTGCTGTTGTGCCTGTGGATAGGCTTCACGGGGACAGTGAAGAGCAGCAAGAGCTTTCAGGGCTGGCACCTTCCTTGTGGGAGAAGGAGCCGGACGTTTGCCTTTTCGGAAAGAGGCTCTGCCGAGAACCAGCGCCGTGATGTGTACTGTTCCTGTTAAAGCACAGATGCCCAGTGCTGTTGTGCCTGTGGATAGGCTGCACGGGGACGGTGAAGAGCAGCAAGAGCTTTCAGGGCTGGCACCTTCCTTGTGGGAGAAGGAGCCGGACGTTTGCCTGTTCGGAAAGAGGCTCTGCCGAGAACCAGCGCCATGAGATCTGCTGTCTGTGGGAAAGCACAGATGCCCAGTGCTATTGTGCCTGTGGATAGGCTGCACGGGGACGGTGAAGAGCAGCAAGAGCTTTCAGGGCTGGCACCTTCCTTGTGGGAGAAGGAGCCGGACGTTTGCCTTTTCGGAAAGAGGCTCTGCCGAGAACCAGCGCCGTGACATGTGCTGTCTGTGGGAAAGCACAGATGCCCAGTGCTGTTGTGCCTGTGGATAGGCTGCACAGGGACAGTGAAGAGCAGCAAGAGCTTTCAGGGCTGTCACCTTCCTTGTGGGAGAAGGAGCCGGACGTTTGCCTTTTGGGAAAGAGGCTCTGCCGAGAACCAGCGCCGTGATGTGTACTGTTCCTGTTAAAGCACAGATGCCCAGTGCTGTTGTGCCTGTGGATAGTCTGCACGGGGACGGTGAAGAGCAGCAAGAGCTTTCAGGGCTGGCACCTTCCTTGTGGGAGAAGGAGCCGGACGTTTGCCTTTTGGGAAAGAGGCTCTGCCGAGAACCAGCGCCGTGAGATGTGCACTCAGTGGGAAAGCATAGATGCCCAGTGCTGTTGTGCCTGTGGATAGGCTGCACGGGGACGGTGAAGAGCAGCAAGAGCTTTCAGGGCTGGCACCTTCCTTGTGGGAGAAGGAGCCGGACGTTTGCCTTTTCGGAAAGAGGCTCTGCCGAGAATCAGCGCCATGAGATCTGCTGTCTGTGGGAAAGCACAGATGCCCAGTGCTGTTGTGCCTGTGGATAGGCTGCACGGGGACAGTGAAGAGCAGCAAGAGCTTTCAGGGCTGGCACCTTCCTTGTGGGAGAAGGAGCCGGACGTTTGCCTTTTGGGAAAGAGGCTCTGCCGAGAACCAGCGCCGTGAGATGTGCTGTTCCTGTTAAAGCACAGATGCCCAGTGCTGTTGTGCCTGTGGATAGGCTGCACGGGGACGGTGAAGAGCAGCAAGAGCTTTCAGGGCTGGCACCTTCCTTGTGGGAGAAGGAGCCGGATGTTTGCCTTTTCGGAAAGAGGCTCTGCCGAGAACCAGCGCCGTGAGATGTGCACTCAGTGGGAAAGCACAGATGCCCAGTGCTGTTGTGCCTGTGGATAGGCTGCACGGGGACGGTGAAGAGCAGCAAGAGCTTTCAGGGCTGGCACCTTCCTTGTGGGAGAAGGAGCTGGACGTTTGCCTTTTCGGAAAGAGGCTCTGCCGAGAACCAGCGCCGTGTTATGTGCACTCAGTGGGAAAGCACAGATGCCCAGTGCTGTTGTGGCTGTGGATAGGCTGCACGGGGACAGTGAAGAGCAGCAAGAGCTTTCAGGGCTGGCACCTTCCTTGTGGGAGAAGGAGCCGGACGTTTGCCTTTTGGGAAAGAGGCTCTGCCGAGAACCAGCGCCGTGATGTGTACTGTTCCTGTTAAAGCACAGATGCCCAGTGCTGTTGTGCCTGTGGATAGGCTGCACGGGGACGCTGAAGAGCAGCAAGAGCTTTCAGGGCTGTCACCTTCCTTGTGGGAGAAGGAGCCGGACGTTTGCCTTTTCGGAAAGAGGCTCTGCCGAGAACCAGCACCGTGAGATGTGCTGTCTGTGGGAAAGTACAGATGCCCAGTGCTGTTGTGCCTGTGGATAGGCTGCACGGGGACGCTGAAGAGCAGCAAGAGCTTTCAGGGCTGGCACCTTCCTTGTGGGAGAAGGAGCCGGACATTTGCCTTTTCGGAAAGAGGCTCTGCCGAGAACCAGCGCCATGAGATCTGCTGTCTGTGGGAAAGCACAGATGCCCAGTGCTGTTGTGCCTGTGGATAGGCTGCACGGGGACAGTGAAGAGCAGCAAGAGCTTTCAGGGCTGGCACCTTCCTTGTGGGAGAAGGAGCCGGACGTTTGCCTTTTCGGAAAGAGGCTCTGCCGAGAACCAGCGCCGTGAGATGTGCAGTTCCTGTTAAAGCACAGATGCCCAGTGCTGTTGTGCCTGTGGATAGGCTGCACGGGGACGCTGAAGAGCAGCAAGAGCTTTCAGGGCTGGCACCTTCCTTGTGGGAGAAGGAGCCGGACGTTTGCCTTTTCGGAAAGAGGCTCTGCCGAGAACCAGCGCCGTGAGATGTGCACTCAGTGGGAAAGCACAGATGCCCAGTGCTGTTGTGCCTGTGGATAGGCTGCACGGGGACGGTGAAGAGCAGCAAGAGCTTTCAGGGCTGGCACGTTCCTTGTGGGAGAAGGAGCCGGACGTTTGCCTTTTCGCAAAGAGGCTCTGCCGAGATCCAGCGCCGTGAGATGTGCACTCAGTGGGAAAGCACAGATGCCCAGTGCTGTTTTGCTTGTGGATAGGCTGCAGGGGACGGTGAAGAGCAGCAAGAGCTTTCAGGGCTGTCACCTTCCTTGTGGGAGAAGGAGCCGGACGTTTGCCTTTTCGCAAAGAGGCTCTGCCGAGATCCAGCGCCATGAGATGTGCACTCAGTGGGAAAGCACAGATGCCCAGTGCTGTTGTGCCTGTGGATAGGCTGCACGGGGACGGTGAAGAGCAGCAAGAGCTTTCAGGGCTGGCACCTTCCTTGTGGGAGAAGGAGCCGGACGTTTGCCTTTTGGGAAAGAGGCTCTGCCGAGAACCAGCGCCGTGATGTGTACTGTTCCTGTTAAAGCACAGATGCCCAGTGCTGTTGTGCCTGTGGATAGGCTGCACGGGGACGCTGAAGAGCAGCAAGAGCTTTCAGGGCTGGCACGTTCCTTGTGGGAGAAGGAGCCGGACGTTTGCCTTTTCGCAAAGAGGCTCTGCCGAGATCCAGCGCCGTGAGATGTGCACTCAGTGGGAAAGCACAGATGCCCAGTGCTGTTGTGCCTGTGGATAGGCTGCACGGGGACAGTGAAGAGCAGCAAGAGCTTTCAGGGCTGGCACCTTCCTTGTGGGAGAAGGAGCCGGACGTTTGCCTTTTGGGAAAGAGGCTCTGCCGAGAACCAGCGCCGTGATGTGTACTGTTCCTGTTAAAGCACAGATGCCCAGTGCTGTTGTGCCTGTGGATAGGCTGCACGGGGACGGTGAAGAGCAGCAAGAGCTTTCAGGGCTGGCACCTTCCTTGTGGGAGAAGGAGCCGGACGTTTGCCTGTTCGGAAAGAGGCTCTGCCGAGAACCAGCGCCATGAGATCTGCTGTCTGTGGGAAAGCACAGATGCCCAGTGCTATTGTGCCTGTGGATAGGCTGCACGGGGACGGTGAAGAGCAGCAAGAGCTTTCAGGGCTGGCACCTTCCTTGTGGGAGAAGGAGCCGGACGTTTGCCTTTTCGGAAAGAGGCTCTGCCGAGAACCAGCGCCGTGACATGTGCTGTCTGTGGGAAAGCACAGATGCCCAGTGCTGTTGTGCCTGTGGATAGGCTGCACAGGGACAGTGAAGAGCAGCAAGAGCTTTCAGGGCTGTCACCTTCCTTGTGGGAGAAGGAGCCGGACGTTTGCCTTTTGGGAAAGAGGCTCTGCCGAGAACCAGCGCCGTGATGTGTACTGTTCCTGTTAAAGCACAGATGCCCAGTGCTGTTGTGGCTGTGGATAGTCTGCACGGGGACGGTGAAGAGCAGCAAGAGCTTTCAGGGCTGGCACCTTCCTTGTGGGAGAAGGAGCCGGACGATTGCCTTTTGGGAAAGAGGCTCTGCCGAGAACCAGCGCCGTGAGATGTGCACTCAGTGGGAAAGCACAGATGCCCAGTGCTGTTGTGCCTGTGGATAGGCTGCACGGGGACGGTGAAGAGCAGCAAGAGCTTTCAGGGCTGGCACCTTCCTTGTGGGAGAAGGAGCCGGACGTTTGCCTTTTGGGAAAGAGGCTCTGCCGAGAACCAGCGCCGTGACATGTGCTGTCTGTGGGAAAGCACAGATGCCCAGTGCTGTTGTGCCTGTGGATAGGCTGCACGGGGACGGTGAAGAGCAGCAAGAGCTTTCAGGGCTGGCACCTTCCTTGTGGGAGAAGGAGCCGGACGTTTGCCTTTTCGGAAAGAGGCTCTGCCGAGAAGCAGCGCCATAAGATCTGCTGTCTGTGGGAAAGCACAGATGCCCAGTGCTGTTGTGCCTGTGGATAGGCTGCACGGGGACGCTGAAGAGCAGCAAGAGCTTTCAGGGCTGGCACGTTCCTTGTGGGAGAAGGAGCGGGACGTTTGACTTTTCGCAAAGAGGCTCTGCCGAGATCCAGCGCCGTGAGATGTGCACTCAGTGGGAAAGCACAGATGCCCAGTGCTGTTGTGCCTGTGGATAGGCTGCACGGGGACGGTGAAGAGCAGCAAGAGCTTTCAGGGCTGGCACCTTCCTTGTGGGAGAAGGAGCCGGACGTTTGCCTTTTCGGAAAGAGGCTCTGCCGAGAACCAGCGCCGTGAGATGTGCACTCAGTGGGAAAGCACAGATGCCCAGTGCTGTTGTGCCTGTGGATAGGCTGCACGGGGACGGTGAAGAGCAGCAAGAGCTTTCAGGGCTGGCACCTTCCTTGTGGGAGAAGGAGCCGGACGTTTGCCTTTTCGGAAAGAGGCTCTGCCGAGATCCAGCGCCATGAGATGTGCACTCAGTGGGAAAGCACAGATGCCCAGTGCTGTTGTGCCTGTGGATAGGCTGCACGGGGACGGTGAAGAGCAGCAAGAGCTTTCAGGGCTGGCACCTTCCTTGTGGGAGAAGGAGCCGGACGTTTGCCTTTTCGGAAAGAGGCTCTGCCGAGAACCAGCGCCATGAGATCTGCTGTCTGTGGGAAAGCACAGATGCCCAGTGCTGTTGTGCCTGTGGATAGGCTTCACGGGGACAGTGAAGAGCAGCAAGAGCTTTCAGGGCTGGCACCTTCCTTGTGGGAGAAGGAGCCGGACGTTTGCCTTTTGGGAAAGAGGCTCTGCCGAGAACCAGCGCCGTGATGTGTACTGTTCCTGTTAAAGCACAGATGCCCAGTGCTGTTGTGCCTGTGGATAGGCTGCACGGGGACGCTGAAGAGCAGCAAGAGCTTTCAGGGCTGGCACGTTCCTTGTGGGAGAAGGAGCGGGACGTTTGACTTTTCGCAAAGAGGCTCTGCCGAGATCCAGCGCCGTGAGATGTGCACTCAGTGGGAAAGCACAGATGCCCAGTGCTGTTGTGCCTGTGGATAGGCTGCACGGGGACGGTGAAGAGCAGCAAGAGCTTTCAGGGCTGGCACCTTCCTTGTGGGAGAAGGAGCCGGACGTTTGCCTTTTCGGAAAGAGGCTCTGCCGAGAACCAGCGCCGTGACATGTGCTGTCTGTGGGAAAGCACAGATGCCCAGTGCTGTTGTGCCTGTGGATAGGATGCACAGGGACAGTGAAGAGCAGCAAGAGCTTTCAGGGCTGTCACCTTCCTTGTGGGAGAAGGAGCCGGACGTTTGCCTTTTGGGAAAGAGGCTCTGCCGAGAACCAGCGCCGTGATGTGTACTGTTCCTGTTAAAGCACAGATGCCCAGTGCTGTTGTGCCTGTGGATAGTCTGCACGGGGACGGTGAAGAGCAGCAAGAGCTTTCAGGGCTGGCACCTTCCTTGTGGGAGAAGGAGCCGGACGTTTGCCTTTTCGGAAAGAGGCTCTGCCGAGAACCAGCGCCGTGAGATGTGCACTCAGTGGGAAAGCACAGATGCCCAGTGCTGTTGTGCCTGTGGATAGGCTGCACGGGGACGGTGAAGAGCAGCAAGAGCTTTCAGGGCTGGCACCTTCCTTGTGGGAGAAGGAGCCGGACGTTTGCCTTTTCGGAAAGAGGCTCTGCCGAGATCCAGCGCCATGAGATGTGCACTCAGTGGGAAAGCACAGATGCCCAGTGCTGTTGTGCCTGTGGATAGGCTGCACGGGGACGGTGAAGAGCAGCAAGAGCTTTCAGGGCTGGCACCTTCCTTGTGGGAGAAGGAGCCGGACGTTTGCCTTTTCGGAAAGAGGCTCTGCCGAGAACCAGCGCCATGAGATCTGCTGTCTGTGGGAAAGCACAGATGCCCAGTGCTGTTGTGCCTGTGGATAGGCTTCACGGGGACAGTGAAGAGCAGCAAGAGCTTTCAGGGCTGGCACCTTCCTTGTGGGAGAAGGAGCCGGACGTTTGCCTTTTGGGAAAGAGGCTCTGCCGAGAACCAGCGCCGTGATGTGTACTGTTCCTGTTAAAGCACAGATGCCCAGTGCTGTTGTGCCTGTGGATAGGCTGCACGGGGACGGTGAAGAGCAGCAAGAGCTTTCAGGGCTGGCACGTTCCTTGTGGGAGAAGGAGCGGGACGTTTGACTTTTCGCAAAGAGGCTCTGCCGAGATCCAGCGCCGTGAGATGTGCACTCAGTGGGAAAGCACAGATGCCCAGTGCTGTTGTGCCTGTGGATAGGCTGCACGGGGACGGTGAAGAGCAGCAAGAGCTTTCAGGGCTGGCACCTTCCTTGTGGGAGAAGGAGCCGGACGTTTGCCTTTTCGGAAAGAGGCTCTGCCGAGAACCAGCGCCGTGACATGTGCTGTCTGTGGGAAAGCACAGATGCCCAGTGCTGTTGTGCCTGTGGATAGGCTGCACAGGGACAGTGAAGAGCAGCAAGAGCTTTCAGGGCTGTCACCTTCCTTGTGGGAGAAGGAGCCGGACGTTTGCCTTTTGGGAAAGAGGCTCTGCCGAGAACCAGCGCCGTGATGTGTACTGTTCCTGTTAAAGCACAGATGCCCAGTGCTGTTGTGCCTGTGGATAGTCTGCACGGGGACGGTGAAGAGCAGCAAGAGCTTTCAGGGCTGGCACCTTCCTTGTGGGAGAAGGAGCCGGACGTTTGCCTTTTGGGAAAGAGGCTCTGCCGAGATCCAGCGCCGTGAGATGTGCACTCAGTGGGAAAGCACAGATGCCCAGTGCTGTTGTGCCTGTGGATAGGCTGCACGGGGACGGTGAAGAGCAGCAAGAGCTTTCAGGGCTGGCACCTTCCTTGTGGGAGAAGGAGCCGGACGTTTGCCTTTTGGGAAAGAGGCTCTGCCGAGAACCAGCGCCGTGAGATGTGCTGTCTGTGGGAAAGCATAGATGCCCAGTGCTGTTGTGCCTGTGGATAGGCTGCACGGGGACGGTGAAGAGCAGCAAGAGCTTTCAGGGCTGGCACCTTCCTTGTGGGAGAAGGAGCCGGACGTTTGCCTTTTCGCAAAGAGGCTCTGCCGAGAATCAGCGCCATGAGATCTGCTGTCTGTGGGAAAGCACAGATGCCCAGTGCTGTTGTGCCTGTGGATAGGCTGCACGGGGACAGTGAAGAGCAGCAAGAGCTTTCAGGGCTGGCACCTTCCTTGTGGGAGAAGGAGCCGGACGTTTGCCTTTTGGGAAAGAGGCTCTGCCGAGAACCAGCGCCGTGAGATGTGCTGTTCCTGTTAAAGCACAGATGCCCAGTGCTGTTGTGCCTGTGGATAGGCTGCACGGGGACGCTGAAGAGCAGCAAGAGCTTTCAGGGCTGGCACGTTCCTTGTGGGAGAAGGAGCGGGACGTTTGACTTTTCGGAAAGAGGCTCTGCCGAGAACCAGCGCCGTGAGATGTGCACTCAGTGGGAAAGCACAGATGCCCAGTGCTGTTGTGGCTGTGGATAGGCTGCACGGGGACAGTGAAGAGCAGCAAGAGCTTTCAGGGCTGGCACCTTCCTTGTGGGAGAAGGAGCCGGACGTTTGCCTTTTGGGAAAGAGGCTCTGCCGAGAACCAGCGCCGTGATGTGTACTGTTCCTGTTAAAGCACAGATGCCCAGTGCTGTTGTGCCTGTGGATAGGCTGCACGGGGACGGTGAAGAGCAGCAAGAGCTTTCAGGGCTGGCACCTTCCTTGTGGGAGAAGGAGCCGGACGTTTGCCTTTTCGGAAAGAGGCTCTGCCGAGAACCAGCACCGTGAGATGTGCTGTCTGTGGGAAAGTACAGATGCCCAGTGCTGTTGTGCCTGTGGATAGGCTGCACGGGGACGCTGAAGAGCAGCAAGAGCTTTCAGGGCTGGCACCTTCCTTGTGGGAGAAGGAGCCGGACGTTTGCCTTTTCGGAAAGAGGCTCTGCCGAGAACCAGCGCCATGAGATCTGCTGTCTGTGGGAAAGCACAGATGCCCAGTGCTGTTGTGCCTGTGGATAGGCTGCACGGGGACAGTGAAGAGCAGCAAGAGCTTTCAGGGCTGGCACCTTCCTTGTGGGAGAAGGAGCCGGACGTTTGCCTTTTCGGAAAGAGGCTCTGCCGAGAACCAGCGCCGTGAGATGTGCAGTTCCTGTTAAAGCACAGATGCCCAGTGCTGTTGTGCCTGTGGATAGGCTGCACGGGGACGCTGAAGAGCAGCAAGAGCTTTCAGGGCTGGCACCTTCCTTGTGGGAGAAGGAGCCGGACGTTTGCCTTTTCGGAAAGAGGCTCTGCCGAGAACCAGCGCCGTGAGATGTGCACTCAGTGGGAAAGCACAGATGCCCAGTGCTGTTGTGCCTGTGGATAGGCTGCACGGGGACGCTGAAGAGCAGCAAGAGCTTTCAGGGCTGGCACGTTCCTTGTGGGAGAAGGAGCCGGACGTTTGCCTTTTCGCAAAGAGGCTCTGCCGAGATCCAGCGCCGTGAGATGTGCACTCAGTGGGAAAGCACAGATGCCCAGTGCTGTTTTGCTTGTGGATAGGCTGCAGGGGACGGTGAAGAGCAGCAAGAGCTTTCAGGGCTGTCACCTTCCTTGTGGGAGAAGGAGCCGGACGTTTGCCTTTTCGCAAAGAGGCTCTGCCGAGATCCAGCGCCATGAGATGTGCACTCAGTGGGAAAGCACAGATGCCCAGTGCTGTTGTGCCTGTGGATAGGCTGCACGGGGACGGTGAAGAGCAGCAAGAGCTTTCAGGGCTGGCACCTTCCTTGTGGGAGAAGGAGCCGGACGTTTGCCTTTTCGGAAAGAGGCTCTGCCGAGAACCAGCGCCGTGATGTGTACTGTTCCTGTTAAAGCACAGATGCCCAGTGCTGTTGTGCCTGTGGATAGGCTGCACGGGGACGCTGAAGAGCAGCAAGAGCTTTCAGGGCTGGCACGTTCCTTGTGGGAGAAGGAGCCGGACGTTTGCCTTTTCGCAAAGAGGCTCTGCCGAGATCCAGCGCCGTGAGATGTGCACTCAGTGGGAAAGCACAGATGCCCAGTGCTGTTGTGCCTGTGGATAGGCTGCACGGGGACAGTGAAGAGCAGCAAGAGCTTTCAGGGCTGGCACCTTCCTTGTGGGAGAAGGAGCCGGACGTTTGCCTTTTGGGAAAGAGGCTCTGCCGAGAACCAGCGCCGTGATGTGTACTGTTCCTGTTAAAGCACAGATGCCCAGTGCTGTTGTGCCTGTGGATAGGCTGCACGGGGATGGTGAAGAGCAGCAAGAGCTTTCAGGGCTGGCACCTTCCTTGTGGGAGAAGGAGCCGGACGTTTGCCTGTTCGGAAAGAGGCTCTGCCGAGAACCAGCGCCATGAGATCTGCTGTCTGTGGGAAAGCACAGATGCCCAGTGCTATTGTGCCTGTGGATAGGCTGCACGGGGACGGTGAAGAGCAGCAAGAGCTTTCAGGGCTGGCACCTTCCTTGTGGGAGAAGGAGCCGGACGTTTGCCTTTTCGGAAAGAGGCTCTGCCGAGAACCAGCGCCGTGACATGTGCTGTCTGTGGGAAAGCACAGATGCCCAGTGCTGTTGTGCCTGTGGATAGGCTGCACAGGGACAGTGAAGAGCAGCAAGAGCTTTCAGGGCTGTCACCTTCCTTGTGGGAGAAGGAGCCGGACGTTTGCCTTTTGGGAAAGAGGCTCTGCCGAGAACCAGCGCCGTGATGTGTACTGTTCCTGTTAAAGCACAGATGCCCAGTGCTGTTGTGCCTGTGGATAGTCTGCACGGGGACGGTGAAGAGCAGCAAGAGCTTTCAGGGCTGGCACCTTCCTTGTGGGAGAAGGAGCCGGACGATTGCCTTTTGGGAAAGAGGCTCTGCCGAGAACCAGCGCCGTGAGATGTGCACTCAGTGGGAAAGCACAGATGCCCAGTGCTGTTGTGCCTGTGGATAGGCTGCACGGGGACGGTGAAGAGCAGCAAGAGCTTTCAGGGCTGGCACCTTCCTTGTGGGAGAAGGAGCCGGACGTTTGCCTTTTGGGAAAGAGGCTCTGCCGAGAACCAGCGCCGTGACATGTGCTGTCTGTGGGAAAGCACAGATGCCCAGTGCTGTTGTGCCTGTGGATAGGCTGCACGGGGATGGTGAAGAGCAGCAAGAGCTTTCAGGGCTGGCACCTTCCTTGTGGGAGAAGGAGCCGGACGTTTGCCTTTTCGCAAAGAGGCTCTGCCGAGAATCAGCGCCATAAGATCTGCTGTCTGTGGGAAAGCACAGATGCCCAGTGCTGTTGTGCCTGTGGATAGGCTGCACGGGGACGGTGAAGAGCAGCAAGAGCTTTCAGGGCTGGCACCTTCCTTGTGGGAGAAGGAGCGGGACGTTTGACTTTTCGCAAAGAGGCTCTGCCGAGATCCAGCGCCGTGAGATGTGCACTCAGTGGGAAAGCACAGATGCCCAGTGCTGTTGTGCCTGTGGATAGGCTGCACGGGGACGGTGAAGAGCAGCAAGAGCTTTCAGGGCTGGCACCTTCCTTGTGGGAGAAGGAGCCGGACGTTTGCCTTTTCGGAAAGAGGCTCTGCCGAGAACCAGCGCCGTGAGATGTGCACTCAGTGGGAAAGCACAGATGCCCAGTGCTGTTGTGCCTGTGGATAGGCTGCACGGGGACGGTGAAGAGCAGCAAGAGCTTTCAGGGCTGGCACCTTCCTTGTGGGAGAAGGAGCCGGACGTTTGCCTTTTCGGAAAGAGGCTCTGCCGAGATCCAGCGCCATGAGATGTGCACTCAGTGGGAAAGCACAGATGCCCAGTGCTGTTGTGCCTGTGGATAGGCTGCACGGGGACGGTGAAGAGCAGCAAGAGCTTTCAGGGCTGGCACCTTCTGTGTGGGAGAAGGAGCCGGACGTTTGCCTTTTCGGAAAGAGGCTCTGCCGAGAACCAGCGCCGTGATGTGTACTGTACCTGTTAAAGCACAGATGCCCAGTGCTGTTGTGCCTGTGGATAGGCTGCACGGGGACGCTGAAGAGCAGCAAGAGCTTTCAGGGCTGGCACCTTCCTTGTGGGAGAAGGAGCCGGACGTTTGCCTTTTCGCAAAGAGGCTCTGCCGAGAACCAGCGCCGTGACATGTGCACTCAGTGGGAAAGCACAGATGCCCAGTGCTGTTGTGGCTGTGGATAGGCTGCACGGGGACAGTGAAGAGCAGCAAGAGCTTTCAGGGCTGGCACCTTCCTTGTGGGAGAAGGAGCCGGACGTTTGCCTTTTGGAAAGAGGCTCTGCCGAGAACCAGCGCCGTGATGTGTACTGTTCCTGTTAAAGCACAGATGCCCAGTGCTGTTGTGCCTGTGGATAGGCTGCACGGGGACAGTGAAGAGCAGCAAGAGCTTTCAGGGCTGGCACCTTCCTTGTGGGAGAAGGAGCCGGACGTTTGCCTTTTCGGAAAGAGGCTCTGCCGAGAACCAGCGCCATGAGATCTGCTGTCTGTGGGAAAGCACAGATGCCCAGTGCTGTTGTGCCTGTGGATAGGCTGCACGGGGACAGTGAAGAGCAGCAAGAGCTTTCAGGGCTGGCACCTTCCTTGTGGGAGAAGGAGCCGGACGTTTGCCTTTTGGGAAAGAGGCTCTGCCGAGAACCAGCGCCGTCAGATGTGCTGTTCCTGTTAAAGCACAGATGCCCAGTGCTGTTGTGCCTGTGGATAGGCTGCACGGGGACGCTGAAGAGCAGCAAGAGCTTTCAGGGCTGGCACGTTCCTTGTGGGAGAAGGAGCGGGACGTTTGCCTTTTCGCAAAGAGGCTCTGCCGAGATCCAGCGCCGTGAGATGTGCACTCAGTGGGAAAGCACAGATGCCCAGTGCTGTTGTGCCTGTGGATAGGCTGCACGGGGACGGTGAAGAGCAGCAAGAGCTTTCAGGGCTGGCACCTTCCTTGTGGGAGAAGGAGCCGGACGTTTGCCTTTTCGGAAAGAGGCTCTGCCGAGAACCAGCGCCGTGAGATGTGCACTCAGTGGGAAAGCACAGATGCCCAGTGCTGTTGTGCCTGTGGATAGGCTGCACGGGGACGGTGAAGAGCAGCAAGAGCTTTCAGGGCTGGCACCTTCCTTGTGGGAGAAGGAGCCGGACGTTTGCCTTTTCGGAAAGAGGCTCTGCCGAGAACCAGCGCCATGAGATCTGCTGTCTGTGGGAAAGCACAGATGCCCAGTGCTGTTTTGCTTGTGGATAGGCTGCAGGGGACGGTGAAGAGCAGCAAGAGCTTTCAGGGCTGGCACCTTCCTTGTGGGAGAAGGAGCCGGACGTTTGCCTTTTCGGAAAGAGGCTCTGCCGAGAACCAGCGCCGTGATGTGTACTGTTCCTGTTAAAAGCACAGATGCCCAGTGCTGTTGTGCCTGTGGATAGGCTGCACGGGGACGCTGAAGAGCAGCAAGAGCTTTCAGGGCTGGCACCTTCCTTGTGGGAGAAGGAGCCGGACGTTTGCCTTTTCGCAAAGAGGCTCTGCCGAGATCCAGCGCCGTGAGATGTGCACTCAGTGGGAAAGCACAGATGCCCAGTGCTGTTGTGCCTGTGGATAGGCTGCACGGGGATGGTGAAGAGCAGCAAGAGCTTTCAGGGCTGGCACGTTCCTTGTGGGAGAAGGAGCCAGACGTTTGCCTTTTCGGAAAGAGGCTCTGCCGAGAACCAGCGCCGTAATGTGTACTGTTCCTGTTAAAGCACAGATGCCCAGTGCTGTTGTGCCTGTGGATAGGCTGCACGGGGACGCTGAAGAGCAGCAAGAGCTTTCAGGGCTGGCACCTTCCTTGTGGGAGAAGGAGCCGGACGTTTGCCTTTTCGGAAAGAGGCTCTGCCGAGAACCAGCACCGTGAGATGTGCTGTCTGTGGGAAAGTACAGATGCCCAGTGCTGTTGTGCCTGTGGATAGGCTGCACGGGGACGCTGAAGAGCAGCAAGAGCTTTCAGGGCTGGCACCTTCCTTGTGGGAGAAGGAGCCGGACGTTTGCCTTTTCGGAAAGAGGCTCTGCCGAGAACCAGCGCCATGAGATGTGCTGTCTGTGGGAAAGCACAGATGCCCAGTGCTGTTGTGCCTGTGGATAGGCTGCACGGGGACAGTGAAGAGCAGCAAGAGCTTTCAGGGCTGGCACCTTCCTTGTGGGAGAAGGAGCCGGACGTTTGCCTTTTCGGAAAGAGGCTCTGCCGAGAACCAGCGCCGTGAGATGTGCTGTTCCTGTTAAAGCACAGATGCCCAGTGCTGTTGTGCCTGTGGATAGGCTGCACGGGGACGCTGAAGAGCAGCAAGAGCTTTCAGGGCTGGCACGTTCCTTGTGGGAGAAGGAGCGGGACGTTTGCCTTTTCGCAAAGAGGCTCTGCCGAGATCCAGCGCCGTGAGATGTGCACTCAGTGGGAAAGCACAGATGCCCAGTGCTGTTGTGCCTGTGGATAGGCTGCACGGGGACGGTGAAGAGCAGCAAGAGCTTTCAGGGCTGGCACCTTCCTTGTGGGAGAAGGAGCCGGACGTTTGCCTTTTGGGAAAGAGGCTCTGCCGAGAACCAGCGCCGTGATGTGTACTGTTCCTGTTAAAGCACAGATGCCCAGTGCTGTTGTGCCTGTGGATAGGCTGCACGGGGACGGTGAAGAGCAGCAAGAGCTTTCAGGGCTGGCACCTTCCTTGTGGGAGAAGGAGCCGGACGTTTGCCTTTTCGGAAAGAGGCTCTGCCGAGAACCAGCACCGTGAGATGTGCTGTCTGTGGGAAAGTACAGATGCCCAGTGCTGTTGTGCCTGTGGATAGGCTGCACGGGGACGGTGAAGAGCAGCAAGAGCTTTCAGGGCTGGCACCTTCCTTGTGGGAGAAGGAGCCGGACGTTTGCCTTTTCGGAAAGAGGCTCTGCCGAGAACCAGCGCCATGAGATCTGCTGTCTGTGGGAAAGCACAGATGCCCAGTGCTGTTGTGCCTGTGGATAGGCTGCACGGGGACAGTGAAGAGCAGCAAGAGCTTTCAGGGCTGGCACCTTCCTTGTGGGAGAAGGAGCCGGACGTTTGCCTTTTCGGAAAGAGGCTCTGCCGAGAACCAGCACCGTGAGATGTGCTGTTCCTGTTAAAGCACAGATGCCCAGTGCTGTTGTGCCTGTGGATAGGCTGCACGGGGACGGTGAAGAGCAGCAAGAGCTTTCAGGGCTGGCACCTTCCTTGTGGGAGAAGGAGCCGGACGTTTGCCTTTTCGGAAAGAGGCTCTGCCGAGAACCAGCGCCGTGAGATGTGCACTCAGTGGGAAAGCACAGATGCCCAGTGCTGTTGTGCCTGTGGATAGTCTGCACGGGGACGGTGAAGAGCAGCAAGAGCTTTCAGGGCTGGCACCTTCCTTGTGGGAGAAGGAGCCGGACGTTTGCCTTTTCGGAAAGAGGCTCTGCCGAGAACCAGCGCCATGAGATCTGCTGTCTGTGGGAAAGCACAGATGCCCAGTGCTGTTTTGCTTGTGGATAGGCTGCAGGGGACGGTGAAGAGCAGCAAGAGCTTTCAGGGCTGGCACCTTCCTTGTGGGAGAAGGAGCCGGACGTTTGCCTTTTCGGAAAGAGGCTCTGCCGAGATCCAGCGCCATGAGATGTGCACTCAGTGGGAAAGCACAGATGCCCAGTGCTGTTGTGCCTGTGGATAGGCTGCACGGGGACGGTGAAGAGCAGCAAGAGCTTTCAGGGCTGGCACCTTCCTTGTCGGAGAAGGAGCCGGATGTTTGCCTTTTCGGAAAGAGGCTCTGCCGAGAACCAGCGCCGTGATGTGTACTGTTCCTGTTAAAAGCACAGATGCCCAGTGCTGTTGTGCCTGTGGATAGGCTGCACGGGGACGCTGAAGAGCAGCAAGAGCTTTCAGGGCTGGCACGTTCCTTGTGGGAGAAGGAGCCGGACGTTTGCCTTTTCGCAAAGAGGCTCTGCCGAGATCCAGCGCCGTGAGATGTGCACTCAGTGGGAAAACACAGATGCCCAGTGCTGTTGTGCCTGTGGATAGGCTGCACGGGGATGGTGAAGAGCAGCAAGAGCTTTCAGGGCTGGCACCATCCTTGTGGAAGAAGGAGCCAGACGTTTGCCTTTTCGGAAAGAGGCTCTGCCGAGAACCAGCGCCGTGATGTGTACTGTTCCTGTTAAAGCACAGATGCCCAGTGCTGTTGTGCCTGTGGATAGGCTGCACGGGGACGCTGAAGAGCAGCAAGAGCTTTCAGGGCTGGCACCTTCCTTGTGGGAGAAGGAGCCGGACGTTTGCCTTTTCGGAAAGAGGCTCTTCCGAGAACCAGCACCGTGAGATGTGCTGTCTGTGGGAAAGTACAGATGCCCAGTGCTGTTGTGCCTGTGGATAGGCTGCACGGGGACGCTGAAGAGCAGCAAGAGCTTTCAGGGCTGGCACCTTCCTTGTGGGAGAAGGAGCCGGACGTTTGCCTTTTCGGAAAGAGGCTCTGCCGAGAACCAGCGCCATGAGATCTGCTGTCTGTGGGAAAGCACAGATGCCCAGTGCTGTTGTGCCTGTGGATAGGCTGCACGGGGACAGTGAAGAGCAGCAAGAGCTTTCAGGGCTGGCACCTTCCTTGTGGGAGAAGGAGCCGGACGTTTGCCTTTTCGGAAAGAGGCTCTGCCGAGAACCAGCGCCGTGAGATGTGCTGTTCCTGTTAAAGCACAGATGCCCAGTGCTGTTGTGCCTGTGGATAGGCTGCACGGGGACGCTGAAGAGCAGCAAGAGCTTTCAGGGCTGGCACGTTCCTTGTGGGAGAAGGAGCGGGACGTTTGCCTTTTCGCAAAGAGGCTCTGCCGAGATCCAGCGCCGTGAGATGTGCACTCAGTGGGAAAGCACAGATGCCCAGTGCTGTTGTGCCTGTGGATAGGCTGCACGGGGACGGTGAAGAGCAGCAAGAGCTTTCAGGGCTGGCACCTTCCTTGTGGGAGAAGGAGCCGGACGTTTGCCTTTTGGGAAAGAGGCTCTGCCGAGAACCAGCGCCGTGATGTGTACTGTTCCTGTTAAAGCACAGATGCCCAGTGCTGTTGTGCCTGTGGATAGGCTGCACGGGGACGGTGAAGAGCAGCAAGAGCTTTCAGGGCTGGCACCTTCCTTGTGGGAGAAGGAGCCGGACGTTTGCCTTTTCGGAAAGAGGCTCTGCCGAGAACCAGCACCGTGAGATGTGCTGTCTGTGGGAAAGTACAGATGCCCAGTGCTGTTGTGCCTGTGGATAGGCTGCACGGGGACGGTGAAGAGCAGCAAGAGCTTTCAGGGCTGGCACCTTCCTTGTGGGAGAAGGAGCCGGACGTTTGCCTTTTCGGAAAGAGGCTCTGCCGAGAACCAGCGCCATGAGATCTGCTGTCTGTGGGAAAGCACAGATGCCCAGTGCTGTTGTGCCTGTGGATAGGCTGCACGGGGACAGTGAAGAGCAGCAAGAGCTTTCAGGGCTGGCACCTTCCTTGTGGGAGAAGGAGCCGGACGTTTGCCTTTTCGGAAAGAGGCACTGCCGAGAACCAGCACCGTGAGATGTGCTGTTCCTGTTAAAGCACAGATGCCCAGTGCTGTTGTGCCTGTGGATAGGCTGCACGGGGACGCTGAAGAGCAGCAAGAGCTTTCAGGGCTGGCACCTTCCTTGTGGGAGAAGGAGCCGGACGTTTGCCTTTTCGGAAAGAGGCTCTGCCAAGAACCAGCGCCGTGAGATGTGCACTCAGTGGGAAAGCACAGATGCCCAGTGCTATTGTGCCTGTGGATAGGCTGCACGGGGACGGTGAAGAGCAGCAAGAGCTTTCAGGGCTGGCACCTTCCTTGTGGGAGAAGGAGCCGGACGTTTGCCTTTTGGGAAAGAGGCTCTGCCGAGAACCAGCGCCGTGAGATGTGCACTCAGTGGGAAAGCACAGATGCCCAGTGCTGTTGTGGCTGTGGATAGGCTGCACGGGGACGGTGAAGAGCAGCAAGAGCTTTCAGGGCTGGCACCTTCCTTGTGGGATTAGGAGCCAGACGTTTGCCTTTTCGGAAAGAGGCTCTGCCGAGAACCAGCGCCATGAGATCTGCTGTCAGAGGGAAAGCACAGATGCCCAGTGCTGTTTTGCTTGTGGATAGGCTGCACGGGGACGGTGAAGAGCAGCAAGAGCTTTCAGGGCTGGCACCTTCCTTGTGGGAGAAGGAGCCAGACGTTTGCCTTTTCGGAAATAGGCTCTGCCGAGAACCACCGCCGTGATGTGTACTGTTCCTGTTAAAGCACAGATGCCCAGTGCTGTTGTGCCTGTGGATAGGCTGCACGGGGACGGTGAAGAGCAGCAAGAGCTTTCAGGGCTGGCACCTTCCTTGTGGGAGAAGGAGCCGGACGTTTGCCTTTTCACAAAGAGGCTCTGCCGAGATCCAGCGCCGTGAGATGTGCACTCAGTGGGAAAGCACAGATGCCCAGTGCTGTTGTGCCTGTGGATAGGCTGCACGGGGACATTGAAGAGCAGCAAGAGCTTTCAGGGCTGGCACCTTCCTTGTGGGAGAAGGAGCCGGACGTTTGCCTTTTCGGAAAGAGGCTCTGCCGAGAACCAGCGCCGTGAGATGTGCCGGCACTGGGAAAGCACAGATGCCCAGTGCTGTTTTGCTTGTGGATAGGCTGCACGGGGACAGTGAAGAGCAGCAAGAGCTTTCAGGGCTGGCACCTTCCTTGTGGGAGAAGGAGCCGGACGTTTGCCTTTTGGGAAAGAGGCTCTGCCGAGATACAGCGCCGTGAGATGTGCTGTCTGTGGGAAAGCACAGATGCCCAGTGCTGTTGTGCCTGTGGATAGGCTGCACGGGGACGGTGAAGAGCAGCAAGAGCTTTCAGGGCTGGCACCTTCCTTGTGGGAGAAGGAGCCAGACGTTTGCCTTTTCGGAAAGAGGCTCTGCCGAGAACCAGCGCCGTGATGTGTACTGTTCCTGTTAAAGCACAGATGCCCAGTGCTGTTGTGCCTGTGGATAGGCTGCACGGGGACGGTGAAGAGCAGCAAGAGCTTTCAGGGCTGGCACCTTCCTTGTGGGAGAAGGAGCCGGACGTTTGCCTTTTCGCAAAGAGGCTCTGCCGAGATCCAGAGCCGTGAGATGTGCTGTCTGTGGGAAAGCACAGATGCCCAGTGCTGTTGTGCCTGTGGATAGGCTGCACGGGGACAGTGAAGAGCAGCAAGAGCTTTCAGGGCTGGCACGTTCCTTGTGGGAGAAGGAGCGGGACGTTTGCCTTTTCGCAAAGAGGCTCTGCCGAGAACCAGCGCCGTGACATGTGCACTCAGTGGGAAAGCACAGATGCCCAGTGCTGTTGTGCCTGTGGATAGGCTGCACGGGGACGGTGAAGAGCAGCAAGAGCTTTCAGGGCTGGCACCTTCCTTGTGGGAGAAGGAGCAGATGTTTGCCTTTTCGGAAAGAGGCTCTGCTGAGAACCAGCGCCGTGAGATGTGCTGTCTGTGGGAAAGCACAGATGCCCAGTGCTGTTGTGGCTGTGGATAGGCTGCACGGGGACAGTGAAGAGCAGCAAGAGCTTTCAGGGCTGTCACCTTCCTTGTGGGAGAAGGAGCCAGACGTTTGCCTTTTGGGAAAGAGGCTCTGCCGAGAACCAGCGCCGTGATGTGTACTGTTCCTGTTAAAGCACAGATGCCCAGTGCTGTTGTGCCTGTGGATAGGCTGCACGGGGACGGTGAAGAGCAGCAAGAGCTTTCAGGGCTGGCACCTTCCTTGTGGGAGAAGGAGCCGGACGTTTGCCTTTTCGGAAAGAGGCTCTGCCGAGAACCAGCGCCGTGAGATGTGCAGTCAGTGGGAAAGCACAGATGCCCAGTGCTGTTGTGCCTGTGGATAGGCTGCACGGGGACGCTGAAGAGCAGCAAGAGCTTTCAGGGCTGGCACCTTCCTTGTGGGAGAAGGAGCCGGACGTTTGCCTTTTGGGAAAGAGGCTCTGCCGAGAACCAGCGCCGTGAGATGTGCACTCAGTGGGAAAGCACAGATGCCCAGTGCTGTTGTGCCTGTGGATAGGCTGCACGGGGACGCTGAAGAGCAGCAAGAGCTTTCAGGGCTGGCACCTTCCTTGTGGGAGAAGGAGCCGGACGTTTGCCTTTTGGGAAAGAGGCTCTGCCGAGAACCAGCGCCATGAGATCTGCTGTCTGTGGGAAAGCACAGATGCCCAGTGCTGTTGTGGCTGTGGATAGGCTGCACGGGGACAGTGAAGAGCAGCAAGAGCTTTCAGGGCTGTCACCTTCCTTGTGGGAGAAGGAGCCAGACGTTTGCCTTTTGGGAAAGAGGCTCTGCCGAGAACCAGCGCCGTGATGTGTACTGTTCCTGTTAAAGCACAGATGCCCAGTGCTGTTGTGCCTGTGGATAGGCTGCACGGGGACGGTGAAGAGCAGCAAGAGCTTTCAGGGCTGGCACCTTCCTTGTGGGAGAAGGAGCCGGACGTTTGCCTTTTCGGAAAGAGGCTCTGCCGAGAACCAGCGCCGTGAGATGTGCACTCAGTGGGAAAGCACAGATGCCCAGTGCTGTTGTGCCTGTGGATAGGCTGCACGGGGACGCTGAAGAGCAGCAAGAGCTTTCAGGGCTGGCACCTTCCTTGTGGGAGAAGGAGCCGGACGTTTGCCTTTTGGGAAAGAGGCTCTGCCGAGAACCAGCGCCATGAGATCTGCTTTCAGAGGGAAAGCACAGATGCCCAGTGCTGTTGTGCCTGTGGATAGGCTGCACGGGGACGGTGAAGAGCAGCAAGAGCTTTCAGGGCTGGCACATTCCTTGTGGGAGAAGGAGCCGGACGTTTGCCTTTTCGGAAAGAGGCTCTGCCGAGAACCAGCGCCGTGAGATGTGCAGTCAGTGGGAAAGCACAGATGCCCAGTGCTGTTGTGCCTGTGGATAGGCTGCACGGGGACGCTGAAGAGCAGCAAGAGCTTTCAGGGCTGGCACCTTCCTTGTGGGAGAAGGAGCCGGACGTTTGCCTTTTGGGAAAGAGGCTCTGCCGAGAACCAGCGCCGTGAGATGTGCACTCAGTGGGAAAGCACAGATGCCCAGTGCTGTTGTGCCTGTGGATAGGCTGCACGGGGACGGTGAAGAGCAGCAAGAGCTTTCAGGGCTGGCACCTTCCTTGTGGGAGAAGGAGCCGGACGTTTGCCTTTTGGGAAAGAGGCTCTGCCGAGAACCAGCGCCATGAGATCTGCTGTCTGTGGGAAAGCACAGATGCCCAGTGCTGTTGTGCCTGTGGATAGGCTGCACGGGGACAGTGAAGAGCAGCAAGAGCTTTCAGGGCTGGCACCTTCCTTGTGGGAGAAGGAGCCGGACGTTTGCCTTTTGGGAAAGAGGCTCTGCCGAGAACCAGCGCCGTGATGTGTACTGTTCCTGTTAAAGCACAGATGCCCAGTGCTGTTGTGCCTGTGGATAGGCTGCACGGGGACGGTGAAGAGCAGCAAGAGCTTTCAGGGCTGGCACCTTCCTTGTGGGAGAAGGAGCCGGACGTTTGCCTTTTCGGAAAGAGGCTCTGCCAAGAACCAGCGCCGTGAGATGTGCACTCAGTGGGAAAGCACAGATGCCCAGTGCTATTGTGCCTGTGGATAGGCTGCACGGGGACGGTGAAGAGCAGCAAGAGCTTTCAGGGCTGGCACCTTCCTTGTGGGAGAAGGAGCCGGACGTTTGCCTTTTGGGAAAGAGGCTCTGCCGAGAACCAGCGCCGTGAGATGTGCACTCAGTGGGAAAGCACAGATGCCCAGTGCTGTTGTGCCTGTGGATAGGCTGCACGGGGACGGTGAAGAGCAGCAAGAGCTTTCAGGGCTGGCACCTTCCTTGTGGGATTAGGAGCCAGACGTTTGCCTTTTGGGAAAGAGGCTCTGCCGAGAACCAGCACCATGAGATCTGCTGTCAGAGGGAAAGCACAGATGCCCAGTGCTGTTTTGCTTGTGGATAGGCTGCAGGGGACAGTGAAGAGCAGCAAGAGCTTTCAGGGCTGGCACCTTCCTTGTGGGAGAAGGAGCCAGACGTTTGCCTTTTCGGAAAGAGGCTCTGCCGAGAACCAGCGCCGTGATGTGTACTGTTCCTGTTAAAGCACAGATGCCCAGTGCTGTTGTGGCTGTGGATAGGCTGCACGGGGACAGTGAAGAGCAGCAAGAGCTTTCAGGGCTGGCACGTTCCTTGTGGGAGAAGGAGCGGGACGTTTGCCTTTTCGCAAAGAGGCTCTGCCGAGAACCAGCGCCGTGAGATGTGCACTCAGTGGGAAAGCACAGATGCCCAGTGCTGTTGTGCCTGTGGATAGGCTGCACGGGGACGGTGAAGAGCAGCAAGAGCTTTCAGGGCTGGCACCTTCCTTGTGGGAGAAGGAGCCGGATGTTTGCCTTTTCGGAAAGAGGCTCTGCTGAGAACCAGCGCCGTGAGATGTGCTGTCTGTGGGAAAGCACAGATGCCCAGTGCTGTTGTGGCTGTGGATAGGCTGCATGGGGACAGTGAAGAGCAGCAAGAGCTTTCAGGGCTGTCACCTTCCTTGTGGGAGAAGGAGCCGGACGTTTGCCTTTTGGGAAAGAGGCTCTGCCGAGAACCAGCGCCGTGACATGTGCACTCAGTGGGAAAGCACAGATGCCCAGTGCTGTTGTGCCTGTGGATAGGCTGCACGGGGACGGTGAAGAGCAGCAAGAGCTTTCAGGGCTGGCACCTTCCTTGTGGGAGAAGGAGCCGGACGTTTGCCTTTTCGGAAAGAGGCTCTGCCGAGAACCAGCGCCGTGAGATGTGCACTCAGTGGGAAAGCACAGATGCCCAGTGCTGTTGTGCCTGTGGATAGGCTGCACGGGGACGCTGAAGAGCAGCAAGAGCTTTCAGGGCTGGCACCTTCCTTGTGGGAGAAGGAGCCGGACGTTTGCCTTTTCGCAAAGAGGCTCTGCCGAGAACCAGCGCCATGAGATCTGCTTTCAGAGGGAAAGCACAGATGCCCAGTGCTGTTGTGCCTGTGGATAGGCTGCACGGGGACGGTGAAGAGCAGCAAGAGCTTTCAGGGCTGGCACATTCCTTGTGGGAGAAGGAGCCGGACGTTTGCCTTTTCGGAAAGAGGCTCTGCCGAGAACCAGCGCCGTGAGATGTGCACTCAGTGGGAAAGCACAGATGCCCAGTGCTGTTGTGGCTGTGGATAGGCTGCACGGGGACGCTGAAGAGCAGCAAGAGCTTTCAGGGCTGTCACCTTCCTTGTGGGAGAAGGAGCCGGACGTTTGCCTTTTGGGAAAGAGGCTCTGCCGAGAACCAGCGCCATGAGATCTGCTGTCTGTGGGAAAGCACAGATGCCCAGTGCTGTTGTGGCTGTGGATAGGCTGCACGGGGACAGTGAAGAGCAGCAAGAGCTTTCAGGGCTGGCACCTTCCTTGTGGGAGAAGGAGCCGGACGTTTGCCTTTTCGGAAAGAGGCTCTGCCGAGAACCAGCGCCGTGATGTGTACTGTTCCTGTTAAAGCACAGATGCCCAGTGCTGTTGTGCCTGTGGATAGGCTGCACGGGGATGGTGAAGAGCAGCAAGAGCTTTCAGGGCTGGCACCTTCCTTGTGGGAGAAGGAGCCGGACATTTGCCTTTTCGGAAAGAGGCTCTGCCGAGAACCAGCGCCGTGAGATGTGCACTCAGTGGGAAAGCACAGATGCCCAGTGCTGTTGTGCCTGTGGATAGGCTGCACGGGGACGCTGAAGAGCAGCAAGAGCTTTCAGGGCTGGCACCTTCCTTGTGGGAGAAGGAGACGGACATTTGCCTTTTGGGAAAGAGGCTCTGCCGAGAACCAGCACCATGAGATCTGCTGTCAGAGGGAAAGCACAGATGCCCAGTGCTGTTTTGCTTGTGGATAGGCTGCAGGGGACAGTGAAGAGCAGCAAGAGCTTTCAGGGCTGGCACCTTCCTTGTGGGAGAAGGAGCCAGACGTTTGCCTTTTCGGAAAGAGGCTCTGCCGAGAACCAGCGCCGTGAGATGTGCACTCAGTGGGAAAGCACAGATGCCCAGTGCTGTTGTGCCTGTGGATAGGCTGCACGGGGACAGTGAAGAGCAGCAAGAGCTTTCAGGGCTGGCACGTTCCTTGTGGGAGAAGGAGCGGGACGTTTGCCTTTTCGCAAAGAGGCTCTGCCGAGAACCAGCGCTGTGACATGTGCACTCAGTGGGAAAGCACAGATGCCCAGTGCTGTTGTGCCTGTGGATAGGCTGCACGGGGACGGTGAAGAGCAGCAAGAGCTTTCAGGGCTGGCACCTTCCTTGTGGGAGAAGGAGCCGGATGTTTGCCTTTTCGGAAAGAGGCTCTGCTGAGAACCAGCGCCGTGAGATGTGCTGTCTGTGGGAAAGCACAGATGCCCAGTGCTGTTGTGGCTGTGGATAGGCTGCACGGGGACAGTGAAGAGCAGCAAGAGCTTTCAGGGCTGTCACCTTCCTTGTGGGAGAAGGAGCCAGACGTTTGCCTTTTGGGAAAGAGGCTCTGCCGAGAACCAGCGCCGTGATGTGTACTGTTCCTGTTAAAGCACAGATGCCCAGTGCTGTTGTGCCTGTGGATAGGCTGCACGGGGACGGTGAAGAGCAGCAAGAGCTTTCAGGGCTGGCACCTTCCTTGTGGGAGAAGGAGCCGGACGTTTGCCTTTTGGGAAAGAGGCTCTGCCGAGAACCAGCGCCATGAGATCTGCTTTCAGAGGGAAAGCACAGATGCCCAGTGCTGTTGTGCCTGTGGATAGGCTGCACGGGGACGCTGAAGAGCAGCAAGAGCTTTCAGGGCTGGCACCTTCCTTGTGGGAGAAGGAGCCGGACGTTTGCCTTTTCGGAAAGAGGCTCTGCCGAGAACCAGCGCCGTGAGATGTGCACTCAGTGGGAAAGCACAGATGCCCAGTGCTGTTGTGCCTGTGGATAGGCTGCACGGGGACGCTGAAGAGCAGCAAGAGCTTTCAGGGCTGTCACCTTCCTTGTGGGAGAAGGAGCCGGACGTTTGCCTTTTCGGAAAGAGGCTCTGCCGAGAACCAGTGCCGTGATGTGTACTCTTCCTGTTAAAGCACAGATGCCCAGTGCTGTTGTGCCTGTGGATAGGCTGCACGGGGACGGTGAAGAGCAGCAAGAGCTTTCAGGGCTGGCACCTTCCTTGTGGGAGAAGGAGCCGGACGTTTGCCTTTTCGGAAAGAGGCTCTGCCGAGAACCAGCGCCATGAGATCTGCTGTCTGTGGGAAAGCACAGATGCCCAGTGCTATTGTGCCTGTGGATAGGCTGCACGGGGACGGTGAAGAGCAGCAAGAGCTTTCAGGGCTGGCACCTTCCTTGTGGGAGAAGGAGCCGGACGTTTGCCTTTTCGGAAAGAGGCTCTGCCGAGAACCAGCGCCGTGAGATGTGCACTCAGTGGGAAAGCACAGATGCCCAGTGCTGTTGTGCCTGTGGATAGGCTGCACGGGGACGCTGAAGAGCAGCAAGAGCTTTCAGGGCTGGCACCTTCCTTGTGGGAGAAGGAGCCGGACGTTTGCCTTTTCGCAAAGAGGCTCTGCCGAGAACCAGCGACATGAGATCTGCTTTCAGAGGGAAAGCACAGATGCCCAGTGCTGTTGTGCCTGTGGATAGGCTGCACGGGGACGGTGAAGAGCAGCAAGAGCTTTCAGGGCTGGCACATTCCTTGTGGGAGAAGGAGCCGGACGTTTGCCTTTTCGGAAAGAGGCTCTGCCGAGAACCAGCGCCGTGAGATGTGCACTCAGTGGGAAAGCACAGATGCCCAGTGCTGTTGTGGCTGTGGATAGGCTGCACGGGGACGCTGAAGAGCAGCAAGAGCTTTCAGGGCTGTCACCTTCCTTGTGGGAGAAGGAGCCGGACGTTTGCCTTTTGGGAAAGAGGCTCTGCCGAGAACCAGCGCCATGAGATCTGCTGTCTGTGGGAAAGCACAGATGCCCAGTGCTGTTGTGGCTGTGGATAGGCTGCACGGGGACAGTGAAGAGCAGCAAGAGCTTTCAGGGCTGGCACCTTCCTTGTGGGAGAAGGAGCCGGACGTTTGCCTTTTCGGAAAGAGGCTCTGCCGAGAACCAGCGCCGTGATGTGTACTGTTCCTGTTAAAGCACAGATGCCCAGTGCTGTTGTGCCTGTGGATAGGCTGCACGGGGATGGTGAAGAGCAGCAAGAGCTTTCAGGGCTGGCACCTTCCTTGTGGGAGAAGGAGCCGGACATTTGCCTTTTCGGAAAGAGGCTCTGCCGAGAACCAGCGCCGTGAGATGTGCACTCAGTGGGAAAGCACAGATGCCCAGTGCTGTTGTGCCTGTGGATAGGCTGCACGGGGACGCTGAAGAGCAGCAAGAGCTTTCAGGGCTGGCACCTTCCTTGTGGGAGAAGGAGCCGGACATTTGCCTTTTGGGAAAGAGGCTCTGCCGAGAACCAGCACCATGAGATCTGCTGTCAGAGGGAAAGCACAGATGCCCAGTGCTGTTTTGCTTGTGGATAGGCTGCAGGGGACAGTGAAGAGCAGCAAGAGCTTTCAGGGCTGGCACCTTCCTTGTGGGAGAAGGAGCCAGACGTTTGCCTTTTCGGAAAGAGGCTCTGCCGAGAACCAGCGCCGTGAGATGTGCACTCAGTGGGAAAGCACAGATGCCCAGTGCTGTTGTGCCTGTGGATAGGCTGCACGGGGACAGTGAAGAGCAGCAAGAGCTTTCAGGGCTGGCACCTTCCTTGTGGGAGAAGGAGCGGGACGTTTGCCTTTTCGCAAAGAGGCTCTGCCGAGAACCAGCGCTGTGACATGTGCACTCAGTGGGAAAGCACAGATGCCCAGTGCTGTTGTGCCTGTGGATAGGCTGCACGGGGACGGTGAAGAGCAGCAAGAGCTTTCAGGGCTGGCACCTTCCTTGTGGGAGAAGGAGCCGGATGTTTGCCTTTTCGGAAAGAGGCTCTGCTGAGAACCAGCGCCGTGAGATGTGCTGTCTGTGGGAAAGCACAGATGCCCAGTGCTGTTGTGGCTGTGGATAGGCTGCACGGGGACAGTGAAGAGCAGCAAGAGCTTTCAGGGCTGTCACCTTCCTTGTGGGAGAAGGAGCCAGACGTTTGCCTTTTGGGAAAGAGGCTCTGCCGAGAACCAGCGCCGTGATGTGTACTGTTCCTGTTAAAGCACAGATGCCCAGTGCTGTTGTGCCTGTGGATAGGCTGCACGGGGACGGTGAAGAGCAGCAAGAGCTTTCAGGGCTGGCACGTTCCTTGTGGGAGAAGGAGCCGGACGTTTGCCTTTTCGGAAAGAGGCTCTGCCGAGAACCAGCGCCGTGAGATGTGCAGTCAGTGGGAAAGCACAGATGCCCAGTGCTGTTGTGCCTGTGGATAGGCTGCACGGGGACGGTGAAGAGCAGCAAGAGCTTTCAGGGCTGGCACCTTCCTTGTGGGAGAAGGAGCCGGACGTTTGCCTTTTGGGAAAGAGGCTCTGCCGAGAACCAGCGCCATGAGATCTGCTTTCAGAGGGAAAGCACAGATGCCCAGTGCTGTTGTGCCTGTGGATAGGCTGCACGGGGACGCTGAAGAGCAGCAAGAGCTTTCAGGGCTGGCACCTTCCTTGTGGGAGAAGGAGCCGGACGTTTGCCTTTTCGGAAAGAGGCTCTGCCGAGAACCAGCGCCGTGAGATGTGCACTCAGTGGGAAAGCACAGATGCCCAGTGCTGTTGTGCCTGTGGATAGGCTGCACGGGGACGCTGAAGAGCAGCAAGAGCTTTCAGGGCTGTCACCTTCCTTGTGGGAGAAGGAGCCGGACGTTTGCCTTTTCGGAAAGAGGCTCTGCCGAGAACCAGCGCCGTGATGTGTACTCTTCCTGTTAAAGCACAGATGCCCAGTGCTGTTGTGCCTGTGGATAGGCTGCACGGGGACGGTGAAGAGCAGCAAGAGCTTTCAGGGCTGGCACCTTCCTTGTGGGAGAAGGAGCCGGACGTTTGCCTTTTCGGAAAGAGGCTCTGCCGAGAACCAGCGCCATGAGATCTGCTGTCTGTGGGAAAGCACAGATGCCCAGTGCTATTGTGCCTGTGGATAGGCTGCACGGGGACGGTGAAGAGCAGCAAGAGCTTTCAGGGCTGGCACCTTCCTTGTGGGAGAAGGAGCCAGACGTTTGCCTTTTTGGAAAGAGGCTCTGCCGAGAACCAGCGCCGTGACATGTGCTGTCTGTGGGAAAGCACAGATGCCCAGTGCTGTTGTGGCTGTGGATAGGCTGCACGGGGACAGTGAAGAGCAGCAAGAGCTTTCAGGGCTGTCACCTTCCTTGTGGGAGAAGGAGCCGGACGTTTGCCTTTTCGGAAAGAGGCTCTGCCGAGAACCAGCGCCGTGATGTGTACTGTTCCTGTTAAAGCACAGATGCCCAGTGCTGTTGTGCCTGTGGATAGTCTGCACGGGGACGGTGAAGAGCAGCAAGAGCTTTCAGGGCTGGCACCTTCCTTGTGGGAGAAGGAGCCGGACGTTTGCCTTTTCGGAAAGAGGCTCTGCCGAGAACCAGCGCCGTGAGATGTGCACTCAGTGGGAAAGCACAGATGCCCAGTGCTGTTGTGCCTGTGGATAGGCTGCACGGGGACGGTGAAGAGCAGCAAGAGCTTTCAGGGCTGGCACCTTCCTTGTGGGAGAAGGAGCCGGACGTTTGCCTTTTCGGAAAGAGGCTCTGCCGAGAACCAGCGCCGTGACATGTGCTGTCTGTGGGAAAGCACAGATGCCGAGTGCTGTTGTGCCTGTGGATAGGCTGCACGGGGACGGTGAAGAGCAGCAAGAGCTTTCAGGGCTGGCACCTTCCTTGTGGGAGAAGGAGCCGGATGTTTGCCTTTTTGGAAAGAGGCTCTGCCGAGAACCAGCGCCGTGAGATGTGCACTCAGTGGGAAAGCACAGATGCCCAGTGCTGTTGTGCCTGTGGATAGGCTGCACGGGGACGGTGAAGAGCAGCAAGAGCTTTCAGGGCTGGCACATTCCTTGTGGGAGAAGGAGCCAGATGTTTGCCTTTTCGGAAAGAGGCTCTGCCGAGAACCAGCGCCGTGAGATGTGCACTCAGTGGGAAAGCACAGATGCCCAGTGCTGTTGTGGCTGTGGATAGGCTGCACGGGGACGCTGAAGAGCAGCAAGAGCTTTCAGGGCTGTCACCTTCCTTGTGGGAGAAGGAGCCGGACGTTTGCCTTTTGGGAAAGAGGCTCTGCCGAGAACCAGCGCCGTGAGATGTGCACTCAGTGGGAAAGCACAGATGCCCAGTGCTGTTTTGCTTGTGGATAGGCTGCACGGGGACAGTGAAGAGCAGCAAGAGCTTTCAGGGCTGGCACCTTCCTTGTGGGAGAAGGAGCCGGACGTTTGCCTTTTGGGAAAGAGGCTCTGCCGAGAACCAGCGCCGTGAGATGTGCACTCAGTGGGAAAGCACAGATGCCCAGTGCTGTTGTGCCTGTGGATAGGCTGCACGGGGACGGTGAAGAGCAGCAAGAGCTTTCAGGGCTGGCACCTTCCTTGTGGGAGAAGGAGCCAGACGTTTGCCTTTTCGGAAAGAGGCTCTGCCGAGAACCAGCGCCGTGATGTGTACTGTTCCTGTTAAAGCACAGATGCCCAGTGCTGTTGTGGCTGTGGATAGGCTGCACGGGGACAGTGAAGAGCAGCAAGAGCTTTCAGGGCTGGCACGTTCCTTGTGGGAGAAGGAGCGGGACGTTTGCCTTTTCGCAAAGAGGCTCTGCCGAGAACCAGCGCCGTGACATGTGCACTCAGTGGGAAAGCACAGATGCCCAGTGCTGTTGTGCCTGTGGATAGGCTGCACGGGGACGGTGAAGAGCAGCAAGAGCTTTCAGGGCTGGCACCTTCCTTGTGGGAGAAGGAGCCGGATGTTTGCCTTTTCGGAAAGAGGCTCTGCTGAGAACCAGCGCCGTGAGATGTGCTGTCTGTGGGAAAGCACAGATGCCCAGTGCTGTTGTGCCTGTGGATAGGCTGCATGGGGACAGTGAAGAGCAGCAAGAGCTTTCAGGGCTGTCACCTTCCTTGTGGGAGAAGGAGCCGGACGTTTGCCTTTTGGGAAAGAGGCTCTGCCGAGAACCAGCGCCGTGAGATGTGCAGTCAGTGGGAAAGCACAGATGCCCAGTGCTGTTGTGCCTGTGGATAGGCTGCACGGGGACGGTGAAGAGCAGCAAGAGCTTTCAGGGCTGGCACCTTCCTTGTGGGAGAAGGAGCCGGACGTTTGCCTTTTCGGAAAGAGGCTCTGCCGAGAACCAGCGCCGTGAGATGTGCACTCAGTGGGAAAGCACAGATGCCCAGTGCTGTTGTGCCTGTGGATAGGCTGCACGGGGACGCTGAAGAGCAGCAAGAGCTTTCAGGGCTGGCACCTTCCTTGTGGGAGAAGGAGCCAGACGTTTGCCTTTTCGCAAAGAGGCTCTGCCGAGAACCAGCGCCATGAGATCTGCTTTCAGAGGGAAAGCACAGATGCCCAGTGCTGTTGTGCCTGTGGATAGGCTGCACGGGGACGGTGAAGAGCAGCAAGAGCTTTCAGGGCTGGCACCTTCCTTGTGGGAGAAGGAGCCGGATGTTTGCCTTTTCGGAAAGAGGCTCTGCTGAGAACCAGCGCCGTGAGATGTGCTGTCTGTGGGAAAGCACAGATGCCCAGTGCTGTTGTGCCTGTGGATAGGCTGCATGGGGACAGTGAAGAGCAGCAAGAGCTTTCAGGGCTGTCACCTTCCTTGTGGGAGAAGGAGCCGGACGTTTGCCTTTTGGGAAAGAGGCTCTGCCGAGAACCAGCGCCGTGACATGTGCACTCAGTGGGAAAGCACAGATGCCCAGTGCTGTTGTGCCTGTGGATAGGCTGCACGGGGACGGTGAAGAGCAGCAAGAGCTTTCAGGGCTGGCACCTTCCTTGTGGGAGAAGGAGCCGGACGTTTGCCTTTTCGGAAAGAGGCTCTGCCGAGAACCAGCGCCGTGAGATGTGCACTCAGTGGGAAAGCACAGATGCCCAGTGCTGTTGTGCCTGTGGATAGGCTGCACGGGGACGGTGAAGAGCAGCAAGAGCTTTCAGGGCTGGCACCTTCCTTGTGGGAGAAGGAGCCGGATGTTTGCCTTTTCGGAAAGAGGCTCTGCTGAGAACCAGCGCCGTGAGATGTGCTGTCTGTGGGAAAGCACAGATGCCCAGTGCTGTTGTGGCTGTGGATAGGCTGCATGGGGACAGTGAAGAGCAGCAAGAGCTTTCAGGGCTGTCACCTTCCTTGTGGGAGAAGGAGCCGGACGTTTGCCTTTTGGGAAAGAGGCTCTGCCGAGAACCAGCGCCGTGACATGTGCACTCAGTGGGAAAGCACAGATGCCCAGTGCTGTTGTGCCTGTGGATAGGCTGCACGGGGACGGTGAAGAGCAGCAAGAGCTTTCAGGGCTGGCACCTTCCTTGTGGGAGAAGGAGCCGGACGTTTGCCTTTTCGGAAAGAGGCTCTGCCGAGAACCAGCGCCGTGAGATGTGCACTCAGTGGGAAAGCACAGATGCCCAGTGCTGTTGTGCCTGTGGATAGGCTGCACGGGGACGCTGAAGAGCAGCAAGAGCTTTCAGGGCTGGCACCTTCCTTGTGGGAGAAGGAGCCGGACGTTTGCCTTTTCGCAAAGAGGCTCTGCCGAGAACCAGCGCCATGAGATCTGCTTTCAGAGGGAAAGCACAGATGCCCAGTGCTGTTGTGCCTGTGGATAGGCTGCACGGGGACAGTGAAGAGCAGCAAGAGCTTTCAGGGCTGGCACCTTCCTTGTGGGAGAAGGAGCCGGACGTTTGCCTTTTGGGAAAGAGGCTCTGCCGAGAACCAGCGCCGTGATGTGTACTGTTCCTGTTAAAGCACAGATGCCCAGTGCTGTTGTGCCTGTGGATAGGCTGCACGGGGACGGTGAAGAGCAGCAAGAGCTTTCAGGGCTGGCACCTTCCTTGTGGGAGAAGGAGCCGGACGTTTGCCTTTTCGGAAAGAGGCTCTGCCGAGAACCAGCACCGTGAGATGTGCTGTCTGTGGGAAAGTACAGATGCCCAGTGCTGTTGTGCCTGTGGATAGGCTGCACGGGGACGGTGAAGAGCAGCAAGAGCTTTCAGGGCTGGCACCTTCCTTGTGGGAGAAGGAGCCGGACGTTTGCCTTTTCGGAAAGAGGCTCTGCCGAGAACCAGCGCCATGAGATCTGCTGTCTGTGGGAAAGCACAGATGCCCAGTGCTGTTGTGCCTGTGGATAGGCTGCACGGGGACAGTGAAGAGCAGCAAGAGCTTTCAGGGCTGGCACCTTCCTTGTGGGAGAAGGAGCCGGACGTTTGCCTTTTCGGAAAGAGGCTCTGCCGAGAACCAGCGCCGTGAGATGTGCAGTTCCTGTTAAAGCACAGATGCCCAGTGCTGTTGTGCCTGTGGATAGGCTGCACGGGGACGCTGAAGAGCAGCAAGAGCTTTCAGGGCTGGCACCTTCCTTGTGGGAGAAGGAGCCGGACGTTTGCCTTTTCGGAAAGAGGCTCTGCCGAGAACCAGCGCCGTGAGATGTGCACTCAGTGGGAAAGCACAGATGCCCAGTGCTGTTGTGCCTGTGGATAGGCTGCACGGGGACGCTGAAGAGCAGCAAGAGCTTTCAGGGCTGGCACGTTCCTTGTGGGAGAAGGAGCCGGACGTTTGCCTTTTCGCAAAGAGGCTCTGCCGAGATCCAGCGCCGTGAGATGTGCACTCAGTGGGAAAGCACAGATGCCCAGTGCTGTTTTGCTTGTGGATAGGCTGCAGGGGACGGTGAAGAGCAGCAAGAGCTTTCAGGGCTGTCACCTTCCTTGTGGGAGAAGGAGCCGGACGTTTGCCTTTTCGCAAAGAGGCTCTGCCGAGATCCAGCGCCATGAGATGTGCACTCAGTGGGAAAGCACAGATGCCCAGTGCTGTTGTGCCTGTGGATAGGCTGCACGGGGACGGTGAAGAGCAGCAAGAGCTTTCAGGGCTGGCACCTTCCTTGTGGGAGAAGGAGCCGGACGTTTGCCTTTTCGGAAAGAGGCTCTGCCGAGAACCAGCGCCGTGATGTGTACTGTTCCTGTTAAAGCACAGATGCCCAGTGCTGTTGTGCCTGTGGATAGGCTGCACGGGGACGCTGAAGAGCAGCAAGAGCTTTCAGGGCTGGCACGTTCCTTGTGGGAGAAGGAGCCGGACGTTTGCCTTTTCGCAAAGAGGCTCTGCCGAGATCCAGCGCCGTGAGATGTGCACTCAGTGGGAAAGCACAGATGCCCAGTGCTGTTGTGCCTGTGGATAGGCTGCACGGGGACAGTGAAGAGCAGCAAGAGCTTTCAGGGCTGGCACCTTCCTTGTGGGAGAAGGAGCCGGACGTTTGCCTTTTGGGAAAGAGGCTCTGCCGAGAACCAGCGCCGTGATGTGTACTGTTCCTGTTAAAGCACAGATGCCCAGTGCTGTTGTGCCTGTGGATAGGCTGCACGGGGATGGTGAAGAGCAGCAAGAGCTTTCAGGGCTGGCACCTTCCTTGTGGGAGAAGGAGCCGGACGTTTGCCTGTTCGGAAAGAGGCTCTGCCGAGAACCAGCGCCATGAGATCTGCTGTCTGTGGGAAAGCACAGATGCCCAGTGCTATTGTGCCTGTGGATAGGCTGCACGGGGACGGTGAAGAGCAGCAAGAGCTTTCAGGGCTGGCACCTTCCTTGTGGGAGAAGGAGCCGGACGTTTGCCTTTTCGGAAAGAGGCTCTGCCGAGAACCAGCGCCGTGACATGTGCTGTCTGTGGGAAAGCACAGATGCCCAGTGCTGTTGTGCCTGTGGATAGGCTGCACAGGGACAGTGAAGAGCAGCAAGAGCTTTCAGGGCTGTCACCTTCCTTGTGGGAGAAGGAGCCGGACGTTTGCCTTTTGGGAAAGAGGCTCTGCCGAGAACCAGCGCCGTGATGTGTACTGTTCCTGTTAAAGCACAGATGCCCAGTGCTGTTGTGCCTGTGGATAGTCTGCACGGGGACGGTGAAGAGCAGCAAGAGCTTTCAGGGCTGGCACCTTCCTTGTGGGAGAAGGAGCCGGACGATTGCCTTTTGGGAAAGAGGCTCTGCCGAGAACCAGCGCCGTGAGATGTGCACTCAGTGGGAAAGCACAGATGCCCAGTGCTGTTGTGCCTGTGGATAGGCTGCACGGGGACGGTGAAGAGCAGCAAGAGCTTTCAGGGCTGGCACCTTCCTTGTGGGAGAAGGAGCCGGACGTTTGCCTTTTGGGAAAGAGGCTCTGCCGAGAACCAGCGCCGTGACATGTGCTGTCTGTGGGAAAGCACAGATGCCCAGTGCTGTTGTGCCTGTGGATAGGCTGCACGGGGATGGTGAAGAGCAGCAAGAGCTTTCAGGGCTGGCACCTTCCTTGTGGGAGAAGGAGCCGGACGTTTGCCTTTTCGCAAAGAGGCTCTGCCGAGAATCAGCGCCATAAGATCTGCTGTCTGTGGGAAAGCACAGATGCCCAGTGCTGTTGTGCCTGTGGATAGGCTGCACGGGGACGGTGAAGAGCAGCAAGAGCTTTCAGGGCTGGCACCTTCCTTGTGGGAGAAGGAGCGGGACGTTTGACTTTTCGCAAAGAGGCTCTGCCGAGATCCAGCGCCGTGAGATGTGCACTCAGTGGGAAAGCACAGATGCCCAGTGCTGTTGTGCCTGTGGATAGGCTGCACGGGGACGGTGAAGAGCAGCAAGAGCTTTCAGGGCTGGCACCTTCCTTGTGGGAGAAGGAGCCGGACGTTTGCCTTTTCGGAAAGAGGCTCTGCCGAGAACCAGCGCCGTGAGATGTGCACTCAGTGGGAAAGCACAGATGCCCAGTGCTGTTGTGCCTGTGGATAGGCTGCACGGGGACGGTGAAGAGCAGCAAGAGCTTTCAGGGCTGGCACCTTCCTTGTGGGAGAAGGAGCCGGACGTTTGCCTTTTCGGAAAGAGGCTCTGCCGAGATCCAGCGCCATGAGATGTGCACTCAGTGGGAAAGCACAGATGCCCAGTGCTGTTGTGCCTGTGGATAGGCTGCACGGGGACGGTGAAGAGCAGCAAGAGCTTTCAGGGCTGGCACCTTCTGTGTGGGAGAAGGAGCCGGACGTTTGCCTTTTCGGAAAGAGGCTCTGCCGAGAACCAGCGCCGTGATGTGTACTGTACCTGTTAAAGCACAGATGCCCAGTGCTGTTGTGCCTGTGGATAGGCTGCACGGGGACGCTGAAGAGCAGCAAGAGCTTTCAGGGCTGGCACCTTCCTTGTGGGAGAAGGAGCCGGACGTTTGCCTTTTCGCAAAGAGGCTCTGCCGAGAACCAGCGCCGTGACATGTGCACTCAGTGGGAAAGCACAGATGCCCAGTGCTGTTGTGGCTGTGGATAGGCTGCACGGGGACAGTGAAGAGCAGCAAGAGCTTTCAGGGCTGGCACCTTCCTTGTGGGAGAAGGAGCCGGACGTTTGCCTTTTGGAAAGAGGCTCTGCCGAGAACCAGCGCCGTGATGTGTACTGTTCCTGTTAAAGCACAGATGCCCAGTGCTGTTGTGCCTGTGGATAGGCTGCACGGGGACAGTGAAGAGCAGCAAGAGCTTTCAGGGCTGGCACCTTCCTTGTGGGAGAAGGAGCCGGACGTTTGCCTTTTCGGAAAGAGGCTCTGCCGAGAACCAGCGCCATGAGATCTGCTGTCTGTGGGAAAGCACAGATGCCCAGTGCTGTTGTGCCTGTGGATAGGCTGCACGGGGACAGTGAAGAGCAGCAAGAGCTTTCAGGGCTGGCACCTTCCTTGTGGGAGAAGGAGCCGGACGTTTGCCTTTTGGGAAAGAGGCTCTGCCGAGAACCAGCGCCGTCAGATGTGCTGTTCCTGTTAAAGCACAGATGCCCAGTGCTGTTGTGCCTGTGGATAGGCTGCACGGGGACGCTGAAGAGCAGCAAGAGCTTTCAGGGCTGGCACGTTCCTTGTGGGAGAAGGAGCGGGACGTTTGCCTTTTCGCAAAGAGGCTCTGCCGAGATCCAGCGCCGTGAGATGTGCACTCAGTGGGAAAGCACAGATGCCCAGTGCTGTTGTGCCTGTGGATAGGCTGCACGGGGACGGTGAAGAGCAGCAAGAGCTTTCAGGGCTGGCACCTTCCTTGTGGGAGAAGGAGCCGGACGTTTGCCTTTTCGGAAAGAGGCTCTGCCGAGAACCAGCGCCGTGAGATGTGCACTCAGTGGGAAAGCACAGATGCCCAGTGCTGTTGTGCCTGTGGATAGTCTGCACGGGGACGGTGAAGAGCAGCAAGAGCTTTCAGGGCTGGCACCTTCCTTGTGGGAGAAGGAGCCGGACGTTTGCCTTTTCGGAAAGAGGCTCTGCCGAGAACCAGCGCCATGAGATCTGCTGTCTGTGGGAAAGCACAGATGCCCAGTGCTGTTTTGCTTGTGGATAGGCTGCAGGGGACGGTGAAGAGCAGCAAGAGCTTTCAGGGCTGGCACCTTCCTTGTGGGAGAAGGAGCCGGACGTTTGCCTTTTCGGAAAGAGGCTCTGCCGAGAACCAGCGCCGTGATGTGTACTGTTCCTGTTAAAAGCACAGATGCCCAGTGCTGTTGTGCCTGTGGATAGGCTGCACGGGGACGCTGAAGAGCAGCAAGAGCTTTCAGGGCTGGCACCTTCCTTGTGGGAGAAGGAGCCGGACGTTTGCCTTTTCGCAAAGAGGCTCTGCCGAGATCCAGCGCCGTGAGATGTGCACTCAGTGGGAAAGCACAGATGCCCAGTGCTGTTGTGCCTGTGGATAGGCTGCACGGGGATGGTGAAGAGCAGCAAGAGCTTTCAGGGCTGGCACGTTCCTTGTGGGAGAAGGAGCCAGACGTTTGCCTTTTCGGAAAGAGGCTCTGCCGAGAACCAGCGCCGTAATGTGTACTGTTCCTGTTAAAGCACAGATGCCCAGTGCTGTTGTGCCTGTGGATAGGCTGCACGGGGACGCTGAAGAGCAGCAAGAGCTTTCAGGGCTGGCACCTTCCTTGTGGGAGAAGGAGCCGGACGTTTGCCTTTTCGGAAAGAGGCTCTGCCGAGAACCAGCACCGTGAGATGTGCTGTCTGTGGGAAAGTACAGATGCCCAGTGCTGTTGTGCCTGTGGATAGGCTGCACGGGGACGCTGAAGAGCAGCAAGAGCTTTCAGGGCTGGCACCTTCCTTGTGGGAGAAGGAGCCGGACGTTTGCCTTTTCGGAAAGAGGCTCTGCCGAGAACCAGCGCCATGAGATGTGCTGTCTGTGGGAAAGCACAGATGCCCAGTGCTGTTGTGCCTGTGGATAGGCTGCACGGGGACAGTGAAGAGCAGCAAGAGCTTTCAGGGCTGGCACCTTCCTTGTGGGAGAAGGAGCCGGACGTTTGCCTTTTCGGAAAGAGGCTCTGCCGAGAACCAGCGCCGTGAGATGTGCTGTTCCTGTTAAAGCACAGATGCCCAGTGCTGTTGTGCCTGTGGATAGGCTGCACGGGGACGCTGAAGAGCAGCAAGAGCTTTCAGGGCTGGCACGTTCCTTGTGGGAGAAGGAGCGGGACGTTTGCCTTTTCGCAAAGAGGCTCTGCCGAGATCCAGCGCCGTGAGATGTGCACTCAGTGGGAAAGCACAGATGCCCAGTGCTGTTGTGCCTGTGGATAGGCTGCACGGGGACGGTGAAGAGCAGCAAGAGCTTTCAGGGCTGGCACCTTCCTTGTGGGAGAAGGAGCCGGACGTTTGCCTTTTGGGAAAGAGGCTCTGCCGAGAACCAGCGCCGTGATGTGTACTGTTCCTGTTAAAGCACAGATGCCCAGTGCTGTTGTGCCTGTGGATAGGCTGCACGGGGACGGTGAAGAGCAGCAAGAGCTTTCAGGGCTGGCACCTTCCTTGTGGGAGAAGGAGCCGGACGTTTGCCTTTTCGGAAAGAGGCTCTGCCGAGAACCAGCACCGTGAGATGTGCTGTCTGTGGGAAAGTACAGATGCCCAGTGCTGTTGTGCCTGTGGATAGGCTGCACGGGGACGGTGAAGAGCAGCAAGAGCTTTCAGGGCTGGCACCTTCCTTGTGGGAGAAGGAGCCGGACGTTTGCCTTTTCGGAAAGAGGCTCTGCCGAGAACCAGCGCCATGAGATCTGCTGTCTGTGGGAAAGCACAGATGCCCAGTGCTGTTGTGCCTGTGGATAGGCTGCACGGGGACAGTGAAGAGCAGCAAGAGCTTTCAGGGCTGGCACCTTCCTTGTGGGAGAAGGAGCCGGACGTTTGCCTTTTCGGAAAGAGGCTCTGCCGAGAACCAGCACCGTGAGATGTGCTGTTCCTGTTAAAGCACAGATGCCCAGTGCTGTTGTGCCTGTGGATAGGCTGCACGGGGACGGTGAAGAGCAGCAAGAGCTTTCAGGGCTGGCACCTTCCTTGTGGGAGAAGGAGCCGGACGTTTGCCTTTTCGGAAAGAGGCTCTGCCGAGAACCAGCGCCGTGAGATGTGCACTCAGTGGGAAAGCACAGATGCCCAGTGCTGTTGTGCCTGTGGATAGTCTGCACGGGGACGGTGAAGAGCAGCAAGAGCTTTCAGGGCTGGCACCTTCCTTGTGGGAGAAGGAGCCGGACGTTTGCCTTTTCGGAAAGAGGCTCTGCCGAGAACCAGCGCCATGAGATCTGCTGTCTGTGGGAAAGCACAGATGCCCAGTGCTGTTTTGCTTGTGGATAGGCTGCAGGGGACGGTGAAGAGCAGCAAGAGCTTTCAGGGCTGGCACCTTCCTTGTGGGAGAAGGAGCCGGACGTTTGCCTTTTCGGAAAGAGGCTCTGCCGAGATCCAGCGCCATGAGATGTGCACTCAGTGGGAAAGCACAGATGCCCAGTGCTGTTGTGCCTGTGGATAGGCTGCACGGGGACGGTGAAGAGCAGCAAGAGCTTTCAGGGCTGGCACCTTCCTTGTCGGAGAAGGAGCCGGATGTTTGCCTTTTCGGAAAGAGGCTCTGCCGAGAACCAGCGCCGTGATGTGTACTGTTCCTGTTAAAAGCACAGATGCCCAGTGCTGTTGTGCCTGTGGATAGGCTGCACGGGGACGCTGAAGAGCAGCAAGAGCTTTCAGGGCTGGCACGTTCCTTGTGGGAGAAGGAGCCGGACGTTTGCCTTTTCGCAAAGAGGCTCTGCCGAGATCCAGCGCCGTGAGATGTGCACTCAGTGGGAAAACACAGATGCCCAGTGCTGTTGTGCCTGTGGATAGGCTGCACGGGGATGGTGAAGAGCAGCAAGAGCTTTCAGGGCTGGCACCATCCTTGTGGAAGAAGGAGCCAGACGTTTGCCTTTTCGGAAAGAGGCTCTGCCGAGAACCAGCGCCGTGATGTGTACTGTTCCTGTTAAAGCACAGATGCCCAGTGCTGTTGTGCCTGTGGATAGGCTGCACGGGGACGCTGAAGAGCAGCAAGAGCTTTCAGGGCTGGCACCTTCCTTGTGGGAGAAGGAGCCGGACGTTTGCCTTTTCGGAAAGAGGCTCTTCCGAGAACCAGCACCGTGAGATGTGCTGTCTGTGGGAAAGTACAGATGCCCAGTGCTGTTGTGCCTGTGGATAGGCTGCACGGGGACGCTGAAGAGCAGCAAGAGCTTTCAGGGCTGGCACCTTCCTTGTGGGAGAAGGAGCCGGACGTTTGCCTTTTCGGAAAGAGGCTCTGCCGAGAACCAGCGCCATGAGATCTGCTGTCTGTGGGAAAGCACAGATGCCCAGTGCTGTTGTGCCTGTGGATAGGCTGCACGGGGACAGTGAAGAGCAGCAAGAGCTTTCAGGGCTGGCACCTTCCTTGTGGGAGAAGGAGCCGGACGTTTGCCTTTTCGGAAAGAGGCTCTGCCGAGAACCAGCGCCGTGAGATGTGCTGTTCCTGTTAAAGCACAGATGCCCAGTGCTGTTGTGCCTGTGGATAGGCTGCACGGGGACGCTGAAGAGCAGCAAGAGCTTTCAGGGCTGGCACGTTCCTTGTGGGAGAAGGAGCGGGACGTTTGCCTTTTCGCAAAGAGGCTCTGCCGAGATCCAGCGCCGTGAGATGTGCACTCAGTGGGAAAGCACAGATGCCCAGTGCTGTTGTGCCTGTGGATAGGCTGCACGGGGACGGTGAAGAGCAGCAAGAGCTTTCAGGGCTGGCACCTTCCTTGTGGGAGAAGGAGCCGGACGTTTGCCTTTTGGGAAAGAGGCTCTGCCGAGAACCAGCGCCGTGATGTGTACTGTTCCTGTTAAAGCACAGATGCCCAGTGCTGTTGTGCCTGTGGATAGGCTGCACGGGGACGGTGAAGAGCAGCAAGAGCTTTCAGGGCTGGCACCTTCCTTGTGGGAGAAGGAGCCGGACGTTTGCCTTTTCGGAAAGAGGCTCTGCCGAGAACCAGCACCGTGAGATGTGCTGTCTGTGGGAAAGTACAGATGCCCAGTGCTGTTGTGCCTGTGGATAGGCTGCACGGGGACGGTGAAGAGCAGCAAGAGCTTTCAGGGCTGGCACCTTCCTTGTGGGAGAAGGAGCCGGACGTTTGCCTTTTCGGAAAGAGGCTCTGCCGAGAACCAGCGCCATGAGATCTGCTGTCTGTGGGAAAGCACAGATGCCCAGTGCTGTTGTGCCTGTGGATAGGCTGCACGGGGACAGTGAAGAGCAGCAAGAGCTTTCAGGGCTGGCACCTTCCTTGTGGGAGAAGGAGCCGGACGTTTGCCTTTTCGGAAAGAGGCACTGCCGAGAACCAGCACCGTGAGATGTGCTGTTCCTGTTAAAGCACAGATGCCCAGTGCTGTTGTGCCTGTGGATAGGCTGCACGGGGACGCTGAAGAGCAGCAAGAGCTTTCAGGGCTGGCACCTTCCTTGTGGGAGAAGGAGCCGGACGTTTGCCTTTTCGGAAAGAGGCTCTGCCAAGAACCAGCGCCGTGAGATGTGCACTCAGTGGGAAAGCACAGATGCCCAGTGCTATTGTGCCTGTGGATAGGCTGCACGGGGACGGTGAAGAGCAGCAAGAGCTTTCAGGGCTGGCACCTTCCTTGTGGGAGAAGGAGCCGGACGTTTGCCTTTTGGGAAAGAGGCTCTGCCGAGAACCAGCGCCGTGAGATGTGCACTCAGTGGGAAAGCACAGATGCCCAGTGCTGTTGTGGCTGTGGATAGGCTGCACGGGGACGGTGAAGAGCAGCAAGAGCTTTCAGGGCTGGCACCTTCCTTGTGGGATTAGGAGCCAGACGTTTGCCTTTTCGGAAAGAGGCTCTGCCGAGAACCAGCGCCATGAGATCTGCTGTCAGAGGGAAAGCACAGATGCCCAGTGCTGTTTTGCTTGTGGATAGGCTGCACGGGGACGGTGAAGAGCAGCAAGAGCTTTCAGGGCTGGCACCTTCCTTGTGGGAGAAGGAGCCAGACGTTTGCCTTTTCGGAAATAGGCTCTGCCGAGAACCACCGCCGTGATGTGTACTGTTCCTGTTAAAGCACAGATGCCCAGTGCTGTTGTGCCTGTGGATAGGCTGCACGGGGACGGTGAAGAGCAGCAAGAGCTTTCAGGGCTGGCACCTTCCTTGTGGGAGAAGGAGCCGGACGTTTGCCTTTTCACAAAGAGGCTCTGCCGAGATCCAGCGCCGTGAGATGTGCACTCAGTGGGAAAGCACAGATGCCCAGTGCTGTTGTGCCTGTGGATAGGCTGCACGGGGACATTGAAGAGCAGCAAGAGCTTTCAGGGCTGGCACCTTCCTTGTGGGAGAAGGAGCCGGACGTTTGCCTTTTCGGAAAGAGGCTCTGCCGAGAACCAGCGCCGTGAGATGTGCCGGCACTGGGAAAGCACAGATGCCCAGTGCTGTTTTGCTTGTGGATAGGCTGCACGGGGACAGTGAAGAGCAGCAAGAGCTTTCAGGGCTGGCACCTTCCTTGTGGGAGAAGGAGCCGGACGTTTGCCTTTTGGGAAAGAGGCTCTGCCGAGATACAGCGCCGTGAGATGTGCTGTCTGTGGGAAAGCACAGATGCCCAGTGCTGTTGTGCCTGTGGATAGGCTGCACGGGGACGGTGAAGAGCAGCAAGAGCTTTCAGGGCTGGCACCTTCCTTGTGGGAGAAGGAGCCAGACGTTTGCCTTTTCGGAAAGAGGCTCTGCCGAGAACCAGCGCCGTGATGTGTACTGTTCCTGTTAAAGCACAGATGCCCAGTGCTGTTGTGCCTGTGGATAGGCTGCACGGGGACGGTGAAGAGCAGCAAGAGCTTTCAGGGCTGGCACCTTCCTTGTGGGAGAAGGAGCCGGACGTTTGCCTTTTCGCAAAGAGGCTCTGCCGAGATCCAGAGCCGTGAGATGTGCTGTCTGTGGGAAAGCACAGATGCCCAGTGCTGTTGTGCCTGTGGATAGGCTGCACGGGGACAGTGAAGAGCAGCAAGAGCTTTCAGGGCTGGCACGTTCCTTGTGGGAGAAGGAGCGGGACGTTTGCCTTTTCGCAAAGAGGCTCTGCCGAGAACCAGCGCCGTGACATGTGCACTCAGTGGGAAAGCACAGATGCCCAGTGCTGTTGTGCCTGTGGATAGGCTGCACGGGGACGGTGAAGAGCAGCAAGAGCTTTCAGGGCTGGCACCTTCCTTGTGGGAGAAGGAGCAGATGTTTGCCTTTTCGGAAAGAGGCTCTGCTGAGAACCAGCGCCGTGAGATGTGCTGTCTGTGGGAAAGCACAGATGCCCAGTGCTGTTGTGGCTGTGGATAGGCTGCACGGGGACAGTGAAGAGCAGCAAGAGCTTTCAGGGCTGTCACCTTCCTTGTGGGAGAAGGAGCCAGACGTTTGCCTTTTGGGAAAGAGGCTCTGCCGAGAACCAGCGCCGTGATGTGTACTGTTCCTGTTAAAGCACAGATGCCCAGTGCTGTTGTGCCTGTGGATAGGCTGCACGGGGACGGTGAAGAGCAGCAAGAGCTTTCAGGGCTGGCACCTTCCTTGTGGGAGAAGGAGCCGGACGTTTGCCTTTTCGGAAAGAGGCTCTGCCGAGAACCAGCGCCGTGAGATGTGCAGTCAGTGGGAAAGCACAGATGCCCAGTGCTGTTGTGCCTGTGGATAGGCTGCACGGGGACGCTGAAGAGCAGCAAGAGCTTTCAGGGCTGGCACCTTCCTTGTGGGAGAAGGAGCCGGACGTTTGCCTTTTGGGAAAGAGGCTCTGCCGAGAACCAGCGCCGTGAGATGTGCACTCAGTGGGAAAGCACAGATGCCCAGTGCTGTTGTGCCTGTGGATAGGCTGCACGGGGACGCTGAAGAGCAGCAAGAGCTTTCAGGGCTGGCACCTTCCTTGTGGGAGAAGGAGCCGGACGTTTGCCTTTTGGGAAAGAGGCTCTGCCGAGAACCAGCGCCATGAGATCTGCTGTCTGTGGGAAAGCACAGATGCCCAGTGCTGTTGTGGCTGTGGATAGGCTGCACGGGGACAGTGAAGAGCAGCAAGAGCTTTCAGGGCTGTCACCTTCCTTGTGGGAGAAGGAGCCAGACGTTTGCCTTTTGGGAAAGAGGCTCTGCCGAGAACCAGCGCCGTGATGTGTACTGTTCCTGTTAAAGCACAGATGCCCAGTGCTGTTGTGCCTGTGGATAGGCTGCACGGGGACGGTGAAGAGCAGCAAGAGCTTTCAGGGCTGGCACCTTCCTTGTGGGAGAAGGAGCCGGACGTTTGCCTTTTCGGAAAGAGGCTCTGCCGAGAACCAGCGCCGTGAGATGTGCACTCAGTGGGAAAGCACAGATGCCCAGTGCTGTTGTGCCTGTGGATAGGCTGCACGGGGACGCTGAAGAGCAGCAAGAGCTTTCAGGGCTGGCACCTTCCTTGTGGGAGAAGGAGCCGGACGTTTGCCTTTTGGGAAAGAGGCTCTGCCGAGAACCAGCGCCATGAGATCTGCTTTCAGAGGGAAAGCACAGATGCCCAGTGCTGTTGTGCCTGTGGATAGGCTGCACGGGGACGGTGAAGAGCAGCAAGAGCTTTCAGGGCTGGCACATTCCTTGTGGGAGAAGGAGCCGGACGTTTGCCTTTTCGGAAAGAGGCTCTGCCGAGAACCAGCGCCGTGAGATGTGCAGTCAGTGGGAAAGCACAGATGCCCAGTGCTGTTGTGCCTGTGGATAGGCTGCACGGGGACGCTGAAGAGCAGCAAGAGCTTTCAGGGCTGGCACCTTCCTTGTGGGAGAAGGAGCCGGACGTTTGCCTTTTGGGAAAGAGGCTCTGCCGAGAACCAGCGCCGTGAGATGTGCACTCAGTGGGAAAGCACAGATGCCCAGTGCTGTTGTGCCTGTGGATAGGCTGCACGGGGACGGTGAAGAGCAGCAAGAGCTTTCAGGGCTGGCACCTTCCTTGTGGGAGAAGGAGCCGGACGTTTGCCTTTTGGGAAAGAGGCTCTGCCGAGAACCAGCGCCATGAGATCTGCTGTCTGTGGGAAAGCACAGATGCCCAGTGCTGTTGTGCCTGTGGATAGGCTGCACGGGGACAGTGAAGAGCAGCAAGAGCTTTCAGGGCTGGCACCTTCCTTGTGGGAGAAGGAGCCGGACGTTTGCCTTTTCGGAAAGAGGCTCTGCCGAGAACCAGCGCCGTGATGTGTACTGTTCCTGTTAAAGCACAGATGCCCAGTGCTGTTGTGCCTGTGGATAGGCTGCACGGGGACGGTGAAGAGCAGCAAGAGCTTTCAGGGCTGGCACCTTCCTTGTGGGAGAAGGAGCCGGACGTTTGCCTTTTCGGAAAGAGGCTCTGCCAAGAACCAGCGCCGTGAGATGTGCACTCAGTGGGAAAGCACAGATGCCCAGTGCTATTGTGCCTGTGGATAGGCTGCACGGGGACGGTGAAGAGCAGCAAGAGCTTTCAGGGCTGGCACCTTCCTTGTGGGAGAAGGAGCCGGACGTTTGCCTTTTGGGAAAGAGGCTCTGCCGAGAACCAGCGCCGTGAGATGTGCACTCAGTGGGAAAGCACAGATGCCCAGTGCTGTTGTGCCTGTGGATAGGCTGCACGGGGACGGTGAAGAGCAGCAAGAGCTTTCAGGGCTGGCACCTTCCTTGTGGGATTAGGAGCCAGACGTTTGCCTTTTGGGAAAGAGGCTCTGCCGAGAAGCAGCACCATGAGATCTGCTGTCAGAGGGAAAGCACAGATGCCCAGTGCTGTTTTGCTTGTGGATAGGCTGCAGGGGACAGTGAAGAGCAGCAAGAGCTTTCAGGGCTGGCACCTTCCTTGTGGGAGAAGGAGCCAGACGTTTGCCTTTTCGGAAAGAGGCTCTGCCGAGAACCAGCGCCGTGATGTGTACTGTTCCTGTTAAAGCACAGATGCCCAGTGCTGTTGTGGCTGTGGATAGGCTGCACGGGGACAGTGAAGAGCAGCAAGAGCTTTCAGGGCTGGCACGTTCCTTGTGGGAGAAGGAGCGGGACGTTTGCCTTTTCGCAAAGAGGCTCTGCCGAGAACCAGCGCCGTGAGATGTGCACTCAGTGGGAAAGCACAGATGCCCAGTGCTGTTGTGCCTGTGGATAGGCTGCACGGGGACGGTGAAGAGCAGCAAGAGCTTTCAGGGCTGGCACCTTCCTTGTGGGAGAAGGAGCCGGATGTTTGCCTTTTCGGAAAGAGGCTCTGCTGAGAACCAGCGCCGTGAGATGTGCTGTCTGTGGGAAAGCACAGATGCCCAGTGCTGTTGTGGCTGTGGATAGGCTGCATGGGGACAGTGAAGAGCAGCAAGAGCTTTCAGGGCTGTCACCTTCCTTGTGGGAGAAGGAGCCGGACGTTTGCCTTTTGGGAAAGAGGCTCTGCCGAGAACCAGCGCCGTGACATGTGCACTCAGTGGGAAAGCACAGATGCCCAGTGCTGTTGTGCCTGTGGATAGGCTGCACGGGGACGGTGAAGAGCAGCAAGAGCTTTCAGGGCTGGCACCTTCCTTGTGGGAGAAGGAGCCGGACGTTTGCCTTTTCGGAAAGAGGCTCTGCCGAGAACCAGCGCCGTGAGATGTGCACTCAGTGGGAAAGCACAGATGCCCAGTGCTGTTGTGCCTGTGGATAGGCTGCACGGGGACGGTGAAGAGCAGCAAGAGCTTTCAGGGCTGGCACCTTCCTTGTGGGAGAAGGAGCCGGACGTTTGCCTTTTCGCAAAGAGGCTCTGCCGAGAACCAGCGCCATGAGATCTGCTTTCAGAGGGAAAGCACAGATGCCCAGTGCTGTTGTGCCTGTGGATAGGCTGCACGGGGACGGTGAAGAGCAGCAAGAGCTTTCAGGGCTGGCACATTCCTTGTGGGAGAAGGAGCCGGACGTTTGCCTTTTCGGAAAGAGGCTCTGCCGAGAACCAGCGCCGTGAGATGTGCACTCAGTGGGAAAGCACAGATGCCCAGTGCTGTTGTGGCTGTGGATAGGCTGCACGGGGACGCTGAAGAGCAGCAAGAGCTTTCAGGGCTGTCACCTTCCTTGTGGGAGAAGGAGCCGGACGTTTGCCTTTTGGGAAAGAGGCTCTGCCGAGAACCAGCGCCATGAGATCTGCTGTCTGTGGGAAAGCACAGATGCCCAGTGCTGTTGTGGCTGTGGATAGGCTGCACGGGGACAGTGAAGAGCAGCAAGAGCTTTCAGGGCTGGCACCTTCCTTGTGGGAGAAGGAGCCGGACGTTTGCCTTTTCGGAAAGAGGCTCTGCCGAGAACCAGCGCCGTGATGTGTACTGTTCCTGTTAAAGCACAGATGCCCAGTGCTGTTGTGCCTGTGGATAGGCTGCACGGGGATGGTGAAGAGCAGCAAGAGCTTTCAGGGCTGGCACCTTCCTTGTGGGAGAAGGAGCCGGACATTTGCCTTTTCGGAAAGAGGCTCTGCCGAGAACCAGCGCCGTGAGATGTGCACTCAGTGGGAAAGCACAGATGCCCAGTGCTGTTGTGCCTGTGGATAGGCTGCACGGGGACGCTGAAGAGCAGCAAGAGCTTTCAGGGCTGGCACCTTCCTTGTGGGAGAAGGAGCCGGACATTTGCCTTTTGGGAAAGAGGCTCTGCCGAGAACCAGCACCATGAGATCTGCTGTCAGAGGGAAAGCACAGATGCCCAGTGCTGTTTTGCTTGTGGATAGGCTGCAGGGGACAGTGAAGAGCAGCAAGAGCTTTCAGGGCTGGCACCTTCCTTGTGGGAGAAGGAGCCAGACGTTTGCCTTTTCGGAAAGAGGCTCTGCCGAGAACCAGCGCCGTGAGATGTGCACTCAGTGGGAAAGCACAGATGCCCAGTGCTGTTGTGCCTGTGGATAGGCTGCACGGGGACAGTGAAGAGCAGCAAGAGCTTTCAGGGCTGGCACGTTCCTTGTGGGAGAAGGAGCGGGACGTTTGCCTTTTCGCAAAGAGGCTCTGCCGAGAACCAGCGCTGTGACATGTGCACTCAGTGGGAAAGCACAGATGCCCAGTGCTGTTGTGCCTGTGGATAGGCTGCACGGGGACGGTGAAGAGCAGCAAGAGCTTTCAGGGCTGGCACCTTCCTTGTGGGAGAAGGAGCCGGATGTTTGCCTTTTCGGAAAGAGGCTCTGCTGAGAACCAGCGCCGTGAGATGTGCTGTCTGTGGGAAAGCACAGATGCCCAGTGCTGTTGTGGCTGTGGATAGGCTGCACGGGGACAGTGAAGAGCAGCAAGAGCTTTCAGGGCTGTCACCTTCCTTGTGGGAGAAGGAGCCAGACGTTTGCCTTTTGGGAAAGAGGCTCTGCCGAGAACCAGCGCCGTGATGTGTACTGTTCCTGTTAAAGCACAGATGCCCAGTGCTGTTGTGCCTGTGGATAGGCTGCACGGGGACGGTGAAGAGCAGCAAGAGCTTTCAGGGCTGGCACCTTCCTTGTGGGAGAAGGAGCCGGACGTTTGCCTTTTCGGAAAGAGGCTCTGCCGAGAACCAGCGCCGTGAGATGTGCAGTCAGTGGGAAAGCACAGATGCCCAGTGCTGTTGTGCCTGTGGATAGGCTGCACGGGGACGGTGAAGAGCAGCAAGAGCTTTCAGGGCTGGCACCTTCCTTGTGGGAGAAGGAGCCGGACGTTTGCCTTTTGGGAAAGAGGCTCTGCCGAGAACCAGCGCCATGAGATCTGCTTTCAGAGGGAAAGCACAGATGCCCAGTGCTGTTGTGCCTGTGGATAGGCTGCACGGGGACGCTGAAGAGCAGCAAGAGCTTTCAGGGCTGGCACCTTCCTTGTGGGAGAAGGAGCCGGACGTTTGCCTTTTCGGAAAGAGGCTCTGCCGAGAACCAGCGCCGTGAGATGTGCACTCAGTGGGAAAGCACAGATGCCCAGTGCTGTTGTGCCTGTGGATAGGCTGCACGGGGACGCTGAAGAGCAGCAAGAGCTTTCAGGGCTGTCACCTTCCTTGTGGGAGAAGGAGCCGGACGTTTGCCTTTTCGGAAAGAGGCTCTGCCGAGAACCAGTGCCGTGATGTGTACTCTTCCTGTTAAAGCACAGATGCCCAGTGCTGTTGTGCCTGTGGATAGGCTGCACGGGGACGGTGAAGAGCAGCAAGAGCTTTCAGGGCTGGCACCTTCCTTGTGGGAGAAGGAGCCGGACGTTTGCCTTTTCGGAAAGAGGCTCTGCCGAGAACCAGCGCCATGAGATCTGCTGTCTGTGGGAAAGCACAGATGCCCAGTGCTATTGTGCCTGTGGATAGGCTGCACGGGGACGGTGAAGAGCAGCAAGAGCTTTCAGGGCTGGCACCTTCCTTGTGGGAGAAGGAGCCGGACGTTTGCCTTTTCGGAAAGAGGCTCTGCCGAGAACCAGCGCCGTGAGATGTGCACTCAGTGGGAAAGCACAGATGCCCAGTGCTGTTGTGCCTGTGGATAGGCTGCACGGGGACGCTGAAGAGCAGCAAGAGCTTTCAGGGCTGGCACCTTCCTTGTGGGAGAAGGAGCCGGACGTTTGCCTTTTCGCAAAGAGGCTCTGCCGAGAACCAGCGCCATGAGATCTGCTTTCAGAGGGAAAGCACAGATGCCCAGTGCTGTTGTGCCTGTGGATAGGCTGCACGGGGACGGTGAAGAGCAGCAAGAGCTTTCAGGGCTGGCACATTCCTTGTGGGAGAAGGAGCCGGACGTTTGCCTTTTCGGAAAGAGGCTCTGCCGAGAACCAGCGCCGTGAGATGTGCACTCAGTGGGAAAGCACAGATGCCCAGTGCTGTTGTGGCTGTGGATAGGCTGCACGGGGACGCTGAAGAGCAGCAAGAGCTTTCAGGGCTGTCACCTTCCTTGTGGGAGAAGGAGCCGGACGTTTGCCTTTTGGGAAAGAGGCTCTGCCGAGAACCAGCGCCATGAGATCTGCTGTCTGTGGGAAAGCACAGATGCCCAGTGCTGTTGTGGCTGTGGATAGGCTGCACGGGGACAGTGAAGAGCAGCAAGAGCTTTCAGGGCTGGCACCTTCCTTGTGGGAGAAGGAGCCGGACGTTTGCCTTTTCGGAAAGAGGCTCTGCCGAGAACCAGCGCCGTGATGTGTACTGTTCCTGTTAAAGCACAGATGCCCAGTGCTGTTGTGCCTGTGGATAGGCTGCACGGGGATGGTGAAGAGCAGCAAGAGCTTTCAGGGCTGGCACCTTCCTTGTGGGAGAAGGAGCCGGACATTTGCCTTTTCGGAAAGAGGCTCTGCCGAGAACCAGCGCCGTGAGATGTGCACTCAGTGGGAAAGCACAGATGCCCAGTGCTGTTGTGCCTGTGGATAGGCTGCACGGGGACGCTGAAGAGCAGCAAGAGCTTTCAGGGCTGGCACCTTCCTTGTGGGAGAAGGAGCCGGACATTTGCCTTTTGGGAAAGAGGCTCTGCCGAGAACCAGCACCATGAGATCTGCTGTCAGAGGGAAAGCACAGATGCCCAGTGCTGTTTTGCTTGTGGATAGGCTGCAGGGGACAGTGAAGAGCAGCAAGAGCTTTCAGGGCTGGCACCTTCCTTGTGGGAGAAGGAGCCAGACGTTTGCCTTTTCGGAAAGAGGCTCTGCCGAGAACCAGCGCCGTGAGATGTGCACTCAGTGGGAAAGCACAGATGCCCAGTGCTGTTGTGCCTGTGGATAGGCTGCACGGGGACAGTGAAGAGCAGCAAGAGCTTTCAGGGCTGGCACGTTCCTTGTGGGAGAAGGAGCGGGACGTTTGCCTTTTCGCAAAGAGGCTCTGCCGAGAACCAGCGCTGTGACATGTGCACTCAGTGGGAAAGCACAGATGCCCAGTGCTGTTGTGCCTGTGGATAGGCTGCACGGGGACGGTGAAGAGCAGCAAGAGCTTTCAGGGCTGGCACCTTCCTTGTGGGAGAAGGAGCCGGATGTTTGCCTTTTCGGAAAGAGGCTCTGCTGAGAACCAGCGCCGTGAGATGTGCTGTCTGTGGGAAAGCACAGATGCCCAGTGCTGTTGTGGCTGTGGATAGGCTGCACGGGGACAGTGAAGAGCAGCAAGAGCTTTCAGGGCTGTCACCTTCCTTGTGGGAGAAGGAGCCAGACGTTTGCCTTTTGGGAAAGAGGCTCTGCCGAGAACCAGCGCCGTGATGTGTACTGTTCCTGTTAAAGCACAGATGCCCAGTGCTGTTGTGCCTGTGGATAGGCTGCACGGGGACGGTGAAGAGCAGCAAGAGCTTTCAGGGCTGGCACGTTCCTTGTGGGAGAAGGAGCCGGACGTTTGCCTTTTCGGAAAGAGGCTCTGCCGAGAACCAGCGCCGTGAGATGTGCAGTCAGTGGGAAAGCACAGATGCCCAGTGCTGTTGTGCCTGTGGATAGGCTGCACGGGGACGGTGAAGAGCAGCAAGAGCTTTCAGGGCTGGCACCTTCCTTGTGGGAGAAGGAGCCGGACGTTTGCCTTTTGGGAAAGAGGCTCTGCCGAGAACCAGCGCCATGAGATCTGCTTTCAGAGGGAAAGCACAGATGCCCAGTGCTGTTGTGCCTGTGGATAGGCTGCACGGGGACGCTGAAGAGCAGCAAGAGCTTTCAGGGCTGGCACCTTCCTTGTGGGAGAAGGAGCCGGACGTTTGCCTTTTCGGAAAGAGGCTCTGCCGAGAACCAGCGCCGTGAGATGTGCACTCAGTGGGAAAGCACAGATGCCCAGTGCTGTTGTGCCTGTGGATAGGCTGCACGGGGACGCTGAAGAGCAGCAAGAGCTTTCAGGGCTGTCACCTTCCTTGTGGGAGAAGGAGCCGGACGTTTGCCTTTTCGGAAAGAGGCTCTGCCGAGAACCAGCGCCGTGATGTGTACTCTTCCTGTTAAAGCACAGATGCCCAGTGCTGTTGTGCCTGTGGATAGGCTGCACGGGGACGGTGAAGAGCAGCAAGAGCTTTCAGGGCTGGCACCTTCCTTGTGGGAGAAGGAGCCGGACGTTTGCCTTTTCGGAAAGAGGCTCTGCCGAGAACCAGCGCCATGAGATCTGCTGTCTGTGGGAAAGCACAGATGCCCAGTGCTATTGTGCCTGTGGATAGGCTGCACGGGGACGGTGAAGAGCAGCAAGAGCTTTCAGGGCTGGCACCTTCCTTGTGGGAGAAGGAGCCAGACGTTTGCCTTTTTGGAAAGAGGCTCTGCCGAGAACCAGCGCCGTGACATGTGCTGTCTGTGGGAAAGCACAGATGCCCAGTGCTGTTGTGGCTGTGGATAGGCTGCACGGGGACAGTGAAGAGCAGCAAGAGCTTTCAGGGCTGTCACCTTCCTTGTGGGAGAAGGAGCCGGACGTTTGCCTTTTCGGAAAGAGGCTCTGCCGAGAACCAGCGCCGTGATGTGTACTGTTCCTGTTAAAGCACAGATGCCCAGTGCTGTTGTGCCTGTGGATAGTCTGCACGGGGACGGTGAAGAGCAGCAAGAGCTTTCAGGGCTGGCACCTTCCTTGTGGGAGAAGGAGCCGGACGTTTGCCTTTTCGGAAAGAGGCTCTGCCGAGAACCAGCGCCGTGAGATGTGCACTCAGTGGGAAAGCACAGATGCCCAGTGCTGTTGTGCCTGTGGATAGGCTGCACGGGGACGGTGAAGAGCAGCAAGAGCTTTCAGGGCTGGCACCTTCCTTGTGGGAGAAGGAGCCGGACGTTTGCCTTTTCGGAAAGAGGCTCTGCCGAGAACCAGCGCCGTGACATGTGCTGTCTGTGGGAAAGCACAGATGCCGAGTGCTGTTGTGCCTGTGGATAGGCTGCACGGGGACGGTGAAGAGCAGCAAGAGCTTTCAGGGCTGGCACCTTCCTTGTGGGAGAAGGAGCCGGATGTTTGCCTTTTTGGAAAGAGGCTCTGCCGAGAACCAGCGCCGTGAGATGTGCACTCAGTGGGAAAGCACAGATGCCCAGTGCTGTTGTGCCTGTGGATAGGCTGCACGGGGACGGTGAAGAGCAGCAAGAGCTTTCAGGGCTGGCACATTCCTTGTGGGAGAAGGAGCCAGATGTTTGCCTTTTCGGAAAGAGGCTCTGCCGAGAACCAGCGCCGTGAGATGTGCACTCAGTGGGAAAGCACAGATGCCCAGTGCTGTTGTGGCTGTGGATAGGCTGCACGGGGACGCTGAAGAGCAGCAAGAGCTTTCAGGGCTGTCACCTTCCTTGTGGGAGAAGGAGCCGGACGTTTGCCTTTTGGGAAAGAGGCTCTGCCGAGAACCAGCGCCGTGAGATGTGCACTCAGTGGGAAAGCACAGATGCCCAGTGCTGTTGTGCCTGTGGATAGGCTGCACGGGGACGGTGAAGAGCAGCAAGAGCTTTCAGGGCTGGCACCTTCCTTGTGGGATTAGGAGCCAGACGTTTGCCTTTTCGGAAATAGGCTCTGCCGAGAACCAGCGCCGTGATGTGTACTGTTCCTGTTAAAGCACAGATGCCCAGTGCTGTTGTGCCTGTGGATAGGCTGCACGGGGACGCTGAAGAGCAGCAAGAGCTTTCAGGGCTGGCACCTTCCTTGTGGGAGAAGGAGCCGGACGTTTGTCTTTTCACAAAGAGGCTCTGCCGAGATCCAGCGCCGTGAGATGTGCACTCAGTGGGAAAGCACAGATGCCCAGTGCTGTTGTGCCTGTGGATAGGCTGCACGGGGACGGTGAAGAGCAGCAAGAGCTTTCAGGGCTGGCACCTTCCTTGTGGGAGAAGGAGCCGGACGTTTGCCTTTTCGGAAAGAGGCTCTGCCGAGAACCAGCGCCGTGAGATGTGCCGGCACTGGGAAAGCACAGATGCCCAGTGCTGTTTTGCTTGTGGATAGGCTGCACGGGGACAGTGAAGAGCAGCAAGAGCTTTCAGGGCTGGCACCTTCCTTGTGGGAGAAGGAGCCGGACGTTTGCCTTTTGGGAAAGAGGCTCTGCCGAGAACCAGCGCCGTGAGATGTGCACTCAGTGGGAAAGCACAGATGCCCAGTGCTGTTGTGCCTGTGGATAGGCTGCACGGGGACGGTGAAGAGCAGCAAGAGCTTTCAGGGCTGGCACCTTCCTTGTGGGAGAAGGAGCCAGACGTTTGCCTTTTCGGAAAGAGGCTCTGCCGAGAACCAGCGCCGTGATGTGTACTGTTCCTGTTAAAGCACAGATGCCCAGTGCTGTTGTGGCTGTGGATAGGCTGCACGGGGACAGTGAAGAGCAGCAAGAGCTTTCAGGGCTGGCACGTTCCTTGTGGGAGAAGGAGCGGGACGTTTGCCTTTTCGCAAAGAGGCTCTGCCGAGAACCAGCGCCGTGACATGTGCACTCAGTGGGAAAGCACAGATGCCCAGTGCTGTTGTGCCTGTGGATAGGCTGCACGGGGACGGTGAAGAGCAGCAAGAGCTTTCAGGGCTGGCACCTTCCTTGTGGGAGAAGGAGCCGGATGTTTGCCTTTTCGGAAAGAGGCTCTGCTGAGAACCAGCGCCGTGAGATGTGCTGTCTGTGGGAAAGCACAGATGCCCAGTGCTGTTGTGCCTGTGGATAGGCTGCATGGGGACAGTGAAGAGCAGCAAGAGCTTTCAGGGCTGTCACCTTCCTTGTGGGAGAAGGAGCCGGACGTTTGCCTTTTGGGAAAGAGGCTCTGCCGAGAACCAGCGCCGTGAGATGTGCAGTCAGTGGGAAAGCACAGATGCCCAGTGCTGTTGTGCCTGTGGATAGGCTGCACGGGGACGGTGAAGAGCAGCAAGAGCTTTCAGGGCTGGCACCTTCCTTGTGGGAGAAGGAGCCGGACGTTTGCCTTTTCGGAAAGAGGCTCTGCCGAGAACCAGCGCCGTGAGATGTGCACTCAGTGGGAAAGCACAGATGCCCAGTGCTGTTGTGCCTGTGGATAGGCTGCACGGGGACGGTGAAGAGCAGCAAGAGCTTTCAGGGCTGGCACCTTCCTTGTGGGAGAAGGAGCCAGACGTTTGCCTTTTCGCAAAGAGGCTCTGCCGAGAACCAGCGCCATGAGATCTGCTTTCAGAGGGAAAGCACAGATGCCCAGTGCTGTTGTGCCTGTGGATAGGCTGCACGGGGACGGTGAAGAGCAGCAAGAGCTTTCAGGGCTGGCACCTTCCTTGTGGGAGAAGGAGCCGGATGTTTGCCTTTTCGGAAAGAGGCTCTGCTGAGAACCAGCGCCGTGAGATGTGCTGTCTGTGGGAAAGCACAGATGCCCAGTGCTGTTGTGCCTGTGGATAGGCTGCATGGGGACAGTGAAGAGCAGCAAGAGCTTTCAGGGCTGTCACCTTCCTTGTGGGAGAAGGAGCCGGACGTTTGCCTTTTGGGAAAGAGGCTCTGCCGAGAACCAGCGCCGTGACATGTGCACTCAGTGGGAAAGCACAGATGCCCAGTGCTGTTGTGCCTGTGGATAGGCTGCACGGGGACGGTGAAGAGCAGCAAGAGCTTTCAGGGCTGGCACCTTCCTTGTGGGAGAAGGAGCCGGACGTTTGCCTTTTCGGAAAGAGGCTCTGCCGAGAACCAGCGCCGTGAGATGTGCACTCAGTGGGAAAGCACAGATGCCCAGTGCTGTTGTGCCTGTGGATAGGCTGCACGGGGACGGTGAAGAGCAGCAAGAGCTTTCAGGGCTGGCACCTTCCTTGTGGGAGAAGGAGCCGGATGTTTGCCTTTTCGGAAAGAGGCTCTGCTGAGAACCAGCGCCGTGAGATGTGCTGTCTGTGGGAAAGCACAGATGCCCAGTGCTGTTGTGGCTGTGGATAGGCTGCATGGGGACAGTGAAGAGCAGCAAGAGCTTTCAGGGCTGTCACCTTCCTTGTGGGAGAAGGAGCCGGACGTTTGCCTTTTGGGAAAGAGGCTCTGCCGAGAACCAGCGCCGTGACATGTGCACTCAGTGGGAAAGCACAGATGCCCAGTGCTGTTGTGCCTGTGGATAGGCTGCACGGGGACGGTGAAGAGCAGCAAGAGCTTTCAGGGCTGGCACCTTCCTTGTGGGAGAAGGAGCCGGACGTTTGCCTTTTCGGAAAGAGGCTCTGCCGAGAACCAGCGCCGTGAGATGTGCACTCAGTGGGAAAGCACAGATGCCCAGTGCTGTTGTGCCTGTGGATAGGCTGCACGGGGACGCTGAAGAGCAGCAAGAGCTTTCAGGGCTGGCACCTTCCTTGTGGGAGAAGGAGCCGGACGTTTGCCTTTTCGCAAAGAGGCTCTGCCGAGAACCAGCGCCATGAGATCTGCTTTCAGAGGGAAAGCACAGATGCCCAGTGCTGTTGTGCCTGTGGATAGGCTGCACGGGGACGGTGAAGAGCAGCAAGAGCTTTCAGGGCTGGCACATTCCTTGTGGGAGAAGGAGCCGGACGTTTGCCTTTTCGGAAAGAGGCTCTGCCGAGAACCAGCGCCGTGAGATGTGCACTCAGTGGGAAAGCACAGATGCCCAGTGCTGTTGTGGCTGTGGATAGGCTGCACGGGGACGCTGAAGAGCAGCAAGAGCTTTCAGGGCTGTCACCTTCCTTGTGGGAGAAGGAGCCGGACGTTTGCCTTTTGGGAAAGAGGCTCTGCCGAGAACCAGCGCCATGAGATCTGCTGTCTGTGGGAAAGCACAGATGCCCAGTGCTGTTGTGGCTGTGGATAGGCTGCACGGGGACAGTGAAGAGCAGCAAGAGCTTTCAGGGCTGGCACCTTCCTTGTGGGAGAAGGAGCCGGACGTTTGCCTTTTCGGAAAGAGGCTCTGCCGAGAACCAGCGCCGTGATGTGTACTGTTCCTGTTAAAGCACAGATGCCCAGTGCTGTTGTGCCTGTGGATAGGCTGCACGGGGATGGTGAAGAGCAGCAAGAGCTTTCAGGGCTGGCACCTTCCTTGTGGGAGAAGGAGCCGGACATTTGCCTTTTCGGAAAGAGGCTCTGCCGAGAACCAGCGCCGTGAGATGTGCACTCAGTGGGAAAGCACAGATGCCCAGTGCTGTTGTGCCTGTGGATAGGCTGCACGGGGACGCTGAAGAGCAGCAAGAGCTTTCAGGGCTGGCACCTTCCTTGTGGGAGAAGGAGCCGGACATTTGCCTTTTGGGAAAGAGGCTCTGCCGAGAACCAGCACCATGAGATCTGCTGTCAGAGGGAAAGCACAGATGCCCAGTGCTGTTTTGCTTGTGGATAGGCTGCAGGGGACAGTGAAGAGCAGCAAGAGCTTTCAGGGCTGGCACCTTCCTTGTGGGAGAAGGAGCCAGACGTTTGCCTTTTCGGAAAGAGGCTCTGCCGAGAACCAGCGCCGTGAGATGTGCACTCAGTGGGAAAGCACAGATGCCCAGTGCTGTTGTGCCTGTGGATAGGCTGCACGGGGACAGTGAAGAGCAGCAAGAGCTTTCAGGGCTGGCACGTTCCTTGTGGGAGAAGGAGCGGGACGTTTGCCTTTTCGCAAAGAGGCTCTGCCGAGAACCAGCGCTGTGACATGTGCACTCAGTGGGAAAGCACAGATGCCCAGTGCTGTTGTGCCTGTGGATAGGCTGCACGGGGACGGTGAAGAGCAGCAAGAGCTTTCAGGGCTGGCACCTTCCTTGTGGGAGAAGGAGCCGGATGTTTGCCTTTTCGGAAAGAGGCTCTGCTGAGAACCAGCGCCGTGAGATGTGCTGTCTGTGGGAAAGCACAGATGCCAGTGCTGTTGTGGCTGTGGATAGGCTGCACGGGGACAGTGAAGAGCAGCAAGAGCTTTCAGGGCTGTCACCTTCCTTGTGGGAGAAGGAGCCAGACGTTTGCCTTTTGGGAAAGAGGCTCTGCCGAGAACCAGCGCCGTGATGTGTACTGTTCCTGTTAAAGCACAGATGCCCAGTGCTGTTGTGCCTGTGGATAGGCTGCACGGGGACGGTGAAGAGCAGCAAGAGCTTTCAGGGCTGGCACCTTCCTTGTGGGAGAAGGAGCCGGACGTTTGCCTTTTCGGAAAGAGGCTCTGCCGAGAACCAGCGCCGTGAGATGTGCAGTCAGTGGGAAAGCACAGATGCCCAGTGCTGTTGTGCCTGTGGATAGGCTGCACGGGGACGGTGAAGAGCAGCAAGAGCTTTCAGGGCTGGCACCTTCCTTGTGGGAGAAGGAGCCGGACGTTTGCCTTTTGGGAAAGAGGCTCTGCCGAGAACCAGCGCCATGAGATCTGCTTTCAGAGGGAAAGCACAGATGCCCAGTGCTGTTGTGCCTGTGGATAGGCTGCACGGGGACGCTGAAGAGCAGCAAGAGCTTTCAGGGCTGGCACCTTCCTTGTGGGAGAAGGAGCCGGACGTTTGCCTTTTCGGAAAGAGGCTCTGCCGAGAACCAGCGCCGTGAGATGTGCACTCAGTGGGAAAGCACAGATGCCCAGTGCTGTTGTGCCTGTGGATAGGCTGCACGGGGACGCTGAAGAGCAGCAAGAGCTTTCAGGGCTGTCACCTTCCTTGTGGGAGAAGGAGCCGGACGTTTGCCTTTTCGGAAAGAGGCTCTGCCGAGAACCAGTGCCGTGATGTGTACTCTTCCTGTTAAAGCACAGATGCCCAGTGCTGTTGTGCCTGTGGATAGGCTGCACGGGGACGGTGAAGAGCAGCAAGAGCTTTCAGGGCTGGCACCTTCCTTGTGGGAGAAGGAGCCGGACGTTTGCCTTTTCGGAAAGAGGCTCTGCCGAGAACCAGCGCCATGAGATCTGCTGTCTGTGGGAAAGCACAGATGCCCAGTGCTATTGTGCCTGTGGATAGGCTGCACGGGGACGGTGAAGAGCAGCAAGAGCTTTCAGGGCTGGCACCTTCCTTGTGGGAGAAGGAGCCGGACGTTTGCCTTTTCGGAAAGAGGCTCTGCCGAGAACCAGCGCCGTGAGATGTGCACTCAGTGGGAAAGCACAGATGCCCAGTGCTGTTGTGCCTGTGGATAGGCTGCACGGGGACGCTGAAGAGCAGCAAGAGCTTTCAGGGCTGGCACCTTCCTTGTGGGAGAAGGAGCCGGACGTTTGCCTTTTCGCAAAGAGGCTCTGCCGAGAACCAGCGCCATGAGATCTGCTTTCAGAGGGAAAGCACAGATGCCCAGTGCTGTTGTGCCTGTGGATAGGCTGCACGGGGACGGTGAAGAGCAGCAAGAGCTTTCAGGGCTGGCACCTTCCTTGTGGGAGAAGGAGCCGGACGTTTGCCTTTTCGGAAAGAGGCTCTGCCGAGAACCAGCGCCGTGAGATGTGCACTCAGTGGGAAAGCACAGATGCCCAGTGCTGTTGTGGCTGTGGATAGGCTGCACGGGGACGGTGAAGAGCAGCAAGAGCTTTCAGGGCTGGCACCTTCCTTGTGGGAGAAGGAGCCGGACGTTTGCCTTTTCGGAAAGAGGCTCTGCCGAGAACCAGCGCCGTGATGTGTACTGTTCCTGTTAAAGCACAGATGCCCAGTGCTGTTGTGCCTGTGGATAGGCTGCACGGGGATGGTGAAGAGCAGCAAGAGCTTTCAGGGCTGGCACCTTCCTTGTGGGAGAAGGAGCCGGACATTTGCCTTTTCGGAAAGAGGCTCTGCTGAGAACCAGCGCCGTGAGATGTGCACTCAGTGGGAAAGCACAGATGCCCAGTGCTGTTGTGCCTGTGGATAGGCTGCACGGGGACGCTGAAGAGCAGCAAGAGCTTTCAGGGCTGGCACCTTCCTTGTGGGAGAAGGAGCCGGACATTTGCCTTTTGGGAAAGAGGCTCTGCCGAGAACCAGCACCATGAGATCTGCTGTCAGAGGGAAAGCACAGATGCCCAGTGCTGTTTTGCTTGTGGATAGGCTGCAGGGGACAGTGAAGAGCAGCAAGAGCTTTCAGGGCTGGCACCTTCCTTGTGGGAGAAGGAGCCAGACGTTTGCCTTTTCGGAAAGAGGCTCTGCCGAGAACCAGCGCCGTGAGATGTGCACTCAGTGGGAAAGCACAGATGCCCAGTGCTGTTGTGCCTGTGGATAGGCTGCACGGGGACAGTGAAGAGCAGCAAGAGCTTTCAGGGCTGGCACGTTCCTTGTGGGAGAAGGAGCGGGACGTTTGCCTTTTCGCAAAGAGGCTCTGCCGAGAACCAGCGCTGTGACATGTGCACTCAGTGGGAAAGCACAGATGCCCAGTGCTGTTGTGCCTGTGGATAGGCTGCACGGGGACGGTGAAGAGCAGCAAGAGCTTTCAGGGCTGGCACCTTCCTTGTGGGAGAAGGAGCCGGATGTTTGCCTTTTCGGAAAGAGGCTCTGCTGAGAACCAGCGCCGTGAGATGTGCTGTCTGTGGGAAAGCACAGATGCCCAGTGCTGTTGTGGCTGTGGATAGGCTGCACGGGGACAGTGAAGAGCAGCAAGAGCTTTCAGGGCTGTCACCTTCCTTGTGGGAGAAGGAGCCAGACGTTTGCCTTTTGGGAAAGAGGCTCTGCCGAGAACCAGCGCCGTGATGTGTACTGTTCCTGTTAAAGCACAGATGCCCAGTGCTGTTGTGCCTGTGGATAGGCTGCACGGGGACGGTGAAGAGCAGCAAGAGCTTTCAGGGCTGGCACGTTCCTTGTGGGAGAAGGAGCCGGACGTTTGCCTTTTCGGAAAGAGGCTCTGCCGAGAACCAGCGCCGTGAGATGTGCAGTCAGTGGGAAAGCACAGATGCCCAGTGCTGTTGTGCCTGTGGATAGGCTGCACGGGGACGGTGAAGAGCAGCAAGAGCTTTCAGGGCTGGCACCTTCCTTGTGGGAGAAGGAGCCGGACGTTTGCCTTTTGGGAAAGAGGCTCTGCCGAGAACCAGCGCCATGAGATCTGCTTTCAGAGGGAAAGCACAGATGCCCAGTGCTGTTGTGCCTGTGGATAGGCTGCACGGGGACGCTGAAGAGCAGCAAGAGCTTTCAGGGCTGGCACCTTCCTTGTGGGAGAAGGAGCCGGACGTTTGCCTTTTCGGAAAGAGGCTCTGCCGAGAACCAGCGCCGTGAGATGTGCACTCAGTGGGAAAGCACAGATGCCCAGTGCTGTTGTGCCTGTGGATAGGCTGCACGGGGACGCTGAAGAGCAGCAAGAGCTTTCAGGGCTGTCACCTTCCTTGTGGGAGAAGGAGCCGGACGTTTGCCTTTTCGGAAAGAGGCTCTGCCGAGAACCAGCGCCGTGATGTGTACTCTTCCTGTTAAAGCACAGATGCCCAGTGCTGTTGTGCCTGTGGATAGGCTGCACGGGGACGGTGAAGAGCAGCAAGAGCTTTCAGGGCTGGCACCTTCCTTGTGGGAGAAGGAGCCGGACGTTTGCCTTTTCGGAAAGAGGCTCTGCCGAGAACCAGCGCCATGAGATCTGCTGTCTGTGGGAAAGCACAGATGCCCAGTGCTATTGTGCCTGTGGATAGGCTGCACGGGGACGGTGAAGAGCAGCAAGAGCTTTCAGGGCTGGCACCTTCCTTGTGGGAGAAGGAGCCAGACGTTTGCCTTTTTGGAAAGAGGCTCTGCCGAGAACCAGCGCCGTGACATGTGCTGTCTGTGGGAAAGCACAGATGCCCAGTGCTGTTGTGGCTGTGGATAGGCTGCACGGGGACAGTGAAGAGCAGCAAGAGCTTTCAGGGCTGTCACCTTCCTTGTGGGAGAAGGAGCCGGACGTTTGCCTTTTCGGAAAGAGGCTCTGCCGAGAACCAGCGCCGTGATGTGTACTGTTCCTGTTAAAGCACAGATGCCCAGTGCTGTTGTGCCTGTGGATAGTCTGCACGGGGACGGTGAAGAGCAGCAAGAGCTTTCAGGGCTGGCACCTTCCTTGTGGGAGAAGGAGCCGGACGTTTGCCTTTTGGGAAAGAGGCTCTGCCGAGAACCAGCGCCGTGAGATGTGCACTCAGTGGGAAAGCACAGATGCCCAGTGCTGTTGTGCCTGTGGATAGGCTGCACGGGGACGGTGAAGAGCAGCAAGAGCTTTCAGGGCTGGCACCTTCCTTGTGGGAGAAGGAGCCGGACGTTTGCCTTTTCGGAAAGAGGCTCTGCCGAGAACCAGCGCCGTGACATGTGCTGTCTGTGGGAAAGCACAGATGCCGAGTGCTGTTGTGCCTGTGGATAGGCTGCACGGGGACGGTGAAGAGCAGCAAGAGCTTTCAGGGCTGGCACCTTCCTTGTGGGAGAAGGAGCCGGATGTTTGCCTTTTTGGAAAGAGGCTCTGCCGAGAACCAGCGCCGTGAGATGTGCACTCAGTGGGAAAGCACAGATGCCCAGTGCTGTTGTGCCTGTGGATAGGCTGCACGGGGACGGTGAAGAGCAGCAAGAGCTTTCAGGGCTGGCACATTCCTTGTGGGAGAAGGAGCCAGATGTTTGCCTTTTCGGAAAGAGGCTCTGCCGAGAACCAGCGCCGTGAGATGTGCACTCAGTGGGAAAGCACAGATGCCCAGTGCTGTTGTGGCTGTGGATAGGCTGCACGGGGACGCTGAAGAGCAGCAAGAGCTTTCAGGGCTGTCACCTTCCTTGTGGGAGAAGGAGCCGGACGTTTGCCTTTTGGGAAAGAGGCTCTGCCGAGAACCAGCGCCGTGAGATGTGCACTCAGTGGGAAAGCACAGATGCCCAGTGCTGTTGTGCCTGTGGATAGGCTGCACGGGGACGGTGAAGAGCAGCAAGAGCTTTCAGGGCTGGCACCTTCCTTGTGGGATTAGGAGCCAGACGTTTGCCTTTTCGGAAATAGGCTCTGCCGAGAACCAGCGCCGTGATGTGTACTGTTCCTGTTAAAGCACAGATGCCCAGTGCTGTTGTGCCTGTGGATAGGCTGCACGGGGACGCTGAAGAGCAGCAAGAGCTTTCAGGGCTGGCACCTTCCTTGTGGGAGAAGGAGCCGGACGTTTGTCTTTTCACAAAGAGGCTCTGCCGAGATCCAGCGCCGTGAGATGTGCACTCAGTGGGAAAGCACAGATGCCCAGTGCTGTTGTGCCTGTGGATAGGCTGCACGGGGACGGTGAAGAGCAGCAAGAGCTTTCAGGGCTGGCACCTTCCTTGTGGGAGAAGGAGCCGGACGTTTGCCTTTTCGGAAAGAGGCTCTGCCGAGAACCAGCGCCGTGAGATGTGCCGGCACTGGGAAAGCACAGATGCCCAGTGCTGTTTTGCTTGTGGATAGGCTGCACGGGGACAGTGAAGAGCAGCAAGAGCTTTCAGGGCTGGCACCTTCCTTGTGGGAGAAGGAGCCGGACGTTTGCCTTTTGGGAAAGAGGCTCTGCCGAGAACCAGCGCCGTGAGATGTGCACTCAGTGGGAAAGCACAGATGCCCAGTGCTGTTGTGCCTGTGGATAGGCTGCACGGGGACGGTGAAGAGCAGCAAGAGCTTTCAGGGCTGGCACCTTCCTTGTGGGAGAAGGAGCCAGACGTTTGCCTTTTCGGAAAGAGGCTCTGCCGAGAACCAGCGCCGTGATGTGTACTGTTCCTGTTAAAGCACAGATGCCCAGTGCTGTTGTGGCTGTGGATAGGCTGCACGGGGACAGTGAAGAGCAGCAAGAGCTTTCAGGGCTGGCACGTTCCTTGTGGGAGAAGGAGCGGGACGTTTGCCTTTTCGCAAAGAGGCTCTGCCGAGAACCAGCGCCGTGACATGTGCACTCAGTGGGAAAGCACAGATGCCCAGTGCTGTTGTGCCTGTGGATAGGCTGCACGGGGACGGTGAAGAGCAGCAAGAGCTTTCAGGGCTGGCACCTTCCTTGTGGGAGAAGGAGCCGGATGTTTGCCTTTTCGGAAAGAGGCTCTGCTGAGAACCAGCGCCGTGAGATGTGCTGTCTGTGGGAAAGCACAGATGCCCAGTGCTGTTGTGCCTGTGGATAGGCTGCATGGGGACAGTGAAGAGCAGCAAGAGCTTTCAGGGCTGTCACCTTCCTTGTGGGAGAAGGAGCCGGACGTTTGCCTTTTGGGAAAGAGGCTCTGCCGAGAACCAGCGCCGTGAGATGTGCAGTCAGTGGGAAAGCACAGATGCCCAGTGCTGTTGTGCCTGTGGATAGGCTGCACGGGGACGGTGAAGAGCAGCAAGAGCTTTCAGGGCTGGCACCTTCCTTGTGGGAGAAGGAGCCGGACGTTTGCCTTTTCGGAAAGAGGCTCTGCCGAGAACCAGCGCCGTGAGATGTGCACTCAGTGGGAAAGCACAGATGCCCAGTGCTGTTGTGCCTGTGGATAGGCTGCACGGGGACGCTGAAGAGCAGCAAGAGCTTTCAGGGCTGGCACCTTCCTTGTGGGAGAAGGAGCCAGACGTTTGCCTTTTCGCAAAGAGGCTCTGCCGAGAACCAGCGCCATGAGATCTGCTTTCAGAGGGAAAGCACAGATGCCCAGTGCTGTTGTGCCTGTGGATAGGCTGCACGGGGACGGTGAAGAGCAGCAAGAGCTTTCAGGGCTGGCACGTTCCTTGTGGGAGAAGGAGCCGGATGTTTGCCTTTTCGGAAAGAGGCTCTGCTGAGAACCAGCGCCGTGAGATGTGCTGTCTGTGGGAAAGCACAGATGCCCAGTGCTGTTGTGCCTGTGGATAGGCTGCATGGGGACAGTGAAGAGCAGCAAGAGCTTTCAGGGCTGTCACCTTCCTTGTGGGAGAAGGAGCCGGACGTTTGCCTTTTGGGAAAGAGGCTCTGCCGAGAACCAGCGCCGTGACATGTGCACTCAGTGGGAAAGCACAGATGCCCAGTGCTGTTGTGCCTGTGGATAGGCTGCACGGGGACGGTGAAGAGCAGCAAGAGCTTTCAGGGCTGGCACCTTCCTTGTGGGAGAAGGAGCCGGACGTTTGCCTTTTCGGAAAGAGGCTCTGCCGAGAACCAGCGCCGTGAGATGTGCACTCAGTGGGAAAGCACAGATGCCCAGTGCTGTTGTGCCTGTGGATAGGCTGCACGGGGACGCTGAAGAGCAGCAAGAGCTTTCAGGGCTGGCACCTTCCTTGTGGGAGAAGGAGCCAGACGTTTGCCTTTTCGCAAAGAGGCTCTGCCGAGAACCAGCGCCATGAGATCTGCTTTCAGAGGGAAAGCACAGATGCCCAGTGCTGTTGTGCCTGTGGATAGGCTGCACGGGGACGGTGAAGAGCAGCAAGAGCTTTCAGGGCTGGCACATTCCTTGTGGGAGAAGGAGCCGGACGTTTGCCTTTTCGGAAAGAGGCTCTGCCGAGAACCAGCGCCGTGAGATGTGCACTCAGTGGGAAAGCACAGATGCCCAGTGCTGTTGTGGCTGTGGATAGGCTGCACGGGGACGCTGAAGAGCAGCAAGAGCTTTCAGGGCTGTCACCTTCCTTGTGGGAGAAGGAGCCGGACGTTTGCCTTTTGGGAAAGAGGCTCTGCCGAGAACCAGCGCCGTGATGTGTACTGTTCCTGTTAAAGCACAGATGCCCAGTGCTGTTGTGGCTGTGGATAGGCTGCACGGGGACGGTGAAGAGCAGCAAGAGCTTTCAGGGCTGGCACCTTCCTTGTGGGAGAAGGAGCCGGACGTTTGCCTTTTCGGAAAGAGGCTCTGCCGAGAACCAGCGCCGTGATGTGTACTGTTCCTGTTAAAGCACAGATGCCCAGTGCTGTTGTGCCTGTGGATAGGCTGCACGGGGACGGTGAAGAGCAGCAAGAGCTTTCAGGGCTGGCACCTTCCTTGTGGGAGAATGTGCCGGACGTTTGCCTTTTCGGAAAGAGGCTCTGCCAAGAACCAGCGCCGTGAGATGTGCACTCAGTGGGAAAGCACAGATGCCCAGTGCTATTGTGCCTGTGGATAGGCTGCACGGGGACGGTGAAGAGCAGCAAGAGCTTTCAGGGCTGGCACCTTCCTTGTGGGAGAAGGAGCCGGACGTTTGCCTTTTGGGAAAGAGGCTCTGCCGAGAACCAGCACCGTGAGATGTGCACTCAGTGGGAAAGCACAGATGCCCAGTGCTGTTGTGCCTGTGGATAGGCTGCACGGGGACGGTGAAGAGCAGCAAGAGCTTTCAGGGCTGGCACCTTCCTTGTGGGATTAGGAGCCAGACGTTTGCCTTTTGGGAAAGAGGCTCTGCCGAGAACCAGCACCATGAGATCTGCTGTCAGAGGGAAAGCACAGATGCCCAGTGCTGTTTTGCTTGTGGATAGGCTGCAGGGGACAGTGAAGAGCAGCAAGAGCTTTCAGGGCTGGCACCTTCCTTGTGGGAGAAGGAGCCAGACGTTTGCCTTTTCGGAAAGAGGCTCTGCCGAGAACCAGCGCCGTGAGATGTGCACTCAGTGGGAAAGCACAGATGCCCAGTGCTGTTGTGCCTGTGGATAGGCTGCACGGGGACGGTGAAGAGCAGCAAGAGCTTTCAGGGCTGGCACCTTCCTTGTGGGAGAAGGAGCCGGACGTTTGCCTTTTGGGAAAGAGGCTCTGCCGAGAACCAGCGCCATGAGATCTGCTTTCAGAGGGAAAGCACAGATGCCCAGTGCTGTTGTGCCTGTGGATAGGCTGCACGGGGACGGTGAAGAGCAGCAAGAGCTTTCAGGGCTGGCACATTCCTTGTGGGAGAAGGAGCCGGACGTTTGCCTTTTCGGAAAGAGGCTCTGCCGAGAACCAGCGCCGTGAGATGTGCACTCAGTGGGAAAGCACAGATGCCCAGTGCTGTTGTGCCTGTGGATAGGCTGCACGGGGACGCTGAAGAGCAGCAAGAGCTTTCAGGGCTGTCACCTTCCTTGTGGGAGAAGGAGCCGGACGTTTGCCTTTTGGGAAAGAGGCTCTGCCGAGAACCAGCGCCGTGATGTGTACTGTTCCTGTTAAAGCACAGATGCCCAGTGCTGTTGTGGCTGTGGATAGGCTGCACGGGGACGGTGAAGAGCAGCAAGAGCTTTCAGGGCTGGCACCTTCCTTGTGGGAGAAGGAGCCGGACGTTTGCCTTTTGGGAAAGAGGCTCTGCCGAGAACCAGCGCCATGAGATCTGCTGTCTGTGGGAAAGCACAGATGCCCAGTGCTGTTGTGGCTGTGGATAGGCTGCACGGGGACAGTGAAGAGCAGCAAGAGCTTTCAGGGCTGTCACCTTCCTTGTGGGAGAAGGAGCCGGACGTTTGCCTTTTCGGAAAGAGGCTCTGCCGAGAACCAGCGCCGTGATGTGTACTGTTCCTGTTAAAGCACAGATGCCCAGTGCTGTTGTGCCTGTGGATAGGCTGCACGGGGACGGTGAAGAGCAGCAAGAGCTTTCAGGGCTGGCACCTTCCTTGTGGGAGAAGGAGCCAGACGTTTGCCTTTTCGGAAAGAGGCTCTGCCGAGAACCAGCGCCGTGAGATGTGCACTCAGTGGGAAAGCACAGATGCCCAGTGCTGTTGTGCCTGTGGATAGGCTGCACGGGGACGGTGAAGAGCAGCAAGAGCTTTCAGGGCTGGCACCTTCCTTGTGGGAGAAGGAGCCGGACGTTTGCCTTTTCGGAAAGAGGCTCTGCCGAGAACCAGCGCCGTGAGATGTGCCGGCACTGGGAAAGCACAGATGCCCAGTGCTGTTTTGCTTGTGGATAGGCTGCACGGGGACAGTGAAGAGCAGCAAGAGCTTTCAGGGCTGGCACCTTCCTTGTGGGAGAAGGAGCCGGACGTTTGCCTTTTGGGAAAGATGCTCTGCCGAGAACCAGCGCCGTGAGATGTGCACTCAGTGGGAAAGCACAGATGCCCAGTGCTGTTGTGCCTGTGGATAGGCTGCACGGGGACGGTGAAGAGCAGCAAGAGCTTTCAGGGCTGGCACCTTCCTTGTGGGAGAAGGAGCCGGACGTTTGCCTTTTCGGAAAGAGGCTCTGCCGAGAACCAGCGCCGTGATGTGTACTGTTCCTGTTAAAGCACAGATGCCCAGTGCTGTTGTGCCTGTGGATAGGCTGCACGGGGACGCTGAAGAGCAGCAAGAGCTTTCAGGGCTGGCACCTTCCTTGTGGGAGAAGGAGCCGGACGTTTGCCTTTTCGCAAAGAGGCTCTGCCGAGATCCAGAGCCTTGAGATGTGCTGTCTGTGGGAAAGCACAGATGCCCAGTGCTGTTGTGCCTGTGGATAGGCTGCACGGGGACAGTGAAGAGCAGCAAGAGCTTTCAGGGCTGGCACGTTCCTTGTGGGAGAAGGAGCGGGACGTTTGCCTTTTCGCAAAGAGGCTCTGCCGAGAACCAGCGCTGTGACATGTGCACTCAGTGGGAAAGCACAGATGCCCAGTGCTGTTGTGCCTGTGGATAGGCTGCACGGGGACGGTGAAGAGCAGCAAGAGCTTTCAGGGCTGGCACCTTCCTTGTGGGAGAAGGAGCCGGACGTTTGCCTTTTCGGAAAGAGGCTCTGCCGAGAACCAGCGCCGTGACATGTGATGTCTGTGGGAAAGCACAGATGCCCAGTGCTGTTGTGCCTGTGGATAGGCTGCACGGGGACGGTGAAGAGCAGCAAGAGCTTTCAGGGCTGGCACCTTCCTTGTGGGAGAAGGAGCCGGATGTTTGCCTTTTCGGAAAGAGGCTCTGCCGAGAACCAGCGCCGTGAGATGTGCACTCAGTGGGAAAGCACAGATGCCCAGTGCTGTTGTGCCTGTGGATAGGCTGCACGGGGACGGTGAAGAGCAGCAAGAGCTTTCAGGGCTGGCACCTTCCTTGTGGGAGAAGGAGCCGGACGTTTGCCTTTTCGGAAAGAGGCTCTGCCGAGAACCAGCGCCGTGAGATGTGCACTCAGTGGGAAAGCACAGATGCCCAGTGCTGTTGTGCCTGTGGATAGGCTGCACGGGGACGCTGAAGAGCAGCAAGAGCTTTCAGGGCTGGCACCTTCCTTGTGGGAGAAGGAGCCGGACGTTTGCCTTTTGGGAAAGAGGCTCTGCCGAGAACCAGCGCCATGAGATCTGCTTTCAGAGGGAAAGCACAGATGCCCAGTGCTGTTGTGCCTGTGGATAGGCTGCACGGGGACGGTGAAGAGCAGCAAGAGCTTTCAGGGCTGGCACATTCCTTGTGGGAGAAGGAGCCGGACATTTGCCTTTTCGCAAAGAGGCTCTGCCGAGAACCAGCGCCGTGAGATGTGCACTCAGTGGGAAAGCACAGATGACCAGTGCTGTTGTGCCTGTGGATAGGCTGCACGGGGACGGTGAAGAGCAGCAAGAGCTTTCAGGGCTGGCACCTTCCTTGTGGGAGAAGGAGCCGGACGTTTGCCTTTTGGGAAAGAGGCTCTGCCGAGATCCAGCGCCGTGAGATGTGCACTCAGTGGGAAAGCACAGATGCCCAGTGCTGTTGTGCCTGTGGATAGGCTGCACGGGGACGGTGAAGAGCAGCAAGAGCTTTCAGGGCTGGCACCTTCCTTGTGGGATTAGGAGCCAGACGTTTGCCTTTTGGGAAAGAGGCTCTGCCGAGAACCAGCACCATGAGATCTGCTGTCAGAGGGAAAGCACAGATGCCCAGTGCTGTTTTGCTTGTGGATAGGCTGCAGGGGACAGTGAAGAGCAGCAAGAGCTTTCAGGGCTGGCACCTTCCTTGTGGGAGAAGGAGCCAGACGTTTGCCATTTTCGGAAAGAGGCTCTGCCGAGAACCAGCGCCGTGAGATGTGCACTCAGTGGGAAAGCACAGATGCCCAGTGCTGTTGTGCCTGTGGATAGGCTGCACGGGGACGGTGAAGAGCAGCAAGAGCTTTCAGGGCTGGCACCTTCCTTGTGGGATTAGGAGCCAGACGTTTGCCTTTTCGGAAATAGGCTCTGCCGAGAACCAGCGCCGTGATGTGTACTGTTCCTGTTAAAGCACAGATGCCCAGTGCTGTTGTGCCTGTGGATAGGCTGCACGGGGACGGTGAAGAGCAGCAAGAGCTTTCAGGGCTGGCACCTTCCTTGTGGGAGAAGGAGCCGGACGTTTGCCTTTTGGGAAAGAGGCTCTGCCGAGATCCAGCGCCGTGAGATGTGCACTCAGTGGGAAAGCACAGATGCCCAGTGCTGTTGTGCCTGTGGATAGGCTGCACGGGGACGGTGAAGAGCAGCAAGAGCTTTCAGGGCTGGCACCTTCCTTGTGGGAGAAGGAGCCGGACGTTTGCCTTTTCGGAAAGAGGCTCTGCCGAGAACCAGCGCCGTGAGATGTGCCGGCACTGGGAAAGCACAGATGCCCAGTGCTGTTTTGCTTGTGGATAGGCTGCACGGGGACAGTGAAGAGCAGCAAGAGCTTTCAGGGCTGGCACCTTCCTTGTGGGAGAAGGAGCCGGACGTTTGCCTTTTGGGAAAGAGGCTCTGCCGAGAACCAGCGCCGTGAGATGTGCACTCAGTGGGAAAGCTCAGATGCCCAGTGCTGTTGTGCCTGTGGATAGGCTGCACGGGGACGGTGAAGAGCAGCAAGAGCTTTCAGGGCTGGCACCTTCCTTGTGGGAGAAGGAGGTGGACGTTTGCCTTTTCGGAAAGAGGCTCTGCCGAGAACCAGCGCCGTGATGTGTACTGTTCCTGTTAAAGCACAGATGCCCAGTGCTGTTGTGCCTGTGGATAGGCTGCACGGGGACGGTGAAGAGCAGCAAGAGCTTTCAGGGCTGGCACCTTCCTTGTGGGAGAAGGAGCCGGACGTTTGCCTTTTCGCAAAGAGGCTCTGCCGAGATCCAGAGCCTTGAGATGTGCTGTCTGTGGGAAAGCACAGATGCCCAGTGCTGTTGTGCCTGTGGATAGGCTGCACGGGGACAGTGAAGAGCAGCAAGAGCTTTCAGGGCTGGCACGTTCCTTGTGGGAGAAGGAGCGGGACGTTTGCCTTTTCGCAAAGAGGCTCTGCCGAGAACCAGCGCTGTGACATGTGCACTCAGTGGGAAAGCACAGATGCCCAGTGCTGTTGTGCCTGTGGATAGGCTGCACGGGGACGGTGAAGAGCAGCAAGAGCTTTCAGGGCTGGCACCTTCCTTGTGGGAGAAGGAGCCGGATGTTTGCCTTTTCGGAAAGAGGCTCTGCTGAGAACCAGCGCCGTGAGATGTGCTGTCTGTGGGAAAGCACAGATGCCCAGTGCTGTTGTGGCTGTGGATAGGCTGCACGGGGACAGTGAAGAGCAGCAAGAGCTTTCAGGGCTGTCACCTTCCTTGTGGGAGAAGGAGCCAGACGTTTGCCTTTTCGGAAAGAGGCTCTGCCGAGAACCAGCGCCGTGATGTGTACTGTTCCTGTTAAAGCACAGATGCCCAGTGCTGTTGTGCCTGTGGATAGGCTGCACGGGGACGGTGAAGAGCAGCAAGAGCTTTCAGGGCTGGCACCTTCTGTGTGGGAGAAGGAGCCGGACGTTTGCCTTTTCGGAAAGAGGCTCTGCCGAGAACCAGCGCCGTGAGATGTGCAGTCAGTGGGAAAGCACAGATGCCCAGTGCTGTTGTGGCTGTGGATAGGCTGCACGGGGACGGTGAAGAGCAGCAAGAGCTTTCAGGGCTGTCACCTTCCTTGTGGGAGAAGGAGCCGGACGTTTGCCTTTTGGGAAAGAGGCTCTGCCGAGAACCAGCGCCATGAGATCTGCTTTCAGAGGGAAAGCACAGATGCCCAGTGCTGTTGTGCCTGTGGATAGGCTGCACGGGGACGCTGAAGAGCAGCAAGAGCTTTCAGGGCTGGCACCTTCCTTGTGGGAGAAGGAGCCGGACGTTTGCCTTTTCGGAAAGAGGCTCTGCCGAGAACCAGCGCCGTGAGATGTGCACTCAGTGGGAAAGCACAGATGCCCAGTGCTGTTGTGGCTGTGGATAGGCTGCACGGGGACGCTGAAGAGCAGCAAGAGCTTTCAGGGCTGTCACCTTCCTTGTGGGAGAAGGAGCCGGACGTTTGCCTTTTGGGAAAGAGGCTCTGCCGAGAACCAGCGCCATGATGTGTACTCTTCCTGTTAAAGCACAGATGCCCAGTGCTGTTGTGCCTGTGGATAGGCTGCACGGGGACGGTGAAGAGCAGCAAGAGCTTTCAGGGCTGGCACCTTCCTTGTGGGAGAAGGAGCCGGACGTTTGCCTTTTCGGAAAGAGGCTCTGCCGAGAACCAGCGCCATGAGATCTGCTGTCTGTGGGAAAGCACAGATGCCCAGTGCTATTGTGCCTGTGGATAGGCTGCACGGGGACGGTGAAGAGCAGCAAGAGCTTTCAGGGCTGGCACCTTCCTTGTGGGAGAAGGAGCCGGACGTTTGCCTTTTCGGAAAGAGGCTCTGCCGAGAACCAGCGCCGTGAGATGTGCACTCAGTGGGAAAGCACAGATGCCCAGTGCTGTTGTGCCTGTGGATAGGCTGCACGGGGACGGTGAAGAGCAGCAAGAGCTTTCAGGGCTGGCACGTTCCTTGTGGGAGAAGGAGCCGGACGTTTGCCTTTTCGCAAAGAGGCTCTGCCGAGATCCAGAGCCGTGAGATGTGGTGTCTGTGGGAAAGCACAGATGCCCAGTGCTGTTGTGCCTGTGGATAGGCTGCACGGGGACGGTGAAGAGCAGCAAGAGCTTTCAGGGCTGGCACCTTCCTTGTGGGAGAAGGAGCCGGACGTTTGCCTTTTGGGAAAGAGGCTCTGCCGAGAACCAGCGCCGTGAGATGTGCTGTCTAAGGGAAAGCACAGATGCCCAGTACTGTTGTGCCTGTGGATAGGCTGCACGGGGACGGTGAAGAGCAGCAAGAGCTTTCAGGGCTGGCACCTTCCTTGTGGGAGAAGGAGCCGGATGTTTGCCTTTTCGGAAAGAGGCTCTGCCGAGAACCAGCGCCGTGAGATGTGCTGTCTGTGGGAAAGCACAGATGCCCAGTGCTGTTGTGCCTGTGGATAGGCTGCACGGGGACAGTGAAGAGCAGCAAGAGCTTTCAGGGCTGGCACCTTCCTTGTGGGAGAAGGAGCCAGACGTTTGCCTTTTGGGAAAGAGAATCTGCCGAGAACCAGCGCCGTGATGTGTACTGTTCCTGTTAAAGCACAGATGCCCAGTGCTGTTGTGCCTGTGGATAGGCTGCACGGGGACGGTGAAGAGCAGCAAGAGCTTTCAGGGCTGGCACCTTCCTTGTGGGAGAAGGAGCCGGACGTTTGCCTTTTCGGAAAGAGGCTCTGCCGAGAACCAGCGCCGTGAGATGTGCACTCAGTGGGAAAGCACAGATGCCCAGTGCTGTTGTGCCTGTGGATAGGCTGCACGGGGACGGTGAAGAGCAGCAAGAGCTTTCAGGGCTGGCACCTTCCTTGTGGGAGAAGGAGCCGGATGTTTGCCTTTTCGGAAAGAGGCTCTGCCGAGAACCAGCGCCGTGAGATGTGCAGTCAGTGGGAAAGCACAGATGCCCAGTGCTGTTGTGCCTGTGGATAGGCTGCACGGGGACGCTGAAGAGCAGCAAGAGCTTTCAGGGCTGGCACCTTCCTTGTGGGAGAAGGAGCCGGACGTTTGCCTTTTCGGAAAGAGGCTCTGCCGAGATCCAGAGCCGTGAGATGTGCTGTCTGTGGGAAAGCACAGATGCCCAGTGCTGTTGTGCCTGTGGATAGGCTGCACGGGGACGGTGAAGAGCAGCAAGAGCTTTCAGGGCTGGCACCTTCCTTGTGGGAGAAGGAGCCGGACGTTTGCCTTTTTGGAAAGAGGCTCTGCCGAGAACCAGCGCCGTGAGATGTGCACTCAGTGGGAAAGCACAGATGCCCAGTGCTGTTGTGCCTGTGGATAGGCTGCACGGGGACGGTGAAGAGCAGCAAGAGCTTTCAGGGCTGGCACCTTCCTTGTGGGAGAAGGAGCCGGACGTTTGCCTTTTCGGAAAGAGGCTCTGCCGAGAACCAGCGCCGTGAGATGTGCTGTCTGTGGGAAAGCACAGATGCCCAGTGCTGTTGTGGCTGTGGATAGGCTGCACGGGGACATTGAAGAGCAGCAAGAGCTTTCAGGGCTGGCACCTTCCTTGTGGGAGAAGGAGCCGGACGTTTGCCTTTTCGGAAAGAGGCTCTGCCGAGAACCAGCCCCGTGATGTGTACTTTTCCTGTTAAAGCACAGATGCCCAGTGCTGTTGTGCCTGTGGATAGGCTGCACGGGGACGGTGAAGAGCAGCAAGAGCTTTCAGGGCTGGCACCTTCCTTGTGGGAGAAGGAGCCGGACGTTTGCCTTTTGGGAAAGAGGCTCTGCCGAGAACCAGCGCCGTGAGATGTGCTGTCTGTGGGAAAGCACAGATGCCCAGTGCTGTTGTGGCTGTGGATAGGCTGCACGGGGATGGTGAAGAGCAGCAAGAGCTTTCAGGGCTGGCACCTTCCTTGTGGGAGAAGGAGCCGGACGTTTGCCTTTTCGGAAAGAGGCTCTGCCGAGAACCAGCGCCGTGAGATGTGCTGTCTGTGGGAAAGCACAGATGCCCAGTGCTGTTGTGGCTGTGGATAGGCTGCACGGGGACATTGAAGAGCAGCAAGAGCTTTCAGGGCTGGCACCTTCCTTGTGGGAGAAGGAGCCGGACGTTTGCCTTTTCGGAAAGAGGCTCTGCCGAGAACCAGCCCCGTGATGTGTACTTTTCCTGTTAAAGCACAGATGCCCAGTGCTGTTGTGCCTGTGGATAGGCTGCACGGGGACGGTGAAGAGCAGCAAGAGCTTTCAGGGCTGGCACGTTCCTTGTGGGAGAAAGAGCCGGACGTTTGCCTTTTCGGAAAGAGGCTCTGCCGAGAACCAGCCCCGTGAGATGTGCTGTCTGTGGGAAAGCACAGATGCCCAGTGCTGTTGTGCCTGTGGATAGGCTGCACGGGGACGGTGAAGAGCAGCAAGAGCTTTCAGGGCTGGCACCTTCTGTGTGGGAGAAGGAGCCGGACGTTTGCCTTTTCGCAAAGAGGCTCTGCCGAGAACCAGCGCCGTGAGATGTGCTGTCTGTGGGAAAGCACAGATGCCCAGTGCTGTTGTGCCTGTGGATAGGCTGCACGGGGACGCTGAAGAGCAGCAAGAGCTTTCAGGGCTGGCACCTTCCTTGTGGGAGAAGTAGCCAGACGTTTGCCTTTTGGGAAAGAGGCTCTGCCGAGAACCAGCACCGTGATGTGTACTGTTCCTGTTAAAGCACAGATGCCCAGTGCTGTTGTGCCTGTGGATAGGCTGCACGGGGACGGTGAAGAGCAGCAAGAGCTTTCAGGGCTGGCACCTTCCTTGTGGGAGAAGGAGCCGGACGTTTGCCTTTTCGGAAAGAGGCTCTGCCGAGAACCAGCGCCGTGAGATGTGCACTCAGTGGGAAAGCACAGATGCCCAGTGCTGTTGTGCCTGTGGATAGGCTGCACGGGGACGGTGAAGAGCAGCAAGAGCTTTCAGGGCTGGCACCTTCCTTGTGGGAGAAGGAGCCGGATGTTTGCCTTTTCGGAAAGAGGCTCTGCCGAGAACCAGCGCCGTGAGATGTGCACTCAGTGGGAAAGCACAGATGCCCAGTGCTGTTGTGCCTGTGGATAGGCTGCACGGGGACAGTGAAGATCAGCAAGAGCTTTCAGGGCTGGCACCTTCCTTGTGGGAGAAGGAGCCAGACGTTTGCCTTTTCGGAAAGAGGCTCTGCCGAGAACCAGCGCCGTGAGATGTGCACTCAGTGGGAAAGCACAGATGCCCAGTGCTGTTGTGGCTGTGGATAGGCTGCACGGGGACGGTGAAGAGCAGCAAGAGCTTTCAGGGCTGGCACCTTCCTTGTGGGAGAAGGAGCCGGACATTTGCCTTTTCGGAAAGAGGCTCTGCCGAGATCCAGCGCCGTGAGATGTGCACTCAGTGGGAAAGCACAGATGCCCAGTGCTGTTTTGGCTGTGGATAGGCTGCACGGGGACAGTGAAGAGCAGCAAGAGCTTTCAGGGCTGGCACGTTCCTTGTGGGAGAAGGAGCCGGACGTTTGCCTTTTCGGAAAGAGGCTCTGCCGAGATCCAGCGCCGTGATGTGTACTGTTCCTGTTAAAGCACAGATGCCCAGTGCTGTTGTTCCTGTGGATAGGCTGCACGGGGACGCTGAAGAGCAGCAAGAGCTTTCAGGGCTGGCACCTTCTGTGTGGGAGAAGGAGCCGGACGTTTGCCTTTTCAGAAAGAGGCTCTGCCGAGAACCAGCGCCGTGAGATGTGCACTCAGTGGGAAAGCACAGACGCCCAGTGCTGTTGTGCCTGTGGATAGGCTGCACGGGGACGGTGAAGAGCAGCAAGAGCTTTCAGGGCTGGCACCTTCTGTGTGGGAGAAGGAGCCGGACGTTTGCCTTTTCGGAAAGAGGCTCTGCCGAGAACCAGCGCCGTGATGTGTACTGTTCCTGTTAAAGCACAGATGCCCAGTGCTGTTGTGCCTGTGGATAGGCTGCACGGGGACAGTGAAGAGCAGCAAGAGCTTTCAGGGCTGGCACCTTCCTTGTGGGAGAAGGAGCTGGACGTTTGCCTTTTCGCAAAGAGGCTCTGCCGAGAACCAGCGCCGTGAGATGTGCCGGCACTGGGAAAGCACAGATGCCCAGTGCTGTTGTGCCTGTGGATAGGCTGTACGGGGACGGTGAAGAGCAGCAAGAGCTTTCAGGGCTGTCACCATCCTTGTGGGAGAAGGAGCCGGACGTTTGCCTTTTCGCAAAGAGGCTCTGCCGAGAACCAGCGCCGTGATGTGTACTGTTCCTGTTAAAGCACAGATGCCCAGTGCTGTTGTGCCTGTGGATAGGCTGCAGGGGACAGTGAAGAGCAGCAAGAGCTTTCAGGGCTGGCACCTTCCTTGTGGGAGAAGGAGCCGGACGTTTGCCTTTTCAGAAAGAGGCTCTGCCGAGAACCAGTGCCGTGATGTGTGCACTCAGTGGGAAAGCACAGATGCCCAGTGCTGTTGTGGCTGTGGATAGGTTGCACGGGGACGGTGAAGAGCAGCAAGAGGTTTCAGGGCTGTCACCTTCCTTGTGGGAGAAGGAGCCGGACGTTTGCCTTTTCGCAAAGAGGCTCTGCCGAGAACCAGCGCCGTGAGATGTGCACTCAGTGGGAAAGCACAGATGCCCAGTGCTGTTGTGCCTGTGGATAGGCTGCACGGGGACGGTGAAGAGCAGCAAGAGCTTTCAGGGCTGGCACCTTCCTTGTGGGAGAAGGAGCCGGACGTTTGCCTTTTCGGAAAGAGGCTCTGCCGAGAACCAGCGCTGTGAGATGTGTACTGTTCCTGTTAAAGCACAGATGCCCAGTGCTGTTGTGCCTGTGGATAGGCTGCACGGGGACAGTGAAGAGCAGCAAGAGCTTTCAGGGCTGGCACCTTCCTTGTGGGAGAAGGAGCCGGACGTTTGCCTTTTCGCAAAGAGGCTCTGCCGAGAACCAGCGCCGTGAGATGTGCCGGCACTGGGAAAGCACAGATGCCCAGTGCTGTTGTGGCTGTGGATAGGCTGCACGGGGACGCTGAAGAGCAGCAAGAGCTTTCAGGGCTGTCACCTTCCTTGTGGGAGAAGGAGCCAGACGTTTGCCTTTTCGCAAAGAGGCTCTGCCGAGAACCAGCGCCGTGATGTGTACTGTTCCTGTTAAAGCACAGATGCCCAGTGCTGTTGTTCCTGTGGATAGGCTGCAGGGGACAGTGAAGAGCAGCAAGAGCTTTCAGGGCTGGCACCTTCCTTGTGGGAGAAGGAGCCGGACGTTTGCCTTTTGGGAAAGAGTGTCTGCCGAGAACCAGCGCCGTGAGAAGTGCACTCAGTGGGAAAGCACAGATGCCCAGTGCTGTTGTGCCTGTGGATAGGCTGCACGGGGACGGTGAAGAGCAGCAAGAGCTTTCAGGGCTGGCACCTTCCTTGTGGGAGAAGGAGCCGGACGTTTGCCTTTTCGCAAAGAGGCTCTGCCGAGAACCAGCGCCGTGAGATGTGCCGGCACTGGGAAAGCACAGATGCCCAGTGCTGTTGTGCCTGTGGATAGGCTGTACGGGGACGGTGAAGAGCAGCAAGAGCTTTCAGGGCTGTCACCTTCCTTGTGGGAGAAGGAGCCAGACGTTTGCCTTTTCGCAAAGAGGCTCTGCCGAGAAACAGCGCCGTGATGTGTACTTTTCCTGTTAAAGCACAGATGCCCAGTGCTGTTGTGCCTGTGGATAGGCTGCAGGGGACAGTGAAGAGCAGCAAGAGCTTTCAGGGCTGGCACCTTCCTTGTGGGAGAAGGAGCCGGACGTTTGCCTTTTCAGAAAGAGGCTCTGCCGAGAACCAGTGCCGTGATGTGTGCACTCAGTGGGAAAGCACAGATGCCCAGTGCTGTTGTGCCTGTGGATAGGCTGCACGGGGACGCTGAAGAGCAGCAAGAGCTTTCAGGGCTGGCACCTTCCTTGTGGGAGAAGGAGCCGGATGTTTGCCTTTTCGGAAAGAGGCTCTGCCGAGAACCAGCGCTGTGAGATGTGCTGTCTGTGGGAAAGCACAGATGCCCAGTGCTGTTGTGGCTGTGGATAGGCTGCACGGGGACAGTGAAGAGCAGCAAGAGCTTTCAGGGCTGGCACCTTCCTTGTGGGAGAAGGAGCCGGACGTTTGCCTTTTGGGAAAGAGGCTCTGCCGAGAACCAACGCCGTGATGTGTACTGTTCCTGTTAAAGCACAGATGCCCAGTGCTGTTGTGCCTGTGGATAGGCTGCACGGGGACGGTGAAGAGCAGCAAGAGCTTTCAGGGCTGGCACCTTCCTTGTGGGAGAAGGAGCCGGACGTTTGCCTTTTCGCAAAGAGGCTCTGCCGAGAACCAGCGCCGTGAGATGTGCTGTCTGTGGGAAAGCACAGATGCCCAGTGCTGTTGTGCCTGTGGATAGGCTGTACGGGGACGGTGAAGAGCAGCAAGAGCTTTCAGGGCTGGCACCTTCCTTGTGGCAGAAGGAGCCAGACGTTTGCGTTTTCGCAAAGAGGCTCTGCCGAGAACCAGCGCCGTGATGTGTACTGTTCCTGTTAAAGCACAGATGCCCAGTGCTGTTGTGCCTGTGGATAGGCTGCAGGGGACAGTGAAGAGCAGCAAGAGCTTTCAGGGCTGGCACCTTCCTTGTGGGAGAAGGAGCCGGACGTTTGCCTTTTCAGAAAGAGGCTCTGCCTAGAACCAGTGCCGTGATGTGTGCACTCAGTGGGAAAGCACAGATGCCCAGTGCTGTTGTGCCTGTGGATAGGCTGCACGGGGACGCTGAAGAGCAGCAAGAGCTTTCAGGGCTGGCACCTTCTGTGTGGGAGAAGGAGCCGGACGTTTGCCTTTTCGGAAAGAGGCTCTGCCGAGAACCAGCGCCGTGAGATGTGCACTCAGTGGGAAAGCACAGATGCCCAGTGCTGTTGTGCCTGTGGATAGGCTGCACGGGGACGGTGAAGAGCAGCAAGAGCTTTCAGGGCTGGCACCTTCCTTGTGGGAGAAGGAGCCGGACGTTTGCCTTTTCGGAAAGAGGCTCTGCCGAGAACCAGCACCGTGATGTGTACTGTTCCTGTTAAAGCACAGATGCCCAGTGCTGTTGTGCCTGTGGATAGGCTGCACGGGGACGGTGAAGAGCAGCAAGAGCTTTCAGGGCTGGCACCTTCCTTGTGGGAGAAGGAGCCGGATGTTTGCCTTTTCGGAAAGAGGCTCTGCCGAGAACCAGCGCCGTGAGATGTGCACTCAGTGGGAAAGCACAGATGCCCAGTGCTGTTGTGCCTGTGGATAGGCTGCACGGGGACGGTGAAGAGCAGCAAGAGCTTTCAGGGCTGGCACCTTCCTTGTGGGAGAAGGAGCCGGACGTTTGCCTTTTGGGAAAGAGGCTCTGCCGAGAACCAGCGCCGTGAGATGTGCTGTCTGTGGGAAAGCACAGATGCCCAGTGCTGTTGTGGCTGTGGATAGGCTGCACGGGGACAGTGAAGAGCAGCAAGAGCTTTCAGGGCTGGCACCTTCCTTGTGGGAGAAGGAGCCGGACGTTTGCCTTTTCGGAAAGAGGCTCTGCCGAGAACCAGCGCCGTGAGATGTGCTGTCTGTGGGAAAGCACAGATGCCCAGTGCTGTTGTGGCTGTGGATAGGCTGCACGGGGACATTGAAGAGCAGCAAGAGCTTTCAGGGCTGGCACCTTCCTTGTGGGAGAAGGAGCCGGACGTTTGCCTTTTCGGAAAGAGGCTCTGCCGAGAACCAGCCCCGTGATGTGTACTTTTCCTGTTAAAGCACAGATGCCCAGTGCTGTTGTGCCTGTGGATAGGCTGCACGGGGACGGTGAAGAGCAGCAAGAGCTTTCAGGGCTGGCACGTTCCTTGTGGGAGAAAGAGCCGGACGTTTGCCTTTTCGGAAAGAGGCTCTGCCGAGAACCAGCCCCGTGAGATGTGCTGTCTGTGGGAAAGCACAGATGCCCAGTGCTGTTGTGCCTGTGGATAGGCTGCACGGGGACGGTGAAGAGCAGCAAGAGCTTTCAGGGCTGTCACCTTCCTTGTGGGAGAAGGAGCCGGACGTTTGCCTTTTGGGAAAGAGGCTCTGCCGAGAACCAGCGCCGTGATGTGTACTGTTCCTGTTAAAGCACAGATGCCCAGTGCTGTTGTGCCTGTGGATAGGCTGCACGGGGACGCTGAAGAGCAGCAAGAGCTTTCAGGGCTGGCACCTTCCTTGTGGGAGAAGGAGCCGGACGTTTGCCTTTTCGGAAAGAGGCTCTGCCGAGAACCAGCGCCGTGAGATGTGCACTCAGTGGGAAAGCACAGATGCCCAGTGCTGTTGTGCCTGTGGATAGGCTGCACGGGGACAGTGAAGAGCAGCAAGAGCTTTCAGGGCTGGCACCTTCCTTGTGGGAGAAGGAGCCGGACATTTGCCTTTTCGGAAAGAGGCTCTGCCGAGATCCAGCGCCGTGAGATGTGCTGTCTGTGGGAAAGCACAGATGCCCAGTGCTGTTGTGGCTGTGGATAGGCTGCACGGGGACAGTGAAGAGCAGCAAGAGCTTTCAGGGCTGGCACCTTCCTTGTGGGAGAAGGAGCCGGATGTTTGCCTTTTTGGAAAGAGGCTCTGCCGAGAACCAGCGCCGTGATGTGTACTGTTCCTGTTAAAGCACAGATGCCCAGTGCTGTTGTTCCTGTGGATAGGCTGCAGGGGACAGTGAAGAGCAGCAAGAGCTTTCAGGGCTGGCACCTTCCTTGTGGGAGAAGGAGCCGGACGTTTGCCTTTTTGGAAAGAGGCTCTGCCGAGAACCAGCGCCGTGAGATGTGCACTCAGTGGGAAAGCACAGATGCCCAGTGCTGTTGTGCCTGTGGATAGGCTGCACGGGGACGGTGAAGAGCAGCAAGAGCTTTCAGGGCTGGCACCTTCCTTGTGGGAGAAGGAGCCGGACGTTTGCCTTTTCGCAAAGAGGCTCTGCCGAGATCCAGAGCCGTGAGATGTGGTGTCTGTGGGAAAGCACAGATGCCCAGTGCTGTTGTGCCTGTGGATAGGCTGCACGGGGACGGTGAAGAGCAGCAAGAGCTTTCAGGGCTGGCACCTTCCTTGTGGGAGAAGGAGCCGGACGTTTGCCTTTTGGGAAAGAGGCTCTGCCGAGAACCAGCGCCGTGAGATGTGCACTCAGTGGGAAAGCACAGATGCCCAGTGCTGTTGTGCCTGTGGATAGGCTGCACGGGGACGGTGAAGAGCAGCAAGAGCTTTCAGGGCTGGCACCTTCCTTGTGGGAGAAGGAGCCGGATGTTTGCCTTTTCGGAAAGAGGCTCTGCCGAGAACCAGCGCCGTGAGATGTGCTGTCTGTGGGAAAGCACAGATGCCCAGTGCTGTTGTGCCTGTGGATAGGCTGCACGGGGACAGTGAAGAGCAGCAAGAGCTTTCAGGGCTGGCACCTTCCTTGTGGGAGAAGGAGCCAGACGTTTGCCTTTTGGGAAAGAGAATCTGCCGAGAACCAGCGCCGTGATGTGTACTGTTCCTGTTAAAGCACAGATGCCCAGTGCTGTTGTGCCTGTGGATAGGCTGCACGGGGACGGTGAAGAGCAGCAAGAGCTTTCAGGGCTGGCACCTTCCTTGTGGGAGAAGGAGCCGGACGTTTGCCTTTTCGGAAAGAGGCTCTGCCGAGAACCAGCGCCGTGAGATGTGCACTCAGTGGGAAAGCACAGATGCCCAGTGCTGTTGTGCCTGTGGATAGGCTGCACGGGGACGGTGAAGAGCAGCAAGAGCTTTCAGGGCTGGCACCTTCCTTGTGGGAGAAGGAGCCGGATGTTTGCCTTTTCGGAAAGAGGCTCTGCCGAGAACCAGCGCCGTGAGATGTGCAGTCAGTGGGAAAGCACAGATGCCCAGTGCTGTTGTGCCTGTGGATAGGCTGCACGGGGACGGTGAAGAGCAGCAAGAGCTTTCAGGGCTGGCACCTTCCTTGTGGGAGAAGGAGCCGGACGTTTGCCTTTTCGGAAAGAGGCTCTGCCGAGAACCAGCGCCGTGACATGTGCTGTCTGTGGGAAAGCACAGATGCCCAGTGCTGTTGTGCCTGTGGATAGGCTGCACGGGGACGGTGAAGAGCAGCAAGAGCTTTCAGGGCTGGCACCTTCCTTGTGGGAGAAGGAGCCGGATGTTTGCCTTTTGGGAAAGAGGCTGTGCCGAGAACCAGCGCCGTGAGATGTGCACTCAGTGGGAAAGCACAGATGCCCAGTGCTGTTGTGGCTGTGGATAGGCTGCACGGGGACGGTGAAGAGCAGCAAGAGCTTTCAGGGCTGGCACCTTCTGTGTGGGAGAAGGAGCCGGACGTTTGCCTTTTCGGAAAGAGGCTCTGCCGAGAACCAGCGCCGTGATGTGTACTGTTCCTGTTAAAGCACAGATGCCCAGTGCTGTTGTGCCTGTGGATAGGCTGCACGGGGACGGTGAAGAGCAGCAAGAGCTTTCAGGGCTGGCACGTTCCTTGTGGGAGAAGGAGCCGGACGTTTGCCTTTTCGCAAAGAGGCTCTGCCGAGATCCAGCGCCGTGAGATGTGCACTCAGTGGGAAAGCACAGATGCCCAGTGCTGTTGTGCCTGTGGATAGGCTGCACGGGGATGGTGAGGAGCAGCAAGAGCTTTCAGGGCTGGCACCTTCCTTGTGGGAGAAGGAGCCGGACGTTTGCCTTTTCGGAAAGAGGCTCTGCCGAGAACCAGCCCCGTGATGTGTACTGTTCCTGTTAAAGCACAGATGCCCAGTGCTGTTGTGGCTGTGGATAGGCTGCACGGGGACGCTGAAGAGCAGCAAGAGCTTTCAGGGCTGGCACCTTCCTTGTGGGAGAAGGAGCCGGACGTTTGCCTTTTCGGAAAGAGGCTCTGCCGAGATCCAGAGCCGTGAGATGTGCTGTCTGTGGGAAAGCACAGATGCCCAGTGCTGTTGTGCCTGTGGATAGGCTGCACGGGGACGGTGAAGAGCAGCAAGAGCTTTCAGGGCTGGCACCTTCCTTGTGGGAGAAGGAGCCGGACGTTTGCCTTTTTGGAAAGAGGCTCTGCCGAGAACCAGCGCCGTGAGATGTGCACTCAGTGGGAAAGCACAGATGCCCAGTGCTGTTGTGCCTGTGGATAGGCTGCACGGGGACGGTGAAGAGCAGCAAGAGCTTTCAGGGCTGGCACCTTCCTTGTGGGAGAAGGAGCCGGACGTTTGCCTTTTCGGAAAGAGGCTCTGCCGAGAACCAGCGCCGTGAGATGTGCTGTCTGTGGGAAAGCACAGATGCCCAGTGCTGTTGTGGCTGTGGATAGGCTGCACGGGGACATTGAAGAGCAGCAAGAGCTTTCAGGGCTGGCACCTTCCTTGTGGGAGAAGGAGCCGGACGTTTGCCTTTTCGGAAAGAGGCTCTGCCGAGAACCAGCCCCGTGATGTGTACTTTTCCTGTTAAAGCACAGATGCCCAGTGCTGTTGTGCCTGTGGATAGGCTGCACGGGGACGGTGAAGAGCAGCAAGAGCTTTCAGGGCTGGCACCTTCCTTGTGGGAGAAGGAGCCGGACGTTTGCCTTTTGGGAAAGAGGCTCTGCCGAGAACCAGCGCCGTGAGATGTGCACTCAGTGGGAAAGCACAGATGCCCAGTGCTGTTGTGGCTGTGGATAGGCTGCACGGGGACGGTGAAGAGCAGCAAGAGCTTTCAGGGCTGGCACCTTCCTTGTGGGAGAAGGAGCCGGACATTTGCCTTTTCGGAAAGAGGCTCTGCCGAGATCCAGCGCCGTGAGATGTGCACTCAGTGGGAAAGCACAGATGCCCAGTGCTGTTGTGCCTGTGGATAGGCTGCACGGGGACGGTGAAGAGCAGCAAGAGCTTTCAGGGCTGGCACCTTCCTTGTGGGAGAAGGAGCCGGACGTTTGCCTTTTGGGAAAGAGGCTCTGCCGAGAACCAGCGCCGTGAGATGTGCTGTCTGTGGGAAAGCACAGATGCCCAGTGCTGTTGTGGCTGTGGATAGGCTGCACGGGGACAGTGAAGAGCAGCAAGAGCTTTCAGGGCTGGCACCTTCCTTGTGGGAGAAGGAGCCGGACGTTTGCCTTTTCGGAAAGAGGCTCTGCCGAGAACCAGCGCCGTGAGATGTGCTGTCTGTGGGAAAGCACAGATGCCCAGTGCTGTTGTGGCTGTGGATAGGCTGCACGGGGACATTGAAGAGCAGCAAGAGCTTTCAGGGCTGGCACCTTCCTTGTGGGAGAAGGAGCCGGACGTTTGCCTTTTCGGAAAGAGGCTCTGCCGAGAACCAGCCCCGTGATGTGTACTTTTCCTGTTAAAGCACAGATGCCCAGTGCTGTTGTGCCTGTGGATAGGCTGCACGGGGACGGTGAAGAGCAGCAAGAGCTTTCAGGGCTGGCACGTTCCTTGTGGGAGAAAGAGCCGGACGTTTGCCTTTTCGGAAAGAGGCTCTGCCGAGAACCAGCCCCGTGAGATGTGCTGTCTGTGGGAAAGCACAGATGCCCAGTGCTGTTGTGCCTGTGGATAGGCTGCACGGGGACGGTGAAGAGCAGCAAGAGCTTTCAGGGCTGTCACCTTCCTTGTGGGAGAAGGAGCCGGACGTTTGCCTTTTGGGAAAGAGGCTCTGCCGAGAACCAGCGCCGTGATGTGTACTGTTCCTGTTAAAGCACAGATGCCCAGTGCTGTTGTGCCTGTGGATAGGCTGCACGGGGACGCTGAAGAGCAGCAAGAGCTTTCAGGGCTGGCACCTTCCTTGTGGGAGAAGGAGCCGGACGTTTGCCTTTTCGGAAAGAGGCTCTGCCGAGAACCAGCGCCGTGAGATGTGCACTCAGTGGGAAAGCACAGATGCCCAGTGCTGTTGTGCCTGTGGATAGGCTGCACGGGGACAGTGAAGAGCAGCAAGAGCTTTCAGGGCTGGCACCTTCCTTGTGGGAGAAGGAGCCGGACATTTGCCTTTTCGGAAAGAGGCTCTGCCGAGATCCAGCGCCGTGAGATGTGCTGTCTGTGGGAAAGCACAGATGCCCAGTGCTGTTGTGGCTGTGGATAGGCTGCACGGGGACAGTGAAGAGCAGCAAGAGCTTTCAGGGCTGGCACCTTCCTTGTGGGAGAAGGAGCCGGATGTTTGCCTTTTTGGAAAGAGGCTCTGCCGAGAACCAGCGCCGTGATGTGTACTGTTCCTGTTAAAGCACAGATGCCCAGTGCTGTTGTTCCTGTGGATAGGCTGCAGGGGACAGTGAAGAGCAGCAAGAGCTTTCAGGGCTGGCACCTTCCTTGTGGGAGAAGGAGCCGGACGTTTGCCTTTTTGGAAAGAGGCTCTGCCGAGAACCAGCGCCGTGAGATGTGCACTCAGTGGGAAAGCACAGATGCCCAGTGCTGTTGTGCCTGTGGATAGGCTGCACGGGGACGGTGAAGAGCAGCAAGAGCTTTCAGGGCTGGCACCTTCCTTGTGGGAGAAGGAGCCGGACGTTTGCCTTTTCGCAAAGAGGCTCTGCCGAGATCCAGAGCCGTGAGATGTGGTGTCTGTGGGAAAGCACAGATGCCCAGTGCTGTTGTGCCTGTGGATAGGCTGCACGGGGACGGTGAAGAGCAGCAAGAGCTTTCAGGGCTGGCACCTTCCTTGTGGGAGAAGGAGCCGGACGTTTGCCTTTTGGGAAAGAGGCTCTGCCGAGAACCAGCGCCGTGAGATGTGCACTCAGTGGGAAAGCACAGATGCCCAGTGCTGTTGTGCCTGTGGATAGGCTGCACGGGGACGGTGAAGAGCAGCAAGAGCTTTCAGGGCTGGCACCTTCCTTGTGGGAGAAGGAGCCGGATGTTTGCCTTTTCGGAAAGAGGCTCTGCCGAGAACCAGCGCCGTGAGATGTGCTGTCTGTGGGAAAGCACAGATGCCCAGTGCTGTTGTGCCTGTGGATAGGCTGCACGGGGACAGTGAAGAGCAGCAAGAGCTTTCAGGGCTGGCACCTTCCTTGTGGGAGAAGGAGCCAGACGTTTGCCTTTTGGGAAAGAGAATCTGCCGAGAACCAGCGCCGTGATGTGTACTGTTCCTGTTAAAGCACAGATGCCCAGTGCTGTTGTGCCTGTGGATAGGCTGCACGGGGACGGTGAAGAGCAGCAAGAGCTTTCAGGGCTGGCACCTTCCTTGTGGGAGAAGGAGCCGGACGTTTGCCTTTTCGGAAAGAGGCTCTGCCGAGAACCAGCGCCGTGAGATGTGCACTCAGTGGGAAAGCACAGATGCCCAGTGCTGTTGTGCCTGTGGATAGGCTGCACGGGGACGGTGAAGAGCAGCAAGAGCTTTCAGGGCTGGCACCTTCCTTGTGGGAGAAGGAGCCGGATGTTTGCCTTTTCGGAAAGAGGCTCTGCCGAGAACCAGCGCCGTGAGATGTGCAGTCAGTGGGAAAGCACAGATGCCCAGTGCTGTTGTGCCTGTGGATAGGCTGCACGGGGACGGTGAAGAGCAGCAAGAGCTTTCAGGGCTGGCACCTTCCTTGTGGGAGAAGGAGCCGGACGTTTGCCTTTTCGGAAAGAGGCTCTGCCGAGAACCAGCGCCGTGACATGTGCTGTCTGTGGGAAAGCACAGATGCCCAGTGCTGTTGTGCCTGTGGATAGGCTGCACGGGGACGGTGAAGAGCAGCAAGAGCTTTCAGGGCTGGCACCTTCCTTGTGGGAGAAGGAGCCGGATGTTTGCCTTTTGGGAAAGAGGCTGTGCCGAGAACCAGCGCCGTGAGATGTGCACTCAGTGGGAAAGCACAGATGCCCAGTGCTGTTGTGGCTGTGGATAGGCTGCACGGGGACGGTGAAGAGCAGCAAGAGCTTTCAGGGCTGGCACCTTCTGTGTGGGAGAAGGAGCCGGACGTTTGCCTTTTCGGAAAGAGGCTCTGCCGAGAACCAGCGCCGTGATGTGTACTGTTCCTGTTAAAGCACAGATGCCCAGTGCTGTTGTGCCTGTGGATAGGCTGCACGGGGACGGTGAAGAGCAGCAAGAGCTTTCAGGGCTGGCACGTTCCTTGTGGGAGAAGGAGCCGGACGTTTGCCTTTTCGCAAAGAGGCTCTGCCGAGATCCAGCGCCGTGAGATGTGCACTCAGTGGGAAAGCACAGATGCCCAGTGCTGTTGTGCCTGTGGATAGGCTGCACGGGGATGGTGAGGAGCAGCAAGAGCTTTCAGGGCTGGCACCTTCCTTGTGGGAGAAGGAGCCGGACGTTTGCCTTTTCGGAAAGAGGCTCTGCCGAGAACCAGCCCCGTGATGTGTACTGTTCCTGTTAAAGCACAGATGCCCAGTGCTGTTGTGGCTGTGGATAGGCTGCACGGGGACGCTGAAGAGCAGCAAGAGCTTTCAGGGCTGGCACCTTCCTTGTGGGAGAAGGAGCCGGACGTTTGCCTTTTCGGAAAGAGGCTCTGCCGAGATCCAGAGCCGTGAGATGTGCTGTCTGTGGGAAAGCACAGATGCCCAGTGCTGTTGTGCCTGTGGATAGGCTGCACGGGGACGGTGAAGAGCAGCAAGAGCTTTCAGGGCTGGCACCTTCCTTGTGGGAGAAGGAGCCGGACGTTTGCCTTTTTGGAAAGAGGCTCTGCCGAGAACCAGCGCCGTGAGATGTGCACTCAGTGGGAAAGCACAGATGCCCAGTGCTGTTGTGCCTGTGGATAGGCTGCACGGGGACGGTGAAGAGCAGCAAGAGCTTTCAGGGCTGGCACCTTCCTTGTGGGAGAAGGAGCCGGACGTTTGCCTTTTCGGAAAGAGGCTCTGCCGAGAACCAGCGCCGTGAGATGTGCTGTCTGTGGGAAAGCACAGATGCCCAGTGCTGTTGTGGCTGTGGATAGGCTGCACGGGGACATTGAAGAGCAGCAAGAGCTTTCAGGGCTGGCACCTTCCTTGTGGGAGAAGGAGCCGGACGTTTGCCTTTTCGGAAAGAGGCTCTGCCGAGAACCAGCCCCGTGATGTGTACTTTTCCTGTTAAAGCACAGATGCCCAGTGCTGTTGTGCCTGTGGATAGGCTGCACGGGGACGGTGAAGAGCAGCAAGAGCTTTCAGGGCTGGCACCTTCCTTGTGGGAGAAGGAGCCGGACGTTTGCCTTTTGGGAAAGAGGCTCTGCCGAGAACCAGCGCCGTGAGATGTGCACTCAGTGGGAAAGCACAGATGCCCAGTGCTGTTGTGGCTGTGGATAGGCTGCACGGGGACGGTGAAGAGCAGCAAGAGCTTTCAGGGCTGGCACCTTCCTTGTGGGAGAAGGAGCCGGACATTTGCCTTTTCGGAAAGAGGCTCTGCCGAGATCCAGCGCCGTGAGATGTGCACTCAGTGGGAAAGCACAGATGCCCAGTGCTGTTGTGCCTGTGGATAGGCTGCACGGGGACAGTGAAGAGCAGCAAGAGCTTTCAGGGCTGGCACGTTCCTTGTGGGAGAAGGAGCCGGACGTTTGCCTTTTCGGAAAGAGGCTCTGCCGAGATCCAGCGCCGTGATGTGTACTGTTCCTGTTAAAGCACAGATGCCCAGTGCTGTTGTTCCTGTGGATAGGCTGCACGGGGACGCTGAAGAGCAGCAAGAGCTTTCAGGGCTGGCACCTTCTGTGTGGGAGAAGGAGCCGGACGTTTGCCTTTTCAGAAAGAGGCTCTGCCGAGAACCAGCGCCGTGAGATGTGCACTCAGTGGGAAAGCACAGACGCCCAGTGCTGTTGTGCCTGTGGATAGGCTGCACGGGGACGGTGAAGAGCAGCAAGAGCTTTCAGGGCTGGCACCTTCTGTGTGGGAGAAGGAGCCGGACGTTTGCCTTTTCGGAAAGAGGCTCTGCCGAGAACCAGCGCCGTGATGTGTACTGTTCCTGTTAAAGCACAGATGCCCAGTGCTGTTGTGCCTGTGGATAGGCTGCACGGGGACAGTGAAGAGCAGCAAGAGCTTTCAGGGCTGGCACCTTCCTTGTGGGAGAAGGAGCTGGACGTTTGCCTTTTCGCAAAGAGGCTCTGCCGAGAACCAGCGCCGTGAGATGTGCCGGCACTGGGAAAGCACAGATGCCCAGTGCTGTTGTGCCTGTGGATAGGCTGTACGGGGACGGTGAAGAGCAGCAAGAGCTTTCAGGGCTGTCACCATCCTTGTGGGAGAAGGAGCCGGACGTTTGCCTTTTCGCAAAGAGGCTCTGCCGAGAACCAGCGCCGTGATGTGTACTGTTCCTGTTAAAGCACAGATGCCCAGTGCTGTTGTGCCTGTGGATAGGCTGCAGGGGACAGTGAAGAGCAGCAAGAGCTTTCAGGGCTGGCACCTTCCTTGTGGGAGAAGGAGCCGGACGTTTGCCTTTTCAGAAAGAGGCTCTGCCGAGAACCAGTGCCGTGATGTGTGCACTCAGTGGGAAAGCACAGATGCCCAGTGCTGTTGTGGCTGTGGATAGGTTGCACGGGGACGGTGAAGAGCAGCAAGAGGTTTCAGGGCTGTCACCTTCCTTGTGGGAGAAGGAGCCGGACGTTTGCCTTTTCGCAAAGAGGCTCTGCCGAGAACCAGCGCCGTGAGATGTGCACTCAGTGGGAAAGCACAGATGCCCAGTGCTGTTGTGCCTGTGGATAGGCTGCACGGGGACGGTGAAGAGCAGCAAGAGCTTTCAGGGCTGGCACCTTCCTTGTGGGAGAAGGAGCCGGACGTTTGCCTTTTCGGAAAGAGGCTCTGCCGAGAACCAGCGCTGTGAGATGTGTACTGTTCCTGTTAAAGCACAGATGCCCAGTGCTGTTGTGCCTGTGGATAGGCTGCACGGGGACAGTGAAGAGCAGCAAGAGCTTTCAGGGCTGGCACCTTCCTTGTGGGAGAAGGAGCCGGACGTTTGCCTTTTCGCAAAGAGGCTCTGCCGAGAACCAGCGCCGTGAGATGTGCCGGCACTGGGAAAGCACAGATGCCCAGTGCTGTTGTGGCTGTGGATAGGCTGCACGGGGACGCTGAAGAGCAGCAAGAGCTTTCAGGGCTGTCACCTTCCTTGTGGGAGAAGGAGCCAGACGTTTGCCTTTTCGCAAAGAGGCTCTGCCGAGAACCAGCGCCGTGATGTGTACTGTTCCTGTTAAAGCACAGATGCCCAGTGCTGTTGTTCCTGTGGATAGGCTGCAGGGGACAGTGAAGAGCAGCAAGAGCTTTCAGGGCTGGCACCTTCCTTGTGGGAGAAGGAGCCGGACGTTTGCCTTTTGGGAAAGAGTGTCTGCCGAGAACCAGCGCCGTGAGAAGTGCACTCAGTGGGAAAGCACAGATGCCCAGTGCTGTTGTGCCTGTGGATAGGCTGCACGGGGACGGTGAAGAGCAGCAAGAGCTTTCAGGGCTGGCACCTTCCTTGTGGGAGAAGGAGCCGGACGTTTGCCTTTTCGCAAAGAGGCTCTGCCGAGAACCAGCGCCGTGAGATGTGCCGGCACTGGGAAAGCACAGATGCCCAGTGCTGTTGTGCCTGTGGATAGGCTGTACGGGGACGGTGAAGAGCAGCAAGAGCTTTCAGGGCTGTCACCTTCCTTGTGGGAGAAGGAGCCAGACGTTTGCCTTTTCGCAAAGAGGCTCTGCCGAGAAACAGCGCCGTGATGTGTACTTTTCCTGTTAAAGCACAGATGCCCAGTGCTGTTGTGCCTGTGGATAGGCTGCAGGGGACAGTGAAGAGCAGCAAGAGCTTTCAGGGCTGGCACCTTCCTTGTGGGAGAAGGAGCCGGACGTTTGCCTTTTCAGAAAGAGGCTCTGCCTAGAACCAGTGCCGTGATGTGTGCACTCAGTGGGAAAGCACAGATGCCCAGTGCTGTTGTGCCTGTGGATAGGCTGCACGGGGACGCTGAAGAGCAGCAAGAGCTTTCAGGGCTGGCACCTTCCTTGTGGGAGAAGGAGCCGGATGTTTGCCTTTTCGGAAAGAGGCTCTGCCGAGAACCAGCGCTGTGAGATGTGCTGTCTGTGGGAAAGCACAGATGCCCAGTGCTGTTGTGGCTGTGGATAGGCTGCACGGGGACAGTGAAGAGCAGCAAGAGCTTTCAGGGCTGGCACCTTCCTTGTGGGAGAAGGAGCCGGACGTTTGCCTTTTGGGAAAGAGGCTCTGCCGAGAACCAGCGCCGTGATGTGTACTGTTCCTGTTAAAGCACAGATGCCCAGTGCTGTTGTGCCTGTGGATAGGCTGCACGGGGACGGTGAAGAGCAGCAAGAGCTTTCAGGGCTGGCACCTTCCTTGTGGGAGAAGGAGCCGGACGTTTGCCTTTTCGCAAAGAGGCTCTGCCGAGAACCAGCGCCGTGAGATGTGCTGTCTGTGGGAAAGCACAGATGCCCAGTGCTGTTGTGCCTGTGGATAGGCTGTACGGGGACGGTGAAGAGCAGCAAGAGCTTTCAGGGCTGGCACCTTCCTTGTGGCAGAAGGAGCCAGACGTTTGCGTTTTCGCAAAGAGGCTCTGCCGAGAACCAGCGCCGTGATGTGTACTGTTCCTGTTAAAGCACAGATGCCCAGTGCTGTTGTGCCTGTGGATAGGCTGCAGGGGACAGTGAAGAGCAGCAAGAGCTTTCAGGGCTGGCACCTTCCTTGTGGGAGAATGAGCCGGACGTTTGCCTTTTCAGAAAGAGGCTCTGCCTAGAACCAGTGCCGTGATGTGTGCACTCAGTGGGAAAGCACAGATGCCCAGTGCTGTTGTGCCTGTGGATAGGCTGCACGGGGACGCTGAAGAGCAGCAAGAGCTTTCAGGGCTGGCACCTTCCTTGTGGGAGAAGGAGCCGGACGTTTGCCTTTTCGGAAAGAGGCTCTGCCGAGAACCAGCGCCGTGAGATGTGCTGTCTGTGGGAAAGCACAGATGCCCAGTGCTGTTGTGGCTGTGGATAGGCTGCACGGGGACATTGAAGAGCAGCAAGAGCTTTCAGGGCTGGCACCTTCCTTGTGGGAGAAGGAGCGGGACGTTTGCCTTTTCGGAAAGAGGCTCTGCCGAGAACCAGCCCCGTGATGTGTACTTTTCCTGTTAAAGCACAGATGCCCAGTGCTGTTGTGCCTGTGGATAGGCTGCACGGGGACGGTGAAGAGCAGCAAGAGCTTTCAGGGCTGGCACGTTCCTTGTGGGAGAAAGAGCCGGACGTTTGCCTTTTCGGAAAGAGGCTCTGCCGAGAACCAGCCCCGTGAGATGTGCTGTCTGTGGGAAAGCACAGATGCCCAGTGCTGTTGTGCCTGTGGATAGGCTGCACGGGGACGGTGAAGAGCAGCAAGAGCTTTCAGGGCTGTCACCTTCCTTGTGGGAGAAGGAGCCGGACGTTTGCCTTTTGGGAAAGAGGCTCTGCCGAGAACCAGCGCCGTGATGTGTACTGTTCCTGTTAAAGCACAGATGCCCAGTGCTGTTGTGCCTGTGGATAGGCTGCACGGGGACGCTGAAGAGCAGCAAGAGCTTTCAGGGCTGGCACCTTCCTTGTGGGAGAAGGAGCCGGACGTTTGCCTTTTCGGAAAGAGGCTCTGCCGAGAACCAGCGCCGTGAGATGTGCACTCAGTGGGAAAGCACAGATGCCCAGTGCTGTTGTGCCTGTGGATAGGCTGCACGGGGACAGTGAAGAGCAGCAAGAGCTTTCAGGGCTGGCACCTTCCTTGTGGGAGAAGGAGCCGGACATTTGCCTTTTCGGAAAGAGGCTCTGCCGAGATCCAGCGCCGTGAGATGTGCTGTCTGTGGGAAAGCACAGATGCCCAGTGCTGTTGTGGCTGTGGATAGGCTGCACGGGGACAGTGAAGAGCAGCAAGAGCTTTCAGGGCTGGCACCTTCCTTGTGGGAGAAGGAGCCGGATGTTTGCCTTTTTGGAAAGAGGCTCTGCCGAGAACCAGCGCCGTGATGTGTACTGTTCCTGTTAAAGCACAGATGCCCAGTGCTGTTGTTCCTGTGGATAGGCTGCAGGGGACAGTGAAGAGCAGCAAGAGCTTTCAGGGCTGGCACCTTCCTTGTGGGAGAAGGAGCCGGACGTTTGCCTTTTTGGAAAGAGGCTCTGCCGAGAACCAGCGCCGTGAGATGTGCACTCAGTGGGAAAGCACAGATGCCCAGTGCTGTTGTGCCTGTGGATAGGCTGCACGGGGACGCTGAAGAGCAGCAAGAGCTTTCAGGGCTGGCACCTTCTGTGTGGGAGAAGGAGCCGGACGTTTGCCTTTTCGGAAAGAGGCTCTGCCGAGAACCAGCCCCGTGATGTGTACTGTTCCTGTTAAAGCACAGATGCCCAGTGCTGTTGTGCCTGTGGATAGGCTGCACGGGGACAGTGAAGAGCAGCAAGAGCTTTCAGGGCTGGCACCTTCCTTGTGGGAGAAGGAGCCGGACGTTTGCCTTTTCGCAAAGAGGCTCTGCCGAGAACCAGCGCCGTGAGATGTGCTGTCTGTGGGAAAGCACAGATGCCCAGTGCTGTTGTGCCTGTGGATAGGCTGTACGGGGACGGTGAAGAGCAGCAAGAGCTTTCAGGGCTGGCACCTTCCTTGTGGGAGAAGGAGCCGGACGTTTGCCTTTTCGGAAAGAGGCTCTGCCGAGATCCAGAGCCGTGAGATGTGCTGTCTGTGGGAAAGCACAGATGCCCAGTGCTGTTGTGCCTGTGGATAGGCTGCACGGGGACGGTGAAGAGCAGCAAGAGCTTTCAGGGCTGGCACCTTCCTTGTGGGAGAAGGAGCCGGACGTTTGCCTTTTTGGAAAGAGGCTCTGCCGAGAACCAGCGCCGTGAGATGTGCACTCAGTGGGAAAGCACAGATGCCCAGTGCTGTTGTGCCTGTGGATAGGCTGCACGGGGACGGTGAAGAGCAGCAAGAGCTTTCAGGGCTGGCACCTTCCTTGTGGGAGAAGGAGCCGGACGTTTGCCTTTTCGGAAAGAGGCTCTGCCGAGAACCAGCGCCGTGAGATGTGCTGTCTGTGGGAAAGCACAGATGCCCAGTGCTGTTGTGGCTGTGGATAGGCTGCACGGGGACATTGAAGAGCAGCAAGAGCTTTCAGGGCTGGCACCTTCCTTGTGGGAGAAGGAGCCGGACGTTTGCCTTTTCGGAAAGAGGCTCTGCCGAGAACCAGCGCCGTGATGTGTACTTTTCCTGTTAAAGCACAGATGCCCAGTGCTGTTGTGCCTGTGGATAGGCTGCACGGGGACGGTGAAGAGCAGCAAGAGCTTTCAGGGCTGGCACCTTCCTTGTGGGAGAAGGAGCCGGACGTTTGCCTTTTGGGAAAGAGGCTCTGCCGAGAACCAGCGCCGTGAGATGTGCTGTCTGTGGGAAAGCACAGATGCCCAGTGCTGTTGTGGCTGTGGATAGGCTGCACGGGGACAGTGAAGAGCAGCAAGAGCTTTCAGGGCTGGCACCTTCCTTGTGGGAGAAGGAGCCGGACGTTTGCCTTTTCGGAAAGAGGCTCTGCCGAGAACCAGCGCCGTGAGATGTGCTGTCTGTGGGAAAGCACAGATGCCCAGTGCTGTTGTGGCTGTGGATAGGCTGCACGGGGACATTGAAGAGCAGCAAGAGCTTTCAGGGCTGGCACCTTCCTTGTGGGAGAAGGAGCCGGACGTTTGCCTTTTCGGAAAGAGGCTCTGCCGAGAACCAGCCCCGTGATGTGTACTTTTCCTGTTAAAGCACAGATGCCCAGGGCTGTTGTGCCTGTGGATAGGCTGCACGGGGACGGTGAAGAGCAGCAAGAGCTTTCAGGGCTGGCACGTTCCTTGTGGGAGAAAGAGCCGGACGTTTGCCTTTTCGGAAAGAGGCTCTGCCGAGAACCAGCCCCGTGAGATGTGCTGTCTGTGGGAAAGCACAGATGCCCAGTGCTGTTGTGCCTGTGGATAGGCTGCACGGGGACGGTGAAGAGCAGCAAGAGCTTTCAGGGCTGGCACCTTCTGTGTGGGAGAAGGAGCCGGACGTTTGCCTTTTCGCAAAGAGGCTCTGCCGAGAACCAGCGCCGTGAGATGTGCTGTCTGTGGGAAAGCACAGATGCCCAGTGCTGTTGTGCCTGTGGATAGGCTGCACGGGGACGCTGAAGAGCAGCAAGAGCTTTCAGGGCTGGCACCTTCCTTGTGGGAGAAGTAGCCAGACGTTTGCCTTTTGGGAAAGAGGCTCTGCCGAGAACCAGCACCGTGATGTGTACTGTTCCTGTTAAAGCACAGATGCCCAGTGCTGTTGTGCCTGTGGATAGGCTGCACGGGGACGGTGAAGAGCAGCAAGAGCTTTCAGGGCTGGCACCTTCCTTGTGGGAGAAGGAGCCGGACGTTTGCCTTTTCGGAAAGAGGCTCTGCCGAGAACCAGCGCCGTGAGATGTGCACTCAGTGGGAAAGCACAGATGCCCAGTGCTGTTGTGCCTGTGGATAGGCTGCACGGGGACGGTGAAGAGCAGCAAGAGCTTTCAGGGCTGGCACCTTCCTTGTGGGAGAAGGAGCCGGATGTTTGCCTTTTCGGAAAGAGGCTCTGCCGAGAACCAGCGCCGTGAGATGTGCACTCAGTGGGAAAGCACAGATGCCCAGTGCTGTTGTGCCTGTGGATAGGCTGCACGGGGACAGTGAAGATCAGCAAGAGCTTTCAGGGCTGGCACCTTCCTTGTGGGAGAAGGAGCCAGACGTTTGCCTTTTCGGAAAGAGGCTCTGCCGAGAACCAGCGCCGTGAGATGTGCACTCAGTGGGAAAGCACAGATGCCCAGTGCTGTTGTGGCTGTGGATAGGCTGCACGGGGACGGTGAAGAGCAGCAAGAGCTTTCAGGGCTGGCACCTTCCTTGTGGGAGAAGGAGCCGGACATTTGCCTTTTCGGAAAGAGGCTCTGCCGAGATCCAGCGCCGTGAGATGTGCACTCAGTGGGAAAGCACAGATGCCCAGTGCTGTTTTGGCTGTGGATAGGCTGCACGGGGACAGTGAAGAGCAGCAAGAGCTTTCAGGGCTGGCACGTTCCTTGTGGGAGAAGGAGCCGGACGTTTGCCTTTTCGGAAAGAGGCTCTGCCGAGATCCAGCGCCGTGATTTGTACTGTTCCTGTTAAAGCACAGATGCCCAGTGCTGTTGTTCCTGTGGATAGGCTGCACGGGGACGCTGAAGAGCAGCAAGAGCTTTCAGGGCTGGCACCTTCTGTGTGGGAGAAGGAGCCGGACGTTTGCCTTTTCAGAAAGAGGCTCTGCCGAGAACCAGCGCCGTGAGATGTGCACTCAGTGGGAAAGCACAGACGCCCAGTGCTGTTGTGCCTGTGGATAGGCTGCACGGGGACGGTGAAGAGCAGCAAGAGCTTTCAGGGCTGGCACCTTCTGTGTGGGAGAAGGAGCCGGACGTTTGCCTTTTCGGAAAGAGGCTCTGCCGAGAACCAGCGCCGTGATGTGTACTGTTCCTGTTAAAGCACAGATGCCCAGTGCTGTTGTGCCTGTGGATAGGCTGCACGGGGACAGTGAAGAGCAGCAAGAGCTTTCAGGGCTGGCACCTTCCTTGTGGGAGAAGGAGCTGGACGTTTGCCTTTTCGCAAAGAGGCTCTGCCGAGAACCAGCGCCGTGAGATGTGCCGGCACTGGGAAAGCACAGATGCCCAGTGCTGTTGTGCCTGTGGATAGGCTGTACGGGGACGGTGAAGAGCAGCAAGAGCTTTCAGGGCTGTCACCATCCTTGTGGGAGAAGGAGCCGGACGTTTGCCTTTTCGCAAAGAGGCTCTGCCGAGAACCAGCGCCGTGATGTGTACTGTTCCTGTTAAAGCACAGATGCCCAGTGCTGTTGTGCCTGTGGATAGGCTGCAGGGGACAGTGAAGAGCAGCAAGAGCTTTCAGGGCTGGCACCTTCCTTGTGGGAGAAGGAGCCGGACGTTTGCCTTTTCAGAAAGAGGCTCTGCCGAGAACCAGTGCCGTGATGTGTGCACTCAGTGGGAAAGCACAGATGCCCAGTGCTGTTGTGGCTGTGGATAGGTTGCACGGGGACGGTGAAGAGCAGCAAGAGGTTTCAGGGCTGTCACCTTCCTTGTGGGAGAAGGAGCCGGACGTTTGCCTTTTCGCAAAGAGGCTCTGCCGAGAACCAGCGCCGTGAGATGTGCACTCAGTGGGAAAGCACAGATGCCCAGTGCTGTTGTGCCTGTGGATAGGCTGCACGGGGACGGTGAAGAGCAGCAAGAGCTTTCAGGGCTGGCACCTTCCTTGTGGGAGAAGGAGCCGGACGTTTGCCTTTTCGGAAAGAGGCTCTGCCGAGAACCAGCGCTGTGAGATGTGTACTGTTCCTGTTAAAGCACAGATGCCCAGTGCTGTTGTGCCTGTGGATAGGCTGCACGGGGACAGTGAAGAGCAGCAAGAGCTTTCAGGGCTGGCACCTTCCTTGTGGGAGAAGGAGCCGGACGTTTGCCTTTTCGCAAAGAGGCTCTGCCGAGAACCAGCGCCGTGAGATGTGCCGGCACTGGGAAAGCACAGATGCCCAGTGCTGTTGTGCCTGTGGATAGGCTGTACGGGGACGGTGAAGAGCAGCAAGAGCTTTCAGGGCTGGCACCTTCCTTGTGGGAGAAGGAGCCAGACGTTTGCCTTTTCGCAAAGAGGCTCTGCCGAGAAACAGCGCCGTGATGTGTACTTTTCCTGTTAAAGCACAGATGCCCAGTGCTGTTGTGCCTGTGGATAGGCTGCAGGGGACAGTGAAGAGCAGCAAGAGCTTTCAGGGCTGGCACCTTCCTTGTGGGAGAAGGAGCCGGACGTTTGCCTTTTCAGAAAGAGGCTCTGCCTAGAACCAGTGCCGTGATGTGTGCACTCAGTGGGAAAGCACAGATGCCCAGTGCTGTTGTGCCTGTGGATAGGCTGCACGGGGACGCTGAAGAGCAGCAAGAGCTTTCAGGGCTGGCACCTTCCTTGTGGGAGAAGGAGCCGGATGTTTGCCTTTTCGGAAAGAGGCTCTGCCGAGAACCAGCGCTGTGAGATGTGCTGTCTGTGGGAAAGCACAGATGCCCAGTGCTGTTGTGGCTGTGGATAGGCTGCACGGGGACAGTGAAGAGCAGCAAGAGCTTTCAGGGCTGGCACCTTCCTTGTGGGAGAAGGAGCCGGACGTTTGCCTTTTGGGAAAGAGGCTCTGCCGAGAACCAGCGCCGTGATGTGTACTGTTCCTGTTAAAGCACAGATGCCCAGTGCTGTTGTGCCTGTGGATAGGCTGCACGGGGACGGTGAAGAGCAGCAAGAGCTTTCAGGGCTGGCACCTTCCTTGTGGGAGAAGGAGCCGGACGTTTGCCTTTTCGCAAAGAGGCTCTGCCGAGAACCAGCGCCGTGAGATGTGCTGTCTGTGGGAAAGCACAGATGCCCAGTGCTGTTGTGCCTGTGGATAGGCTGTACGGGGACGGTGAAGAGCAGCAAGAGCTTTCAGGGCTGGCACCTTCCTTGTGGCAGAAGGAGCCAGACGTTTGCGTTTTCGCAAAGAGGCTCTGCCGAGAACCAGCGCCGTGATGTGTACTGTTCCTGTTAAAGCACAGATGCCCAGTGCTGTTGTGCCTGTGGATAGGCTGCAGGGGACAGTGAAGAGCAGCAAGAGCTTTCAGGGCTGGCACCTTCCTTGTGGGAGAAGGAGCCGGACGTTTGCCTTTTCAGAAAGAGGCTCTGCCTAGAACCAGTGCCGTGATGTGTGCACTCAGTGGGAAAGCACAGATGCCCAGTGCTGTTGTGCCTGTGGATAGGCTGCACGGGGACGCTGAAGAGCAGCAAGAGCTTTCAGGGCTGGCACCTTCTGTGTGGGAGAAGGAGCCGGACGTTTGCCTTTTCGGAAAGAGGCTCTGCCGAGAACCAGCGCCGTGAGATGTGCACTCAGTGGGAAAGCACAGATGCCCAGTGCTGTTGTGCCTGTGGATAGGCTGCACGGGGACGGTGAAGAGCAGCAAGAGCTTTCAGGGCTGGCACCTTCCTTGTGGGAGAAGGAGCCGGACGTTTGCCTTTTCGGAAAGAGGCTCTGCCGAGAACCAGCACCGTGATGTGTACTGTTCCTGTTAAAGCACAGATGCCCAGTGCTGTTGTGCCTGTGGATAGGCTGCACGGGGACGGTGAAGAGCAGCAAGAGCTTTCAGGGCTGGCACCTTCCTTGTGGGAGAAGGAGCCGGATGTTTGCCTTTTCGGAAAGAGGCTCTGCCGAGAACCAGCGCCGTGAGATGTGCACTCAGTGGGAAAGCACAGATGCCCAGTGCTGTTGTGCCTGTGGATAGGCTGCACGGGGACGGTGAAGAGCAGCAAGAGCTTTCAGGGCTGGCACCTTCCTTGTGGGAGAAGGAGCCGGACGTTTGCCTTTTGGGAAAGAGGCTCTGCCGAGAACCAGCGCCGTGAGATGTGCTGTCTGTGGGAAAGCACAGATGCCCAGTGCTGTTGTGGCTGTGGATAGGCTGCACGGGGACAGTGAAGAGCAGCAAGAGCTTTCAGGGCTGGCACCTTCCTTGTGGGAGAAGGAGCCGGACGTTTGCCTTTTCGGAAAGAGGCTCTGCCGAGAACCAGCGCCGTGAGATGTGCTGTCTGTGGGAAAGCACAGATGCCCAGTGCTGTTGTGGCTGTGGATAGGCTGCACGGGGACATTGAAGAGCAGCAAGAGCTTTCAGGGCTGGCACCTTCCTTGTGGGAGAAGGAGCGGGACGTTTGCCTTTTCGGAAAGAGGCTCTGCCGAGAACCAGCCCCGTGATGTGTACTTTTCCTGTTAAAGCACAGATGCCCAGTGCTGTTGTGCCTGTGGATAGGCTGCACGGGGACGGTGAAGAGCAGCAAGAGCTTTCAGGGCTGGCACGTTCCTTGTGGGAGAAAGAGCCGGACGTTTGCCTTTTCGGAAAGAGGCTCTGCCGAGAACCAGCCCCGTGAGATGTGCTGTCTGTGGGAAAGCACAGATGCCCAGTGCTGTTGTGCCTGTGGATAGGCTGCACGGGGACGGTGAAGAGCAGCAAGAGCTTTCAGGGCTGTCACCTTCCTTGTGGGAGAAGGAGCCGGACGTTTGCCTTTTGGGAAAGAGGCTCTGCCGAGAACCAGCGCCGTGATGTGTACTGTTCCTGTTAAAGCACAGATGCCCAGTGCTGTTGTGCCTGTGGATAGGCTGCACGGGGACGCTGAAGAGCAGCAAGAGCTTTCAGGGCTGGCACCTTCCTTGTGGGAGAAGGAGCCGGACGTTTGCCTTTTCGGAAAGAGGCTCTGCCGAGAACCAGCGCCGTGAGATGTGCACTCAGTGGGAAAGCACAGATGCCCAGTGCTGTTGTGCCTGTGGATAGGCTGCACGGGGACAGTGAAGAGCAGCAAGAGCTTTCAGGGCTGGCACCTTCCTTGTGGGAGAAGGAGCCGGACATTTGCCTTTTCGGAAAGAGGCTCTGCCGAGATCCAGCGCCGTGAGATGTGCTGTCTGTGGGAAAGCACAGATGCCCAGTGCTGTTGTGGCTGTGGATAGGCTGCACGGGGACAGTGAAGAGCAGCAAGAGCTTTCAGGGCTGGCACCTTCCTTGTGGGAGAAGGAGCCGGATGTTTGCCTTTTTGGAAAGAGGCTCTGCCGAGAACCAGCGCCGTGATGTGTACTGTTCCTGTTAAAGCACAGATGCCCAGTGCTGTTGTTCCTGTGGATAGGCTGCAGGGGACAGTGAAGAGCAGCAAGAGCTTTCAGGGCTGGCACCTTCCTTGTGGGAGAAGGAGCCGGACGTTTGCCTTTTTGGAAAGAGGCTCTGCCGAGAACCAGCGCCGTGAGATGTGCACTCAGTGGGAAAGCACAGATGCCCAGTGCTGTTGTGCCTGTGGATAGGCTGCACGGGGACGCTGAAGAGCAGCAAGAGCTTTCAGGGCTGGCACCTTCTGTGTGGGAGAAGGAGCCGGACGTTTGCCTTTTCGGAAAGAGGCTCTGCCGAGAACCATCCCCGTGATGTGTACTGTTCCTGTTAAAGCACAGATGCCCAGTGCTGTTGTGCCTGTGGATAGGCTGCACGGGGACAGTGAAGAGCAGCAAGAGCTTTCAGGGCTGGCACCTTCCTTGTGGGAGAAGGAGCCGGACGTTTGCCTTTTCGCAAAGAGGCTCTGCCGAGAACCAGCGCCGTGAGATGTGCTGTCTGTGGGAAAGCACAGATGCCCAGTGCTGTTGTGCCTGTGGATAGGCTGTACGGGGACGGTGAAGAGCAGCAAGAGCTTTCAGGGCTGGCACCTTCTGTGTGGGAGAAGGAGCCGGACGTTTGCCTTTTCGGAAAGAGGCTCTGCCGAGAACCAGCGCCGTGAGATGTGCACTCAGTGGGAAAGCACAGATGCCCAGTGCTGTTGTGGCTGTGGATAGGCTGCACGGGGACGGTGAAGAGCAGCAAGAGCTTTCAGGGCTGGCACCTTCCTTGTGGGAGAAGTAGCCAGATGTTTGCCTTTTGGGAAAGAGGCTCTGCCGAGAACCAGCACCGTGATGTGTACTGTTCCTGTTAAAGCACAGATGCCCAGTGCTGTTGTGCCTGTGGATAGGCTGCACGGGGACGGTGAAGAGCAGCAAGAGCTTTCAGGGCTGGCACCTTCCTTGTGGGAGAAGGAGCCGGACGTTTGCCTTTTCGGAAAGAGGCTCTGCCGAGAACCACCGCCGTGAGATGTGCACTCAGTGGGAAAGCACAGATGCCCAGTGCTGTTGTGCCTGTGGATAGGCTGCACGGGGACGGTGAAGAGCAGCAAGAGCTTTCAGGGCTGGCACCTTCCTTGTGGGAGAAGGAGCCGGATGTTTGCCTTTTCGGAAAGAGGCTCTGCCGAGAACCAGCGCCGTGAGATGTGCACTCAGTGGGAAAGCACAGATGCCCAGTGCTGTTGTGGCTGTGGATAGGCTGCACGGGGACAGTGAAGATCAGCAAGAGCTTTCAGGGCTGGCACCTTCCTTGTGGGAGAAGGAGCCAGACGTTTGCCTTTTCGGAAAGAGGCTCTGCCGAGAACCAGCGCCGTGAGATGTGCTGTCTGTGGGAAAGCACAGATGCCCAGTGCTGTTGTGGCTGTGGATAGGCTGCACGGGGACATTGAAGAGCAGCAAGAGCTTTCAGGGCTGGCACCTTCCTTGTGGGAGAAGGAGCCGGACGTTTGCCTTTTCGGAAAGAGGCTCTGCCGAGAACCAGCCCCGTGACATGTGCTGTCTGTGGGAAAGCACAGATGCCCAGTGCTGTTGTGCCTGTGGATAGGCTGCACGGGGACGGTGAAGAGCAGCAAGAGCTTTCAGGGCTGGCACCTTCCTTGTGGGAGAAGGAGCCGGACGTTTGCCTTTTTGGAAAGAGGCTCTGCCGAGAACCAGCGCCGTGAGATGTGCACTCAGTGGGAAAGCACAGATGCCCAGTGCTGTTGTGGCTGTGGATAGGCTGCACGGGGACGGTGAAGAGCAGCAAGAGCTTTCAGGGCTGGCACCTTCCTTGTGGGAGAAGGAGCCGGACATTTGCCTTTTCGGAAAGAGGCTCTGCCGAGATCCAGCGCCGTGAGATGTGCACTCAGTGGGAAAGCACAGATGCCCAGTGCTGTTTTGGCTGTGGATAGGCTGCACGGGGACAGTGAAGAGCAGCAAGAGCTTTCAGGGCTGGCACGTTCCTTGTGGGAGAAGGAGCCGGACGTTTGCCTTTTCGGAAAGAGGCTCTGCCGAGATCCAGCGCCGTGATGTGTACTGTTCCTGTTAAAGCACAGATGCCCAGTGCTGTTGTTCCTGTGGATAGGCTGCACGGGGACGCTGAAGAGCAGCAAGAGCTTTCAGGGCTGGCACCTTCCTTGTGGGAGAAGGAGCCGGACGTTTGCCTTTTCAGAAAGAGGCTCTGCCGAGAACCAGCGCCGTGAGATGTGCACTCAGTGGGAAAGCACAGATGCCCAGTGCTGTTGTGCCTGTGGATAGGCTGCACGGGGACGCTGAAGAGCAGCAAGAGCTTTCAGGGCTGGCACCTTCTGTGTGGGAGAAGGAGCCGGACGTTTGCCTTTTCGGAAAGAGGCTCTGCCGAGAACCAGCGCCGTGATGTGTACTGTTCCTGTTAAAGCACAGATGCCCAGTGCTGTTGTGCCTGTGGATAGGCTGCACGGGGACAGTGAAGAGCAGCAAGAGCTTTCAGGGCTGGCACCTTCCTTGTGGGAGAAGGAGCTGGACGTTTGCCTTTTCGCAAAGAGGCTCTGCCGAGAACCAGCGCCGTGAGATGTGCCGGCACTGGGAAAGCACAGATGCCCAGTGCTGTTGTGCCTGTGGATAGGCTGTACGGGGACGGTGAAGAGCAGCAAGAGCTTTCAGGGCTGGCACCTTCCTTGTGGGAGAAGGAGCCGGACGTTTGCCTTTTCAGAAAGAGGCTCTGCCGAGAACCAGTGCCGTGATGTGTGCACTCAGTGGGAAAGCACAGATGCCCAGTGCTGTTGTGGCTGTGGATAGGTTGCACGGGGACGGTGAAGAGCAGCAAGAGGTTTCAGGGCTGGCACCTTCCTTGTGGGAGAAGGAGCCGGACGTTTGCCTTTTCGGAAATAGGCTCTGCCGAGAACCAGCGCCGTGAGATGTGCACTCAGTGGGAAAGCACAGATGCCCAGTGCTGTTGTGCCTGTGGATAGGCTGCACGGGGACGGTGAAGAGCAGCAAGAGCTTTCAGGGCTGGCACCTTCCTTGTGGGAGAAGGAGCCGGACGTTTGCCTTTTCGGAAAGAGGCTCTGCCGAGAACCAGCGCTGTGAGATGTGTACTGTTCCTGTTAAAGCACAGATGCCCAGTGCTGTTGTGCCTGTGGATAGGCTGCACGGGGACAGTGAAGAGCAGCAAGAGCTTTCAGGGCTGGCACCTTCCTTGTGGGAGAAGGAGCCGGACGTTTGCCTTTTCGCAAAGAGGCTCTGCCGAGAACCAGCGCCGTGAGATGTGCCGGCACTGGGAAAGCACAGATGCCCAGTGCTGTTGTGGCTGTGGATAGGCTGCACGGGGACGCTGAAGAGCAGCAAGAGCTTTCAGGGCTGTCACCTTCCTTGTGGGAGAAGGAGCCAGACATTTGCCTTTTCGCAAAGAGGCTCTGCCGAGAACCAGCGCCGTGATGTGTACTGTTCCTGTTAAAGCACAGATGCCCAGTGCTGTTGTTCCTGTGGATAGGCTGCAGGGGACAGTGAAGAGCAGCAAGAGCTTTCAGGGCTGGCACCTTCCTTGTGGGAGAAGGAGCCGGACGTTTGCCTTTTGGGAAAGAGTGTCTGCCGAGAACCAGCGCCGTGAGAAGTGCACTCAGTGGGAAAGCACAGATGCCCAGTGCTGTTGTGCCTGTGGATAGGCTGCACGGGGACGCTGAAGAGCAGCAAGAGCTTTCAGGGCTGGCACCTTCCTTGTGGGAGAAGGAGCCGGACGTTTGCCTTTTCGCAAAGAGGCTCTGCCGAGAACCAGCGCCGTGAGATGTGCCGGCACTGGGAAAGCACAGATGCCCAGTGCTGTTGTGCCTGTGGATAGGCTGTACGGGGACGGTGAAGAGCAGCAAGAGCTTTCAGGGCTGTCACCTTCCTTGTGGGAGAAGGAGCCAGACGTTTGCCTTTTCGCAAAGAGGCTCTGCCGAGAACCAGCGCCGTGATGTGTACTTTTCCTGTTAAAGCACAGATGCCCAGTGCTGTTGTGCCTGTGGATAGGCTGCAGGGGACAGTGAAGAGCAGCAAGAGCTTTCAGGGCTGGCACCTTCCTTGTGGGAGAAGGAGCCGGACGTTTGCCTTTTCAGAAAGAGGCTCTGCCTAGAACCAGTGCCGTGATGTGTGCACTCAGTGGGAAAGCACAGATGCCCAGTGCTGTTGTGCCTGTGGATAGGCTGCACGGGGACGCTGAAGAGCAGCAAGAGCTTTCAGGGCTGGCACCTTCTGTGTGGGAGAAGGAGCCGGACGTTTGACTTTTCGGAAAGAGGCTCTGCCGAGAACCAGCGCCGTGAGATGTGCACTCAGTGGGAAAGCACAGATGCCCAGTGCTGTTGTGCCTGTGGATAGGCTGCACGGGGACGGTGAAGAGCAGCAAGAGCTTTCAGGGCTGTCACCTTCCTTGTGGGAGAAGGAGCCGGATGTTTGCCTTTTCGGAAAGAGGCTCTGCCGAGAACCAGCGCTGTGAGATGTGCTGTCTGTGGGAAAGCACAGATGCCCAGTGCTGTTGTGGCTGTGGATAGGCTGCACGGGGACAGTGAAGAGCAGCAAGAGCTTTCAGGGCTGGCACCTTCCTTGTGGGAGAAGGAGCCGGACGTTTGCCTTTTCGGAAAGAGGCTCTGCCGAGAACCAGCGCCGTGATGTGTACTGTTCCTGTTAAAGCACAGATGCCCAGTGCTGTTGTGCCTGTGGATAGGCTGCACGGGGACGGTGAAGAGCAGCAAGAGCTTTCAGGGCTGGCACCTTCCTTGTGGGAGAAGGAGCCGGACGTTTGCCTTTTCGCAAAGAGGCTCTGCCGAGAACCAGCGCCGTGAGATGTGCTGTCTGTGGGAAAGCACAGATGCCCAGTGCTGTTGTGCCTGTGGATAGGCTGTACGGGGACGGTGAAGAGCAGCAAGAGCTTTCAGGGCTGGCACCTTCCTTGTGGCAGAAGGAGCCAGACGTTTGCGTTTTCGCAAAGAGGCTCTGCCGAGAACCAGCGCCGTGATGTGTACTGTTCCTGTTAAAGCACAGATGCCCAGTGCTGTTGTGCCTGTGGATAGGCTGCAGGGGACAGTGAAGAGCAGCAAGAGCTTTCAGGGCTGGCACCTTCCTTGTGGGAGAAGGAGCCGGACGTTTGCCTTTTCAGAAAGAGGCTCTGCCTAGAACCAGTGCCGTGATGTGTGCACTCAGTGGGAAAGCACAGATGCCCAGTGCTGTTGTGCCTGTGGATAGGCTGCACGGGGACGCTGAAGAGCAGCAAGAGCTTTCAGGGCTGGCACCTTCTGTGTGGGAGAAGGAGCCGGACGTTTGCCTTTTCGGAAAGAGGCTCTGCCGAGAACCAGCGCCGTGAGATGTGCACTCAGTGGGAAAGCACAGATGCCCAGTGCTGTTGTGCCTGTGGATAGGCTGCACGGGGACGGTGAAGAGCAGCAAGAGCTTTCAGGGCTGGCACCTTCCTTGTGGGAGAAGGAGCCGGACGTTTGCCTTTTCGGAAAGAGGCTCTGCCGAGAACCAGCACCGTGATGTGTACTGTTCCTGTTAAAGCACAGATGCCCAGTGCTGTTGTGCCTGTGGATAGGCTGCACGGGGACGCTGAAGAGCAGCAAGAGCTTTCAGGGCTGGCACCTTCCTTGTGGGAGAAGGAGCCGGACGTTTGCCTTTTCGGAAAGAGGCTCTGCCGAGAACCAGCGCCGTGAGATGTGCACTCAGTGGGAAAGCACAGATGCCCAGTGCTGTTGTGCCTGTGGATAGGCTGCACGGGGACGCTGAAGAGCAGCAAGAGCTTTCAGGGCTGGCACCTTCCTTGTGGGAGAAGGAGCCGGATGTTTGCCTTTTCGGAAAGAGGCTCTGCCGAGAACCAGCGCCGTGAGATGTGCACTCAGTGGGAAAGCACAGATGCCCAGTGCTGTTGTGCCTGTGGATAGGCTGCACGGGGACAGTGAAGAGCAGCAAGAGCTTTCAGGGCTGTCACCTTCCTTGTGGGAGAAGGAGCCGGACGTTTGCCTTTTGGGAAAGAGGCTCTGCCGAGAACCAGCACCGTGATGTGTACTGTTCCTGTTAAAGCACAGATGCCCAGTGCTGTTGTGCCTGTGGATAGGCTGCACGGGGACGGTGAAGAGCAGCAAGAGCTTTCAGGGCTGGCACCTTCTGTGTGGGAGAAGGAGCCGGACGTTTGCCTTTTCAGAAAGAGGCTCTGCCGAGAACCAGCGCCGTGAGATGTGCTGTCTGTGGGAAAGCACAGATGCCCAGTGCTGTTGTGCCTGTGGATAGGCTGCACGGGGACGCTGAAGAGCAGCAAGAGCTTTCAGGGCTGGCACCTTCTGTGTGGGAGAAGGAGCCAGACGTTTGCCTTTTCGGAAAGAGGCTCTGCCGAGAACCAGCGCCGTGATGTGTACTGTTCCTGTTAAAGCACAGATGCCCAGTGCTGTTGTGCCTGTGGATAGGCTGCACGGGGACAGTGAAGAGCAGCAAGAGCTTTCAGGGCTGGCACCTTCCTTGTGGGAGAAGGAGCCGGACGTTTGCCTTTTCGCAAAGAGGCTCTGCCGAGAACCAGCGCCGTGAGATGTGCCGGCACTGGGAAAGCACAGATGCCCAGTGCTGTTGTGCCTGTGGATAGGCTGTACGGGGACGGTGAAGAGCAGCAAGAGCTTTCAGGGCTGTCACCATCCTTGTGGGAGAAGGAGCCGGACGTTTGCCTTTTCGGAAAGAGGCTCTGCCGAGAACCAGCGCCGTGAGATGTGCACTCAGTGGGAAAGCACAGATGCCCAGTGCTGTTGTGCCTGTGGATAGGCTGCACGGGGACGCTGAAGAGCAGCAAGAGCTTTCAGGGCTGGCACCTTCCTTGTGGGAGAAGGAGCCGGATGTTTGCCTTTTCGGAAAGAGGCTCTGCCGAGAACCAGCGCCGTGAGATGTGCACTCAGTGGGAAAGCACAGATGCCCAGTGCTGTTGTGCCTGTGGATAGGCTGCACGGGGACAGTGAAGAGCAGCAAGAGCTTTCAGGGCTGTCACCTTCCTTGTGGGAGAAGGAGCCGGACGTTTGCCTTTTGGGAAAGAGGCTCTGCCGAGAACCAGCACCGTGATGTGTACTGTTCCTGTTAAAGCACAGATGCCCAGTGCTGTTGTGCCTGTGGATAGGCTGCACGGGGACGGTGAAGAGCAGCAAGAGCTTTCAGGGCTGGCACCTTCTGTGTGGGAGAAGGAGCCGGACGTTTGCCTTTTCAGAAAGAGGCTCTGCCGAGAACCAGCGCCGTGAGATGTGCTGTCTGTGGGAAAGCACAGATGCCCAGTGCTGTTGTGCCTGTGGATAGGCTGCACGGGGACGCTGAAGAGCAGCAAGAGCTTTCAGGGCTGGCACCTTCTGTGTGGGAGAAGGAGCCAGACGTTTGCCTTTTCGGAAAGAGGCTCTGCCGAGAACCAGCGCCGTGATGTGTACTGTTCCTGTTAAAGCACAGATGCCCAGTGCTGTTGTGCCTGTGGATAGGCTGCACGGGGACAGTGAAGAGCAGCAAGAGCTTTCAGGGCTGGCACCTTCCTTGTGGGAGAAGGAGCGGGACGTTTGCCTTTTCGGAAAGAGGCTCTGCCGAGAACCAGCGCCGTGAGATGTGCACTCAGTGGGAAAGCACAGATGCCCAGTGCTGTTGTGCCTGTGGATAGGCTGCACGGGGACGCTGAAGAGCAGCAAGAGCTTTCAGGGCTGGCACCTTCCTTGTGGGAGAAGGAGCCGGACGTTTGCCTTTTCGGAAAGAGGCTCTGCCGAGAACCAGCGCCGTGATGTGTACTGTTCCTGTTAAAGCACAGATGCCCAGTGCTGTTGTTTCTGTGGATAGGCTGCAGGGGACAGTGAAGAGCAGCAAGAGCTTTCAGGGCTGGCACCTTCCTTGTGGGAGAAGGAGCCGGACGTTTGCCTTTTGGGAAAGAGTGTCTGCCGAGAACCAGCGCCGTGAGAAGTGCACTCAGTGGGAAAGCACAGATGCCCAGTGCTGTTGTGCCTGTGGATAGGCTGCACGGGGACGCTGAAGAGCAGCAAGAGCTTTCAGGGCTGGCACCTTCCTTGTGGGAGAAGTAGCCGGACGTTTGCCTTTTCGCAAAGAGGCTCTGCCGAGAACCAGCGCCGTGAGATGTGCCGGCACTGGGAAAGCACAGATGCCCAGTGCTGTTGTGCCTGTGGATAGGCTGTACGGGGACGGTGAAGAGCAGCAAGAGCTTTCAGGGCTGTCACCTTCCTTGTGGGAGAAGGAGCCAGACGTTTGCCTTTTCGCAAAGAGGCTCTGCCGAGAACCAGCGCCGTGATGTGTACTTTTCCTGTTAAAGCACAGATGCCCAGTGCTGTTGTGGCTGTGGATAGGCTGCAGGGGACAGTGAAGAGCAGCAAGAGCTTTCAGGGCTGGCACCTTCCTTGTGGGAGAAGGAGCCGGACGTTTGCCTTTTCAGAAAGAGGCTGTGCCTAGAACCAGTGCCGTGATGTGTGCACTCAGTGGGAAAGCACAGATGCCCAGTGCTGTTGTGCCTGTGGATAGGCTGCACGGGGACGCTGAAGAGCAGCAAGAGCTTTCAGGGCTGGCACCTTCTGTGTGGGAGAAGGAGCCGGACGTTTGCCTTTTCGGAAAGAGGCTCTGCCGAGAACCAGCGCCGTGAGATGTGCACTCAGTGGGAAAGCACAGATGCCCAGTGCTGTTGTGCCTGTGGATAGGCTGCAGGGGGACGGTGAAGAGCAGCAAGAGCTTTCAGGGCTGGCACCTTCCTTGTGGGAGAAGGAGCCGGATGTTTGCCTTTTGGGAAAGAGGCTCTGCCGAGAACCAGCGCCGTGAGATGTGCTGTCTGTGGGAAAGCACAGATGCCCAGTGCTGTTGTGGCTGTGGATAGGCTGCACGGGGACAGTGAAGAGCAGCAAGAGCTTTCAGGGCTGGCACCTTCCTTGTGGGAGAAGGAGCCGGACGTTTGCCTTTTTGGAAAGAGGCTCTGCCGAGAACCAGCGCCGTGATGTGTACTGTTCCTGTTAAAGCACAGATGCCCAGTGCTGTTGTGGCTGTGGATAGGCTGCACGGGGACGGTGAGGAGCAGCAAGAGCTTTCAGGGCTGGAACCTTCCTTGTGGGAGAAGGAGCCGGACGTTTGCCTTTTCGGAAATAGGCTCTGCCGAGAACCAGCGCCGTGAGATGTGCACTCAGTGGGAAAGCACAGATGCCCAGTGCTGTTGTGCCTGTGGATAGGCTGCACGGGGACAGTGAAGAGCAGCAAGAGCTTTCAGGGCTGGCACCTTCCTTGTGGGAGAAGGAGCCGGACGTTTGCCTTTTCGGAAAGAGGCTCTGCCGAGATCCAGCGCCGTGATGTGTACTGTTCCTGTTAAAGCACAGATGCCCAGTGCTGTTGTTCCTGTGGATAGGCTGCACGGGGACGCTGAAGAGCAGCAAGAGCTTTCAGGGCTGGCACCTTCCTTGTGGGAGAAGGAGCCGGACGTTTGCCTTTTCAGAAAGAGGCTCTGCCGAGAACCAGCGCCGTGAGATGTGCACTCAGTGGGAAAGCACAGATGCCCAGTGCTGTTGTGCCTGTGGATAGGCTGCACGGGGACGCTGAAGAGCAGCAAGAGCTTTCAGGGCTGGCACCTTCTGTGTGGGAGAAGGAGCCGGACGTTTGCCTTTTCGGAAAGAGGCTCTGCCGAGAACCAGCGCCGTGATGTGTACTGTTCCTGTTAAAGCACAGATGCCCAGTGCTGTTGTGCCTGTGGATAGGCTGCACGGGGACAGTGAAGAGCAGCAAGAGCTTTCAGGGCTGGCACCTTCCTTGTGGGAGAAGGAGCTGGACGTTTGCCTTTTCGCAAAGAGGCTCTGCCGAGAACCAGCGCCGTGAGATGTGCCGGCACTGGGAAAGCACAGATGCCCAGTGCTGTTGTGCCTGTGGATAGGCTGTACGGGGACGGTGAAGAGCAGCAAGAGCTTTCAGGGCTGTCACCATCCTTGTGGGAGAAGGAGCCGGACGTTTGCCTTTTCGCAAAGAGGCTCTGCCGAGAACCAGCGCCGTGATGTGTACTGTTCCTGTTAAAGCACAGATGCCCAGTGCTGTTGTGCCTGTGGATAGGCTGCAGGGGACAGTGAAGAGCAGCAAGAGCTTTCAGGGCTGGCACCTTCCTTGTGGGAGAAGGAGCCGGACGTTTGCCTTTTCAGAAAGAGGCTCTGCCGAGAACCAGTGCCGTGATGTGTGCACTCAGTGGGAAAGCACAGATGCCCAGTGCTGTTGTGGCTGTGGATAGGTTGCACGGGGACGGTGAAGAGCAGCAAGAGGTTTCAGGGCTGGCACCTTCCTTGTGGGAGAAGGAGCCGGACGTTTGCCTTTTCGGAAATAGGCTCTGCCGAGAACCAGCGCCGTGAGATGTGCACTCAGTGGGAAAGCACAGATGCCCAGTGCTGTTGTGCCTGTGGATAGGCTGCACGGGGACGGTGAAGAGCAGCAAGAGCTTTCAGGGCTGGCACCTTCCTTGTGGGAGAAGGAGCCGGACGTTTGCCTTTTCGGAAAGAGGCTCTGCCGAGAACCAGCGCTGTGAGATGTGTACTGTTCCTGTTAAAGCACAGATGCCCAGTGCTGTTGTTCCTGTGGATAGGCTGCAGGGGACAGTGAAGAGCAGCAAGAGCTTTCAGGGCTGGCACCTTCCTTGTGGGAGAAGGAGCCGGACGTTTGCCTTTTGGGAAAGAGTGTCTGCCGAGAACCAGCGCCGTGAGAAGTGCACTCAGTGGGAAAGCACAGATGCCCAGTGCTGTTGTGCCTGTGGATAGGCTGCACGGGGACGCTGAAGAGCAGCAAGAGCTTTCAGGGCTGGCACCTTCCTTGTGGGAGAAGGAGCCGGACGTTTGCCTTTTCGCAAAGAGGCTCTGCCGAGAACCAGCGCCGTGAGATGTGCCGGCACTGGGAAAGCACAGATGCCCAGTGCTGTTGTGCCTGTGGATAGGCTGTACGGGGACGGTGAAGAGCAGCAAGAGCTTTCAGGGCTGTCACCTTCCTTGTGGGAGAAGGAGCCAGACGTTTGCCTTTTCGCAAAGAGGCTCTGCCGAGAACCAGCGCCGTGATGTGTACTTTTCCTGTTAAAGCACAGATGCCCAGTGCTGTTGTGCCTGTGGATAGGCTGCAGGGGACAGTGAAGAGCAGCAAGAGCTTTCAGGGCTGGCACCTTCCTTGTGGGAGAAGGAGCCGGACGTTTGCCTTTTCAGAAAGAGGCTCTGCCTAGAACCAGTGCCGTGATGTGTGCACTCAGTGGGAAAGCACAGATGCCCAGTGCTGTTGTGCCTGTGGATAGGCTGCACGGGGACGCTGAAGAGCAGCAAGAGCTTTCAGGGCTGGCACCTTCTGTGTGGGAGAAGGAGCCGGACGTTTGACTTTTCGGAAAGAGGCTCTGCCGAGAACCAGCGCCGTGAGATGTGCACTCAGTGGGAAAGCACAGATGCCCAGTGCTGTTGTGCCTGTGGATAGGCTGCACGGGGACGGTGAAGAGCAGCAAGAGCTTTCAGGGCTGTCACCTTCCTTGTGGGAGAAGGAGCCGGATGTTTGCCTTTTCGGAAAGAGGCTCTGCCGAGAACCAGCGCTGTGAGATGTGCTGTCTGTGGGAAAGCACAGATGCCCAGTGCTGTTGTGCCTGTGGATAGGCTGCACGGGGACAGTGAAGAGCAGCAAGAGCTTTCAGGGCTGGCACCTTCCTTGTGGGAGAAGGAGCCGGACGTTTGCCTTTTCGGAAAGAGGCTCTGCCGAGAACCAGCGCCGTGATGTGTACTGTTCCTGTTAAAGCACAGATGCCCAGTGCTGTTGTGCCTGTGGATAGGCTGCACGGGGACGGTGAAGAGCAGCAAGAGCTTTCAGGGCTGGCACCTTCCTTGTGGGAGAAGGAGCCGGACGTTTGCCTTTTCGCAAAGAGGCTCTGCCGAGAACCAGCGCCGTGAGATGTGCTGTCTGTGGGAAAGCACAGATGCCCAGTGCTGTTGTGCCTGTGGATAGGCTGTACGGGGACGGTGAAGAGCAGCAAGAGCTTTCAGGGCTGGCACCTTCCTTGTGGCAGAAGGAGCCAGACGTTTGCGTTTTCGCAAAGAGGCTCTGCCGAGAACCAGCGCCGTGATGTGTACTGTTCCTGTTAAAGCACAGATGCCCAGTGCTGTTGTGCCTGTGGATAGGCTGCAGGGGACAGTGAAGAGCAGCAAGAGCTTTCAGGGCTGGCACCTTCCTTGTGGGAGAAGGAGCCGGACGTTTGCCTTTTCAGAAAGAGGCTCTGCCTAGAACCAGTGCCGTGATGTGTGCACTCAGTGGGAAAGCACAGATGCCCAGTGCTGTTGTGCCTGTGGATAGGCTGCACGGGGACGCTGAAGAGCAGCAAGAGCTTTCAGGGCTGGCACCTTCTGTGTGGGAGAAGGAGCCGGACGTTTGCCTTTTCGGAAAGAGGCTCTGCCGAGAACCAGCGCCGTGAGATGTGCACTCAGTGGGAAAGCACAGATGCCCAGTGCTGTTGTGCCTGTGGATAGGCTGCACGGGGACGGTGAAGAGCAGCAAGAGCTTTCAGGGCTGGCACCTTCCTTGTGGGAGAAGGAGCCGGACGTTTGCCTTTTCGGAAAGAGGCTCTGCCGAGAACCAGCACCGTGATGTGTACTGTTCCTGTTAAAGCACAGATGCCCAGTGCTGTTGTGCCTGTGGATAGGCTGCACGGGGACGCTGAAGAGCAGCAAGAGCTTTCAGGGCTGGCACCTTCCTTGTGGGAGAAGGAGCCGGACGTTTGCCTTTTCGGAAAGAGGCTCTGCCGAGAACCAGCGCCGTGAGATGTGCACTCAGTGGGAAAGCACAGATGCCCAGTGCTGTTGTGCCTGTGGATAGGCTGCACGGGGACGCTGAAGAGCAGCAAGAGCTTTCAGGGCTGGCACCTTCCTTGTGGGAGAAGGAGCCGGATGTTTGCCTTTTCGGAAAGAGGCTCTGCCGAGAACCAGCGCCGTGAGATGTGCACTCAGTGGGAAAGCACAGATGCCCAGTGCTGTTGTGCCTGTGGATAGGCTGCACGGGGACAGTGAAGAGCAGCAAGAGCTTTCAGGGCTGTCACCTTCCTTGTGGGAGAAGGAGCCGGACGTTTGCCTTTTGGGAAAGAGGCTCTGCCGAGAACCAGCACCGTGATGTGTACTGTTCCTGTTAAAGCACAGATGCCCAGTGCTGTTGTGCCTGTGGATAGGCTGCACGGGGACGGTGAAGAGCAGCAAGAACTTTCAGGGCTGGCACCTTCCTTGTGGGAGAAGGAGCCGGACATTTGCCTTTTCGGAAAGAGGCTCTGCCGAGATCCAGCGCCGTGAGATGTGCACTCAGTGGGAAAGCACAGATGCCCAGTGCTGTTTTGGCTGTGGATAGGCTGCACGGGGACAGTGAAGAGCAGCAAGAGCTTTCAGGGCTGGCACCTTCCTTGTGGGAGAAGGAGCCGGACGTTTGCCTTTTCGGAAAGAGGCTCTGCCGAGATCCAGCGCCGTGATGTGTACTGTTCCTGTTAAAGCACAGATGCCCAGTGCTGTTGTTCCTGTGGATAGGCTGCACGGGGACGCTGAAGAGCAGCAAGAGCTTTCAGGGCTGGCACCTTCTGTGTGGGAGAAGGAGCCGGACGTTTGCCTTTTCAGAAAGAGGCTCTGCCGAGAACCAGCGCCGTGAGATGTGCTGTCTGTGGGAAAGCACAGATGCCCAGTGCTGTTGTGCCTGTGGATAGGCTGCACGGGGACGCTGAAGAGCAGCAAGAGCTTTCAGGGCTGGCACCTTCTGTGTGGGAGAAGGAGCCAGACGTTTGCCTTTTCGGAAAGAGGCTCTGCCGAGAACCAGCGCCGTGATGTGTACTGTTCCTGTTAAAGCACAGATGCCCAGTGCTGTTGTGCCTGTGGATAGGCTGCACGGGGACAGTGAAGAGCAGCAAGAGCTTTCAGGGCTGGCACCTTCCTTGTGGGAGAAGGAGCCGGACGTTTGCCTTTTCGCAAAGAGGCTCTGCCGAGAACCAGCGCCGTGAGATGTGCACTCAGTGGGAAAGCACAGATGCCCAGTGCTGTTGTGCCTGTGGATAGGCTGCACGGGGACGCTGAAGAGCAGCAAGAGCTTTCAGGGCTGGCACCTTCCTTGTGGGAGAAGGAGCCGGACGTTTGCCTTTTCGGAAAGAGGCTCTGCCGAGAACCAGCGCCGTGATGTGTACTGTTCCTGTTAAAGCACAGATGCCCAGTGCTGTTGTGCCTGTGGATAGGCTGCACGGGGACAGTGAAGAGCAGCAAGAGCTTTCAGGGCTGGCACCTTCCTTGTGGGAGAAGGAGCGGGACGTTTGCCTTTTCGGAAAGAGGCTCTGCCGAGAACCAGCGCCGTGAGATGTGCACTCAGTGGGAAAGCACAGATGCCCAGTGCTGTTGTGCCTGTGGATAGGCTGCACGGGGACGCTGAAGAGCAGCAAGAGCTTTCAGGGCTGGCACCTTCCTTGTGGGAGAAGGAGCCGGACGTTTGCCTTTTCGGAAAGAGGCTCTGCCGAGAACCAGCGCCGTGATGTGTACTGTTCCTGTTAAAGCACAGATGCCCAGTGCTGTTGTGCCTGTGGATAGGCTGCAGGGGACAGTGAAGAGCAGCAAGAGCTTTCAGGGCTGGCACCTTCCTTGTGGGAGAAGGAGCCGGACGTTTGCCTTTTGGGAAAGAGTCTCTGCCGAGAACCAGCGCCGTGAGAAGTGCACTCAGTGGGAAAGCACAGATGCCCAGTGCTGTTGTGCCTGTGGATAGGCTGCACGGGGACGCTGAAGAGCAGCAAGAGCTTTCAGGGCTGGCACCTTCCTTGTGGGAGAAGGAGCCGGACGTTTGCCTTTTCGCAAAGAGGCTCTGCCGAGAACCAGCGCCGTGAGATGTGCCGGCACTGGGAAAGCACAGATGCCCAGTGCTGTTGTGCCTGTGGATAGGCTGTACGGGGACGGTGAAGAGCAGCAAGAGCTTTCAGGGCTGTCACCTTCCTTGTGGGAGAAGGAGCCAGACGTTTGCCTTTTCGCAAAGAGGCTCTGCCGAGAACCAGCGCCGTGATGTGTACTTTTCCTGTTAAAGCACAGATGCCCAGTGCTGTTGTGGCTGTGGATAGGCTGCAGGGGACAGTGAAGAGCAGCAAGAGCTTTCAGGGCTGGCACCTTCCTTGTGGGAGAAGGAGCCGGACGTTTGCCTTTTCAGAAAGAGGCTGTGCCTAGAACCAGTGCCGTGATGTGTGCACTCAGTGGGAAAGCACAGATGCCCAGTGCTGTTGTGCCTGTGGATAGGCTGCACGGGGACGCTGAAGAGCAGCAAGAGCTTTCAGGGCTGGCACCTTCTGTGTGGGAGAAGGAGCCGGACGTTTGCCTTTTCGGAAAGAGGCTCTGCCGAGAACCAGCGCCGTGAGATGTGCACTCAGTGGGAAAGCACAGATGCCCAGTGCTGTTGTGCCTGTGGATAGGCTGCAGGGGGACGGTGAAGAGCAGCAAGAGCTTTCAGGGCTGGCACCTTCCTTGTGGGAGAAGGAGCCGGATGTTTGCCTTTTGGGAAAGAGGCTCTGCCGAGAACCAGCGCCGTGAGATGTGCTGTCTGTGGGAAAGCACAGATGCCCAGTGCTGTTGTGGCTGTGGATAGGCTGCACGGGGACAGTGAAGAGCAGCAAGAGCTTTCAGGGCTGGCACCTTCCTTGTGGGAGAAGGAGCCGGACGTTTGCCTTTTTGGAAAGAGGCTCTGCCGAGAACCAGCGCCGTGATGTGTACTGTTCCTGTTAAAGCACAGATGCCCAGTGCTGTTGTGGCTGTGGATAGGCTGCACGGGGACGGTGAGGAGCAGCAAGAGCTTTCAGGGCTGGAACCTTCCTTGTGGGAGAAGGAGCCGGACGTTTGCCTTTTCGGAAATAGGCTCTGCCGAGAACCAGCGCCGTGAGATGTGCACTCAGTGGGAAAGCACAGATGCCCAGTGCTGTTGTGCCTGTGGATAGGCTGCACGGGGACAGTGAAGAGCAGCAAGAGCTTTCAGGGCTGGCACCTTCCTTGTGGGAGAAGGAGCCGGACGTTTGCCTTTTCGGAAAGAGGTTCTGCCGAGAACCAGCGCCGTGAGATGTGCTGTCTGGGGGAAAGCACAGATGCCAGTGCTGTTGTGCCTGTGGATAGGCTGCACGGGGACAGTGAAGAGCAGCAAGAACTTTCAGGGCTGGCACCTTCCTTGTGGCAGAAGGAGCCAGACGTTTGCCTTTTCGGAAAGAGGCTCTGCCGAGAACCAGCGCCGTGATGTGTACTCTTCCTGTTAAAGCACAGATGCCCAGTGCTGTTGTGCCTGTGGATAGGCTGCACAGGGACGGTGAAGAGCAGCAAGAGCTTTCAGGGCTGGCACCTTCCTTGTGGGAGAAGGAGCCGGACGTTTGCCTTTTCGCAAAGAGGCTCTGCCGAGAACCAGCGCCGTGAGATGTGCTGTCTGGGGGAAAGCACAGATGCCAGTGCTGTTGTGGCTGTGGATAGGCTGCACGGGGACGGTGAAGAGCAGCAAGAGCTTTCAGGGCTGGCACCTTCCTTGTGGGAGAAGGAGCCGGACGTTTGCCTTTTCGGAAAGAGGCTCTGCCGAGAACCAGCGCCGTGAGATGTGCACTCAGTGGGAAAGCACAGATGCCCAGTGCTGTTGTGCCTGTGGATAGGCTGCACGGGGACGCTGAAGAGCAGCAAGAGCTTTCAGGGCTGGCACCTTCTGTGTGGGAGAAGGAGCCGGACGTTTGCCTTTTCGGAAAGAGGCTCTGCCGAGAACCAGCGCCGTGATGTGTACTGTTCCTGTTAAAGCACAGATGCCCAGTGCTGTTGTGCCTGTGGATAGGCTGCACGGGGACGCTGAAGAGCAGCAAGAGCTTTCAGGGCTGGCACCTTCCTTGTGGGAGAAGGAGCCGGACGTTTGCCTTTTCGCAAAGAGGCTCTGCCGAGAACCAGCGCCGTGAGATGTGCACTCAGTGGGAAAGCACAGATGCCCAGTGCTGTTGTGCCTGTGGATAGGCTGCACGGGGACGCTGAAGAGCAGCAAGAGCTTTCAGGGCTGGCACCTTCCTTGTGGGAGAAGTAGCCGGACGTTTGCCTTTTCGGAAAGAGGCTCTGCCGAGAACCAGCACCGTGATGTGTACTGTTCCTGTTAAAGCACAGATGCCCAGTGCTGTTGTGCCTGTGGATAGGCTGCACGGGGACGGTGAAGAGCAGCAAGAGCTTTCAGGGCTGGCACCTTCCTTGTGGGAGAAGTAGCCGGACGTTTGCCTTTTCGGAAAGAGGCTCTGCCGAGAACCAGCGCCGTGAGATGTGCACTCAGTGGGAAAGCACAGATGCCCAGTGCTGTTGTGGCTGTGGATAGGCTGCACGGGGACGGTGAAGAGCAGCAAGAGCTTTCAGGGCTGGCACCTTCCTTGTGGGAGAAGGAGCCGGACGTTTGCCTTTTCGCAAAGAGGTTCTGCCGAGAACCAGCGCCGTGAGATGTGCACTCAGTGGGAAAGCACAGATGCCAGTGCTGTTGTGCCTGTGGATAGGCTGCACGGGGACGGTGAAGAGCAGCAAGAACTTTCAGGGCTGTCACCTTCCTTGTCGGAGAAGGAGCCGGACGTTTGCCTTTTGGGAAAGAGGCTCTGCCGAGAACCAGCGCCGTGATGTGTACTGTTCCTGTTAAAGCACAGATGCCCAGTGCTGTTGTGCCTGTGGATAGGCTGCACGGGGACGCTGAAGAGCAGCAAGAGCTTTCAGGGCTGGCACCTTCCTTGTGGGAGAAGGAGCCGGACGTTTGCCTTTTCGCAAAGAGGCTCTGCCGAGAACCAGCGCCGTGAGATGTGCTGTCTGGGGGAAAGCACAGATGCCCAGTGCTGTTGTGCTTGTGGATAGGCTGCAGGGGACAGTGAAGAGCAGCAAGAGCTTTCAGGGCTGTCACCTTCCTTGTGGGAGAAGGAGCCGGACGTTTGCCTTTTCGGAAAGAGGCTCTGCCGAGAACCAGCGCCGTGAGATGTGCACTCAGTGGGAAAGCACAGATGCCCAGTGCTGTTGTGCCTGTGGATAGGCTGCACGGGGACGCTGAAGAGCAGCAAGAGCTTTCAGGGCTGGCATCTTCTGTGTGGGAGAAGGAGCCGGACGTTTGCCTTTTCGGAAAGAGGCTCTGCCGAGAACCAGCGCCGTGATGTGTACTGTTCCTGTTAAAGCACAGATGCCCAGTACTGTTGTGCCTGTGGATAGGCTGCACGGGGACAGTGAAGAGCAGCAAGAGCTTTCAGGGCTGGCACCTTCTGTGTGGGAGAAGGAGCCGGACGTTTGCCTTCTGGGAAAGAGGCTCTGCCGAGAACCAGCGCCGTGAGATGTGCACTCAGTGGGAAAGCACAGATGCCCAGTGCTGTTGTGCCTGTGGATAGGCTGTACGGGGACGGTGAAGAGCAGCAAGAGCTTTCAGGGCTGGCACCTTCCTTGTGGGAGAAGGAGCCAGACGTTTGCCTTTTCGCAAAGAGGATCTGCCGAGAACCAGCGCCGTAATGTGTACTGTTCCTGTTAAAGCACAGATGCCCAGTGCTGTTGTGCCTGTGGATAGGCTGCAGGGGACAGTGAAGAGCAGCAAGAGCTTTCAGGGCTGGCACCTTCCTTGTGGGAGAAGGAGCCGGACGTTTGCCTTTTCAGAAAGAGGCTCTGCCTAGAACCAGTGCCGTGATGTGTGCACTCAGTGGGAAAGCACAGATGCCCAGTGCTGTTGTGCCTGTGGATAGGTTGCACGGGGACGGTGAAGAGCAGCAAGAGGTTTCAGGGCTGGCACCTTCCTTGTGGGAGAAGGAGCCGGACGTTTGCCTTTTCGGAAAGAGGCTCTGCCGAGAACCAGCGCCGTGAGATGTGCTGTCTGTGGGAAAGCACAGATGCCCAGTGCTGTTGTGCCTGTGGATAGGCTGCACGGGGACGGTGAAGAGCAGCAAGAACTTTCAGGGCTGGCACCTTCCTTGTGGGAGAAGTAGCCGGACGTTTGCCTTTTCGGAAAGAGGCTCTGCCGAGAACCAGCGCCGTGAGAGGTGCTGTCTGGGGGAAAGCACAGATGCCAGTGCTGTTGTGCCTGTGGATAGGCTGCACGGGGACGGTGAAGAGCAGCAAGAACTTTCAGGGCTGGCACCTTCCTTGTGGCAGAAGGAGCCAGCCGTTTGCCTTTTCGGAAAGAGGCTCTGCCGAGAACCAGCGCCGTGATGTGTACTGTTCCTGTTAAAGCACAGATGCCCAGTGCTGTTGTGCCTGTGGATAGGCTGCACGGGGACGCTGAAGAGCAGCAAGAGCTTTCAGGGCTGGCACCTTCCTTGTGGGAGAAGGAGCCGGACGTTTGCCTTTTCAGAAAGAGGCTCTGCCTAGAACCAGTGCCGTGATGTGTGCACTCAGTGGGAAAGCACAGATGCCCAGTGCTGTTGTGCCTGTGGATAGGCTGCACGGGGACAGTGAAGAGCAGCAAGAGCTTTCAGGGCTGGCACCTTCCTTGTGGGAGAAGGAGCCGGACGTTTGCCTTTTGGGAAAGAGGCTCTGCCGAGAACCAGCGCCATGAGATGTGCACTCAGTGGGAAAGCACAGATGCCCAGTGCTGTTGTGCCTGTGGATAGGCTGCACGGGGACGCTGAAGAGCAGCAAGAGCTTTCAGGGCTGGCACCTTCCTTGTGGGAGAAGTAGCCGGACGTTTGCCTTTTCGGAAAGAGGCTCTGCCGAGAACCAGCACCGTGATGTGTACTGTTCCTGTTAAAGCACAGATGCCCAGTGCTGTTGTGCCTGTGGATAGGCTGCACGGGGACGGTGAAGAGCAGCAAGAGCTTTCAGGGCTGGCACCTTCCTTGTGGGAGAAGGAGCCGGACGTTTGCCTTTTCAGAAAGAGGCTCTGCCTAGAACCAGTGCTGTGATGTGTGCACTCAGTGGGAAAGCACAGATGCCCAGTGCTGTTGTGCCTGTGGATAGGCTGCACGGGGACGCTGAAGAGCAGCAAGAGCTTTCAGGGCTGGCACCTTCTGAGTGGGAGAAGGAGCCGGACGTTTGCCTTCTGGGAAAGAGGCTCTGCCGAGAACCAGCGCCGTGAGATGTGCACTCAGTGGGAAAGCACAGATGCCCAGTGCTGTTGTGCCTGTGGATAGGCTGCACGGGGACAGTGAAGAGCAGCAAGAGCTTTCAGGGCTGGCACCTTCCTTGTGGGAGAAGGAGCCGGACGTTTGCCTTTTCGGAAAGAGGCTCTGCCGAGAACCAGCACCGTGATGTGTACTGTTCCTGTTAAAGCACAGATGCCCAGTGCTGTTGTGCCTGTGGATAGGCTGCACGGGGACAGTGAAGAGCAGCAAGAACTTTCAGGGCTGGCACCTTCCTTGTGGGAGAAGGAGCCGGACGTTTGCCTTTTCGGAAAGAGGCTCTGCCGAGAACCAGCGCCGTGAGATGTGCACTCAGTGGGAAAGCACAGATGCCCAGTGCTGTTGTGCCTGTGGATAGGCTGCACGGGGACGGTGAAGAGCAGCAAGAGCTTTCAGGGCTGGCACCTTCCTTGTGGGAGAAGGAGCCGGATGTTTGCCTTTTCGGAAAGAGGCTCTGCCGAGAACCAGCGCCGTGAGATGTGCTGTCTGTGGGAAAGCACAGATGCCCAGTGCTGTTGTGGCTGTGGATAGGCTGCACGGGGACAGTGAAGAGCAGCAAGAGCTTTCAGGGCTGTCACCTTCCTTGTGGGAGAAGGAGCCGGACGTTTGCCTTTTGGGAAAGAGGCTCTGCCGAGAACCAGCGCCGTGATGTGTACTGTTCCTGTTAAAGCACAGATGCCCAGTGCTGTTGTGCCTGTGGATAGGCTGCACGGGGACGGCGAAGAGCAGCAAGAGCTTTCAGGGCTGGCACGTTCCTTGTGGGAGAAGGAGCCGGACGTTTGCCTTTTCGGAAAGAGGCTCTGCCGAGAACCAGCGCCGTGAGATGTGCACTCAGTGGGAAAGCACAGATGCCCAGTACTGTTGTGCCTGTGGATAGGCTGCACGGGGACGGTGAAGAGCAGCAAGAGCTTTCAGGGCTGGCACCTTCCTTGTGGGAGAAGGAGCCGGACGTTTGCCTTTTGGGAAAGAGGCTCTGCCGAGAACCAGCGCCATGAGATCTGCTGTCAGAGGGAAAGCACAGATGCCCAGTGCTGTTGTGCTTGTGGATAGGCTGCAGGGGACAGTGAAGAGCAGCAAGAGCTTTCAGGGCTGGCACCTTCCTTGTGGGAGAAGGAGCCGGACGTTTGCCTTTTCGGAAAGCGGCTCTGCCGAGAACCAGCGCCGTGAGATGTGCACTCAGTGGGAAAGCACAGATGCCCAGTGCTGTTGTGCCTGTGGATAGGCTGCACGGGGACGGTGAAGAGCAGCAAGAGCTTTCAGGGCTGTCACCTTCCTTGTGGGAGAAGGAGCCAGACGTTTGCCTTTTCGCAAAGAGGCTCTGCCGAGAACCAGCGCCGTGATGTGTACTGTTCCTGTTAAAGCACAGATGCCCAGTGCTGTTGTGCCTGTGGATAGGCTGCAGGGGACGGTGAAGAGCAGCAAGAGCTTTCAGGGCTGGCACCTTCCTTGTGGGAGAAGGAGCCGGACGTTTGCCTTTTCGGAAAGAGGCTCTGCCGAGAACCAGCGCCGTGAGAGGTGCTGTCTGGGGGAAAGCACAGATGCCCAGTGCTGTTGTGCCTGTGGATAGGCTGCACGGGGACAGTGAAGAGCAGCAAGAACTTTCAGGGCTGGCACCTTCCTTGTGGCAGAAGGAGCCAGACGTTTGCCTTTTCGGAAAGAGGCTCTGCCGAGAACCAGCGCCGTGATGTGTACTGTTCCTGTTAAAGCACAGATGCCCAGTGCTGTTGTGCCTGTGGATAGGCTGCAGGGGACAGTGAAGAGCAGCAAGAGCTTTCAGGGCTGGCACCTTCCTTGTGGGAGAAGGAGCCGGACGTTTGCCTTTTCGCAAAGAGGCTCTGCCGAGAACCAGCGCCGTGAGATCTGCTGTCAGAGGGAAAGCACAGATGCCCAGTGCTGTTGTGCCTGTGGATAGGCTGCACGGGGACGCTGAAGAGCAGCAAGAGCTTTCAGGGCTGGCACCTTCTGTGTGGGAGAAGGAGCCGGACGTTTGCCTTTTCGGAAAGAGGCTCTGCCGAGAACCAGCGCCGTGAGATGTGCACTCAGTGGGAAAGCACAGATGCCCAGTGCTGTTGTGCCTGTGGATAGGCTGCACGGGGACGCTGAAGAGCAGCAAGAGCTTTCAGGGCTGGCACCTTCCTTGTGGGAGAAGTAGCCGGACGTTTGCCTTTTCGGAAAGAGGCTCTGCCGAGAACCAGCACCGTGATGTGTACTGTTCCTGTTAAAGCACAGATGCCCAGTGCTGTTGTGCCTGTGGATAGGCTGCACGGGGACGCTGAAGAGCAGCAAGAGCTTTCAGGGCTGGCACCTTCCTTGTGGGAGAAGGAGCCGGACGTTTGCCTTTTCGGAAAGAGGCTCTGCCGAGAACCAGCGCCGTGAGATGTGCACTCAGTGGGAAAGCACAGATGCCCAGTGCTGTTGTGCCTGTGGATAGGCTGCACGGGGACGGTGAAGAGCAGCAAGAGCTTTCAGGGCTGGCACCTTCCTTGTGGGAGAAGGAGCCGGACGTTTGCCTTTTCGCAAAGAGGTTCTGCCGAGAACCAGCGCCGTGAGATGTGCTGTCTGTGGGAAAGCACAGATGCCCAGTGCTGTTGTGCCTGTGGATAGGCTGCACGGGGACGGTGAAGAGCAGCAAGAACTTTCAGGGCTGTCACCTTCCTTGTGGGAGAAGGAGCCGGATGTTTGCCTTTTGGGAAAGAGGCTCTGCCGAGAACCAGCGCCGTGATGTGTACTGTTCCTGTTAAAGCACAGATGCCCAGTGCTGTTGTGCCTGTGGATAGGCTGCACGGGGACGGTGAAGAGCAGCAAGAGCTTTCAGGGCTGGCACCTTCCTTGTGGGAGAAGGAGCCGGACGTTTGCCTTTTCGCAAAGAGGCTCTGCCGAGAACCAGCGCCGTGAGATGTGCTGTCTGGGGGAAAGCACAGATGCCCAGTGCTGTTGTGCTTGTGGATAGGCTGCAGGGGACAGTGAAGAGCAGCAAGAGCTTTCAGGGCTGGCACCTTCCTTGTGGGAGAAGGAGCCGGACGTTTGCCTTTTCGGAAAGAGGCTCTGCCGAGAACCAGCGCCGTGAGATGTGCTGTCTGTGGGAAAGCACAGATGCCCAGTGCTGTTGTGCCTGTGGATAGGCTGCACGGGGACGCTGAAGAGCAGCAAGAGCTTTCAGGGCTGGCACCTTCTGTGTGGGAGAAGGAGCCGGACGTTTGCCTTTTCGGAAAGAGGCTCTGCCGAGAACCAGCGCCGTGATGTGTACTGTTCCTGTTAAAGCACAGATGCCCAGTGCTGTTGTGCCTGTGGATAGGCTGCACGGGGACAGTGAAGAGCAGCAAGAGCTTTCAGGGCTGGCACCTTCCTTGTGGGAGAAGGAGCCGGACGTTTGCCTTTTCGGAAAGAGGCTCTGCCGAGAACCAGCGCCGTGAGATGTGCACTCAGTGGGAAAGCACAGATGCCCAGTGCTGTTGTGCCTGAGGATAGGCTGCACGGGGACGGTGAAGAGCAGCAAGAGCTTTCAGGGCTGGCACCTTCTGTGTGGGAGAAGGAGCCGGACGTTTGCCTTTTCGCAAAGAGGCTCTGCCGAGAACCAGCGCCGTGAGATGTGCTGTCTGTGGGAAAGCACAGATGCCCAGTGCTGTTGTGCCTGTGGATAGGCTGTACGGGGACGGTGAAGAGCAGCAAGAGCTTTCAGGGCTGGCACCTTCCTTGTGGGAGAAGGAGCCAGACGTTTGCCTTTTCGCAAAGAGGCTCTGCCGAGAACCAGCGCCGTAATGTGTACTGTTCCTGTTAAAGCACAGATGCCCAGTGCTGTTGTGACTGTGGATAGGCTGCAGGGGACAGTGAAGAGCAGCAAGAGGTTTCAGGGCTGGCACCTTCCTTGTGGGAGAAGGAGCCGGACGTTTGCCTTTTCGGAAAGAGGCTCTGCCGAGAACCAGCGCCGTGAGATGTGCACTTAGTGGGAAAGCACAGATGCCCAGTGCTGTTGTGCCTGTGGATAGGCTGCACGGGGACGGTGAAGAGCAGCAAGAGCTTTCAGGGCTGGCACCTTCCTTGTGGGAGAAGTAGCCGGACGTTTGCCTTTTCGGAAAGAGGCTCTGCCGAGAACCAGCGCCGTGAGAGGTGCTGTCTGCGGGAAAGCACAGATGCCAGTGCTGTTGTGCCTGTGGATAGGCTGCACGGGGACGGTGAAGAGCAGCAAGAACTTTCAGGGCTGGCACCTTCCTTGTGGCAGAAGGAGCCAGCCGTTTGCCTTTTCGGAAAGAGGCTCTGCCGAGAACCAGCGCCGTGATGTGTACTGTTCCTGTTAAAGCACAGATGCCCAGTGCTGTTGTGCCTGTGGATAGGCTGCACGGGGACGGTGAAGAGCAGCAAGAGCTTTCAGGGCTGGCACCTTCCTTGTGGGAGAAGGAGCCGGACGTTTGCCTTTTCGGAAAGAGGCTCTGCCGAGAACCAGCGCCGTGACATGTGCTGTCTGGGGGAAAGCACAGATGCCCAGTGCTGTTGTGCCTGTGGATAGGCTGCACGGGGATGGTGAAGAGCAGCAAGAGCTTTCAGGGCTGGCACCTTCCTTGTGGGAGAAGGAGCCGGACGTTTGCCTTTTCGGAAAGAGGCTCTGCCGAGAACCAGCGCCATGAGATCTGTTGTCAGAGGGAAAGCACAGATGCCCAGTGCTGTTGTGCTTGTGGATAGGCTGCAGGGGACAGTGAAGAGCAGCTAGAGCTTTCAGGGCTGGCACCTTCCTTGTGGGAGAAGGAGCCGGACGTTTGCCTTTTCGGAAAGAGGCTCTGCCGAGAACCAGCGCCGTGAGATGTGCACTCAGTGGGAAAGCACAGATGCCCAGTGCTGTTGTGCCTGTGGATAGGCTGCACGGGGACGCTGAAGAGCAGCAAGAGCTTTCAGGGCTGGCACCTTCCTTGTGGGAGAAGGAGCCGGACGTTTGCCTTTTCGCAAAGAGGCTCTGCCGAGAACCAGCGCCGTGAGATGTGCCGGCACTGGGAAAGCACAGATGCCCAGTGCTGTTGTGCCTGTGGATAGGCTGCACGGGGACGGTGAAGAGCAGCAAGAGCTTTCAGGGCTGGCACCTTCCTTGTGGGAGAAGGAGCCGGACGTTTGCCTTTTCGGAAAGAGGCTCTGCCGAGAACCAGCGCCGTGAGATGTGCACTCAGTGGGAAAGCACAGATGCCCAGTGCTGTTGTGCCTGTGGATAGGCTGCACGGGGACGCTGAAGAGCAGCAAGAGCTTTCAGGGCTGGCACCTTCCTTGTGGGAGAAGGAGCCGGACGTTTGCCTTTTGGGAAAGAGGCTCTGCCGAGAACCAGCGCCGTGAGATGTGCCGGCACTGGGAAAGCACAGATGCCCAGTGCTGTTGTGCCTGTGGATAGGCTGCACGGGGACGGTGAAGAGCAGCAAGAGGTTTCAGGGCTGGCACCTTCCTTGTGGGAGAAGGAGCCGGACGTTTGCCTTTTCGGAAAGAGGCTCTGCCGAGAACCAGCGCCGTGAGATGTGCACTCAGTGGGAAAGCACAGATGCCCAGTGCTGTTGTGCCTGTGGATAGGCTGCACGGGGATGCTGAAGAGCAGCAAGAGCTTTCAGGGCTGGCACGTTCCTTGTGGGAGAAGTAGCCGGACGTTTGCCTTTTCGCAAAGAGGCTCTGCCGAGAACCAGCGCCGTGATGTGTAGTTTTCCTGTTAAAGCACAGATGCCCAGTGCTGTTGTGCCTGTGGATAGGCTGCACGGGGACAGTGAAGAGCAGCAAGAGCTTTCAGGGCTGGCACCTTCCTTGTGGGAGAAGGAGCCGGACGTTTGCCTTTTCGGAAAGAGGCTCTGCCGAGAACCAGCGCCGTGAGAGGTGCTGTCTGGGGGGAAAGCACAGATGCCCAGTGCTGTTGTGCCTGTGGATAGGCTGCACGGGGACGGTGAAGAGCAGCAAGAGCTTTCAGGGCTGGCACCTTCCTTGTGGGAGAAGGAGCCGGACGTTTGCCTTTTCGGAAAGAGGTTCTGCCGAGAACCAGTGCCGGGAGATGTGCTGTCTGGGGGAAAGCACAGATGCCCAGTGCTGTTGTGCCTGTGGATAGGCTGCACGGGGACGGTGAAGAGCAGCAAGAGCTTTCAGGGCTGTCACCTTCCTTGTGGGAGAAGGAGCCGGATGTTTGCCTTTTGGGAAAGAGGCTCTGCCGAGAACCAGCGCCGTGATGTGTACTGTTCCTGTTAAAGCACAGATGCCCAGTGCTGTTGTGCCTGTGGATAGGCTGCACGGGGACGGTGAAGAGCAGCAAGAGCTTTCAGGGCTGTCACCTTCCTTGTGGGAGAAGGAGCCAGACGTTTGCCTTTTCGCAAAGAGGCTCTGCCGAGAACCAGCGCCGTGATGTGTACTTTTCCTGTTAAAGCACAGATGCCCAGTGCTGTTGTGGCTGTGGATAGGCTGCAGGGGACAGTGAAGAGCAGCAAGAGCTTTCAGGGCTGGCACCTTCCTTGTGGGAGAAGGAGCCGGACGTTTGCCTTTTCAGAAAGAGGCTGTGCCTAGAACCAGTGCCGTGATGTGTGCACTCAGTGGGAAAGCACAGATGCCCAGTGCTGTTGTGCCTGTGGATAGGCTGCACGGGGACGCTGAAGAGCAGCAAGAGCTTTCAGGGCTGGCACCTTCTGTGTGGGAGAAGGAGCCGGACGTTTGCCTTTTCGGAAAGAGGCTCTGCCGAGAACCAGCGCCGTGAGATGTGCACTCAGTGGGAAAGCACAGATGCCCAGTGCTGTTGTGCCTGTGGATAGGCTGCAGGGGGACGGTGAAGAGCAGCAAGAGCTTTCAGGGCTGGCACCTTCCTTGTGGGAGAAGGAGCCGGATGTTTGCCTTTTGGGAAAGAGGCTCTGCCGAGAACCAGCGCCGTGAGATGTGCTGTCTGTGGGAAAGCACAGATGCCCAGTGCTGTTGTGGCTGTGGATAGGCTGCACGGGGACAGTGAAGAGCAGCAAGAGCTTTCAGGGCTGGCACCTTCCTTGTGGGAGAAGGAGCCGGACGTTTGCCTTTTTGGAAAGAGGCTCTGCCGAGAACCAGCGCCGTGATGTGTACTGTTCCTGTTAAAGCACAGATGCCCAGTGCTGTTGTGGCTGTGGATAGGCTGCACGGGGACGGTGAGGAGCAGCAAGAGCTTTCAGGGCTGGAACCTTCCTTGTGGGAGAAGGAGCCGGACGTTTGCCTTTTCGGAAATAGGCTCTGCCGAGAACCAGCGCCGTGAGATGTGCACTCAGTGGGAAAGCACAGATGCCCAGTGCTGTTGTGCCTGTGGATAGGCTGCACGGGGACAGTGAAGAGCAGCAAGAGCTTTCAGGGCTGGCACCTTCCTTGTGGGAGAAGGAGCCGGACGTTTGCCTTTTCGGAAAGAGGTTCTGCCGAGAACCAGCGCCGTGAGATGTGCTGTCTGGGGGAAAGCACAGATGCCAGTGCTGTTGTGCCTGTGGATAGGCTGCACGGGGACAGTGAAGAGCAGCAAGAACTTTCAGGGCTGGCACCTTCCTTGTGGCAGAAGGAGCCAGACGTTTGCCTTTTCGGAAAGAGGCTCTGCCGAGAACCAGCGCCGTGATGTGTACTCTTCCTGTTAAAGCACAGATGCCCAGTGCTGTTGTGCCTGTGGATAGGCTGCACAGGGACGGTGAAGAGCAGCAAGAGCTTTCAGGGCTGGCACCTTCCTTGTGGGAGAAGGAGCCGGACGTTTGCCTTTTCGCAAAGAGGCTCTGCCGAGAACCAGCGCCGTGAGATGTGCTGTCTGGGGGAAAGCACAGATGCCAGTGCTGTTGTGGCTGTGGATAGGCTGCACGGGGACGGTGAAGAGCAGCAAGAGCTTTCAGGGCTGGCACCTTCCTTGTGGGAGAAGGAGCCGGACGTTTGCCTTTTCGGAAAGAGGCTCTGCCGAGAACCAGCGCCGTGAGATGTGCACTCAGTGGGAAAGCACAGATGCCCAGTGCTGTTGTGCCTGTGGATAGGCTGCACGGGGACGCTGAAGAGCAGCAAGAGCTTTCAGGGCTGGCACCTTCTGTGTGGGAGAAGGAGCCGGACGTTTGCCTTTTCGGAAAGAGGCTCTGCCGAGAACCAGCGCCGTGATGTGTACTGTTCCTGTTAAAGCACAGATGCCCAGTGCTGTTGTGCCTGTGGATAGGCTGCACGGGGACGCTGAAGAGCAGCAAGAGCTTTCAGGGCTGGCACCTTCCTTGTGGGAGAAGGAGCCGGACGTTTGCCTTTTCGCAAAGAGGCTCTGCCGAGAACCAGCGCCGTGAGATGTGCACTCAGTGGGAAAGCACAGATGCCCAGTGCTGTTGTGCCTGTGGATAGGCTGCACGGGGACGCTGAAGAGCAGCAAGAGCTTTCAGGGCTGGCACCTTCCTTGTGGGAGAAGTAGCCGGACGTTTGCCTTTTCGGAAAGAGGCTCTGCCGAGAACCAGCACCGTGATGTGTACTGTTCCTGTTAAAGCACAGATGCCCAGTGCTGTTGTGCCTGTGGATAGGCTGCACGGGGACGGTGAAGAGCAGCAAGAGCTTTCAGGGCTGGCACCTTCCTTGTGGGAGAAGTAGCCGGACGTTTGCCTTTTCGGAAAGAGGCTCTGCCGAGAACCAGCGCCGTGAGATGTGCACTCAGTGGGAAAGCACAGATGCCCAGTGCTGTTGTGGCTGTGGATAGGCTGCACGGGGACGGTGAAGAGCAGCAAGAGCTTTCAGGGCTGGCACCTTCCTTGTGGGAGAAGGAGCCGGACGTTTGCCTTTTCGCAAAGAGGTTCTGCCGAGAACCAGCGCCGTGAGATGTGCACTCAGTGGGAAAGCACAGATGCCAGTGCTGTTGTGCCTGTGGATAGGCTGCACGGGGACGGTGAAGAGCAGCAAGAACTTTCAGGGCTGTCACCTTCCTTGTCGGAGAAGGAGCCGGACGTTTGCCTTTTGGGAAAGAGGCTCTGCCGAGAACCAGCGCCGTGATGTGTACTGTTCCTGTTAAAGCACAGATGCCCAGTGCTGTTGTGCCTGTGGATAGGCTGCACGGGGACGCTGAAGAGCAGCAAGAGCTTTCAGGGCTGGCACCTTCCTTGTGGGAGAAGGAGCCGGACGTTTGCCTTTTCGCAAAGAGGCTCTGCCGAGAACCAGCGCCGTGAGATGTGCTGTCTGGGGGAAAGCACAGATGCCCAGTGCTGTTGTGCTTGTGGATAGGCTGCAGGGGACAGTGAAGAGCAGCAAGAGCTTTCAGGGCTGTCACCTTCCTTGTGGGAGAAGGAGCCGGACGTTTGCCTTTTCGGAAAGAGGCTCTGCCGAGAACCAGCGCCGTGAGATGTGCACTCAGTGGGAAAGCACAGATGCCCAGTGCTGTTGTGCCTGTGGATAGGCTGCACGGGGACGCTGAAGAGCAGCAAGAGCTTTCAGGGCTGGCATCTTCTGTGTGGGAGAAGGAGCCGGACGTTTGCCTTTTCGGAAAGAGGCTCTGCCGAGAACCAGCGCCGTGATGTGTACTGTTCCTGTTAAAGCACAGATGCCCAGTACTGTTGTGCCTGTGGATAGGCTGCACGGGGACAGTGAAGAGCAGCAAGAGCTTTCAGGGCTGGCACCTTCTGTGTGGGAGAAGGAGCCGGACGTTTGCCTTCTGGGAAAGAGGCTCTGCCGAGAACCAGCGCCGTGAGATGTGCACTCAGTGGGAAAGCACAGATGCCCAGTGCTGTTGTGCCTGTGGATAGGCTGTACGGGGACGGTGAAGAGCAGCAAGAGCTTTCAGGGCTGGCACCTTCCTTGTGGGAGAAGGAGCCAGACGTTTGCCTTTTCGCAAAGAGGATCTGCCGAGAACCAGCGCCGTAATGTGTACTGTTCCTGTTAAAGCACAGATGCCCAGTGCTGTTGTGCCTGTGGATAGGCTGCAGGGGACAGTGAAGAGCAGCAAGAGCTTTCAGGGCTGGCACCTTCCTTGTGGGAGAAGGAGCCGGACGTTTGCCTTTTCAGAAAGAGGCTCTGCCTAGAACCAGTGCCGTGATGTGTGCACTCAGTGGGAAAGCACAGATGCCCAGTGCTGTTGTGCCTGTGGATAGGTTGCACGGGGACGGTGAAGAGCAGCAAGAGGTTTCAGGGCTGGCACCTTCCTTGTGGGAGAAGGAGCCGGACGTTTGCCTTTTCGGAAAGAGGCTCTGCCGAGAACCAGCGCCGTGAGATGTGCTGTCTGTGGGAAAGCACAGATGCCCAGTGCTGTTGTGCCTGTGGATAGGCTGCACGGGGACGGTGAAGAGCAGCAAGAACTTTCAGGGCTGGCACCTTCCTTGTGGGAGAAGTAGCCGGACGTTTGCCTTTTCGGAAAGAGGCTCTGCCGAGAACCAGCGCCGTGAGAGGTGCTGTCTGGGGGAAAGCACAGATGCCAGTGCTGTTGTGCCTGTGGATAGGCTGCACGGGGACGGTGAAGAGCAGCAAGAACTTTCAGGGCTGGCACCTTCCTTGTGGCAGAAGGAGCCAGCCGTTTGCCTTTTCGGAAAGAGGCTCTGCCGAGAACCAGCGCCGTGATGTGTACTGTTCCTGTTAAAGCACAGATGCCCAGTGCTGTTGTGCCTGTGGATAGGCTGCACGGGGACGCTGAAGAGCAGCAAGAGCTTTCAGGGCTGGCACCTTCCTTGTGGGAGAAGGAGCCGGACGTTTGCCTTTTCAGAAAGAGGCTCTGCCTAGAACCAGTGCCGTGATGTGTGCACTCAGTGGGAAAGCACAGATGCCCAGTGCTGTTGTGCCTGTGGATAGGCTGCACGGGGACAGTGAAGAGCAGCAAGAGCTTTCAGGGCTGGCACCTTCCTTGTGGGAGAAGGAGCCGGACGTTTGCCTTTTGGGAAAGAGGCTCTGCCGAGAACCAGCGCCATGAGATGTGCACTCAGTGGGAAAGCACAGATGCCCAGTGCTGTTGTGCCTGTGGATAGGCTGCACGGGGACGCTGAAGAGCAGCAAGAGCTTTCAGGGCTGGCACCTTCCTTGTGGGAGAAGTAGCCGGACGTTTGCCTTTTCGGAAAGAGGCTCTGCCGAGAACCAGCACCGTGATGTGTACTGTTCCTGTTAAAGCACAGATGCCCAGTGCTGTTGTGCCTGTGGATAGGCTGCACGGGGACGGTGAAGAGCAGCAAGAGCTTTCAGGGCTGGCACCTTCCTTGTGGGAGAAGGAGCCGGACGTTTGCCTTTTCAGAAAGAGGCTCTGCCTAGAACCAGTGCTGTGATGTGTGCACTCAGTGGGAAAGCACAGATGCCCAGTGCTGTTGTGCCTGTGGATAGGCTGCACGGGGACGCTGAAGAGCAGCAAGAGCTTTCAGGGCTGGCACCTTCTGAGTGGGAGAAGGAGCCGGACGTTTGCCTTCTGGGAAAGAGGCTCTGCCGAGAACCAGCGCCGTGAGATGTGCACTCAGTGGGAAAGCACAGATGCCCAGTGCTGTTGTGCCTGTGGATAGGCTGCACGGGGACAGTGAAGAGCAGCAAGAGCTTTCAGGGCTGGCACCTTCCTTGTGGGAGAAGGAGCCGGACGTTTGCCTTTTCGGAAAGAGGCTCTGCCGAGAACCAGCACCGTGATGTGTACTGTTCCTGTTAAAGCACAGATGCCCAGTGCTGTTGTGCCTGTGGATAGGCTGCACGGGGACAGTGAAGAGCAGCAAGAACTTTCAGGGCTGGCACCTTCCTTGTGGGAGAAGGAGCCGGACGTTTGCCTTTTCGGAAAGAGGCTCTGCCGAGAACCAGCGCCGTGAGATGTGCACTCAGTGGGAAAGCACAGATGCCCAGTGCTGTTGTGCCTGTGGATAGGCTGCACGGGGACGGTGAAGAGCAGCAAGAGCTTTCAGGGCTGGCACCTTCCTTGTGGGAGAAGGAGCCGGATGTTTGCCTTTTCGGAAAGAGGCTCTGCCGAGAACCAGCGCCGTGAGATGTGCTGTCTGTGGGAAAGCACAGATGCCCAGTGCTGTTGTGGCTGTGGATAGGCTGCACGGGGACAGTGAAGAGCAGCAAGAGCTTTCAGGGCTGTCACCTTCCTTGTGGGAGAAGGAGCCGGACGTTTGCCTTTTGGGAAAGAGGCTCTGCCGAGAACCAGCGCCGTGATGTGTACTGTTCCTGTTAAAGCACAGATGCCCAGTGCTGTTGTGCCTGTGGATAGGCTGCACGGGGACGGCGAAGAGCAGCAAGAGCTTTCAGGGCTGGCACGTTCCTTGTGGGAGAAGGAGCCGGACGTTTGCCTTTTCGGAAAGAGGCTCTGCCGAGAACCAGCGCCGTGAGATGTGCACTCAGTGGGAAAGCACAGATGCCCAGTACTGTTGTGCCTGTGGATAGGCTGCACGGGGACGGTGAAGAGCAGCAAGAGCTTTCAGGGCTGGCACCTTCCTTGTGGGAGAAGGAGCCGGACGTTTGCCTTTTGGGAAAGAGGCTCTGCCGAGAACCAGCGCCATGAGATCTGCTGTCAGAGGGAAAGCACAGATGCCCAGTGCTGTTGTGCTTGTGGATAGGCTGCAGGGGACAGTGAAGAGCAGCAAGAGCTTTCAGGGCTGGCACCTTCCTTGTGGGAGAAGGAGCCGGACGTTTGCCTTTTCGGAAAGCGGCTCTGCCGAGAACCAGCGCCGTGAGATGTGCACTCAGTGGGAAAGCACAGATGCCCAGTGCTGTTGTGCCTGTGGATAGGCTGCACGGGGACGGTGAAGAGCAGCAAGAGCTTTCAGGGCTGTCACCTTCCTTGTGGGAGAAGGAGCCAGACGTTTGCCTTTTCGCAAAGAGGCTCTGCCGAGAACCAGCGCCGTGATGTGTACTGTTCCTGTTAAAGCACAGATGCCCAGTGCTGTTGTGCCTGTGGATAGGCTGCAGGGGACGGTGAAGAGCAGCAAGAGCTTTCAGGGCTGGCACCTTCCTTGTGGGAGAAGGAGCCGGACGTTTGCCTTTTCGGAAAGAGGCTCTGCCGAGAACCAGCGCCGTGAGAGGTGCTGTCTGGGGGAAAGCACAGATGCCCAGTGCTGTTGTGCCTGTGGATAGGCTGCACGGGGACAGTGAAGAGCAGCAAGAACTTTCAGGGCTGGCACCTTCCTTGTGGCAGAAGGAGCCAGACGTTTGCCTTTTCGGAAAGAGGCTCTGCCGAGAACCAGCGCCGTGATGTGTACTGTTCCTGTTAAAGCACAGATGCCCAGTGCTGTTGTGCCTGTGGATAGGCTGCAGGGGACAGTGAAGAGCAGCAAGAGCTTTCAGGGCTGGCACCTTCCTTGTGGGAGAAGGAGCCGGACGTTTGCCTTTTCGCAAAGAGGCTCTGCCGAGAACCAGCGCCGTGAGATCTGCTGTCAGAGGGAAAGCACAGATGCCCAGTGCTGTTGTGCCTGTGGATAGGCTGCACGGGGACGCTGAAGAGCAGCAAGAGCTTTCAGGGCTGGCACCTTCTGTGTGGGAGAAGGAGCCGGACGTTTGCCTTTTCGGAAAGAGGCTCTGCCGAGAACCAGCGCCGTGAGATGTGCACTCAGTGGGAAAGCACAGATGCCCAGTGCTGTTGTGCCTGTGGATAGGCTGCACGGGGACGCTGAAGAGCAGCAAGAGCTTTCAGGGCTGGCACCTTCCTTGTGGGAGAAGTAGCCGGACGTTTGCCTTTTCGGAAAGAGGCTCTGCCGAGAACCAGCACCGTGATGTGTACTGTTCCTGTTAAAGCACAGATGCCCAGTGCTGTTGTGCCTGTGGATAGGCTGCACGGGGACGCTGAAGAGCAGCAAGAGCTTTCAGGGCTGGCACCTTCCTTGTGGGAGAAGGAGCCGGACGTTTGCCTTTTCGGAAAGAGGCTCTGCCGAGAACCAGCGCCGTGAGATGTGCACTCAGTGGGAAAGCACAGATGCCCAGTGCTGTTGTGCCTGTGGATAGGCTGCACGGGGACGGTGAAGAGCAGCAAGAGCTTTCAGGGCTGGCACCTTCCTTGTGGGAGAAGGAGCCGGACGTTTGCCTTTTCGCAAAGAGGTTCTGCCGAGAACCAGCGCCGTGAGATGTGCTGTCTGTGGGAAAGCACAGATGCCCAGTGCTGTTGTGCCTGTGGATAGGCTGCACGGGGACGGTGAAGAGCAGCAAGAACTTTCAGGGCTGTCACCTTCCTTGTGGGAGAAGGAGCCGGATGTTTGCCTTTTGGGAAAGAGGCTCTGCCGAGAACCAGCGCCGTGATGTGTACTGTTCCTGTTAAAGCACAGATGCCCAGTGCTGTTGTGCCTGTGGATAGGCTGCACGGGGACGGTGAAGAGCAGCAAGAGCTTTCAGGGCTGGCACCTTCCTTGTGGGAGAAGGAGCCGGACGTTTGCCTTTTCGCAAAGAGGCTCTGCCGAGAACCAGCGCCGTGAGATGTGCTGTCTGGGGGAAAGCACAGATGCCCAGTGCTGTTGTGCTTGTGGATAGGCTGCAGGGGACAGTGAAGAGCAGCAAGAGCTTTCAGGGCTGGCACCTTCCTTGTGGGAGAAGGAGCCGGACGTTTGCCTTTTCGGAAAGAGGCTCTGCCGAGAACCAGCGCCGTGAGATGTGCTGTCTGTGGGAAAGCACAGATGCCCAGTGCTGTTGTGCCTGTGGATAGGCTGCACGGGGACGCTGAAGAGCAGCAAGAGCTTTCAGGGCTGGCACCTTCTGTGTGGGAGAAGGAGCCGGACGTTTGCCTTTTCGGAAAGAGGCTCTGCCGAGAACCAGCGCCGTGATGTGTACTGTTCCTGTTAAAGCACAGATGCCCAGTGCTGTTGTGCCTGTGGATAGGCTGCACGGGGACAGTGAAGAGCAGCAAGAGCTTTCAGGGCTGGCACCTTCCTTGTGGGAGAAGGAGCCGGACGTTTGCCTTTTCGGAAAGAGGCTCTGCCGAGAACCAGCGCCGTGAGATGTGCACTCAGTGGGAAAGCACAGATGCCCAGTGCTGTTGTGCCTGAGGATAGGCTGCACGGGGACGGTGAAGAGCAGCAAGAGCTTTCAGGGCTGGCACCTTCTGTGTGGGAGAAGGAGCCGGACGTTTGCCTTTTCGCAAAGAGGCTCTGCCGAGAACCAGCGCCGTGAGATGTGCTGTCTGTGGGAAAGCACAGATGCCCAGTGCTGTTGTGCCTGTGGATAGGCTGTACGGGGACGGTGAAGAGCAGCAAGAGCTTTCAGGGCTGGCACCTTCCTTGTGGGAGAAGGAGCCAGACGTTTGCCTTTTCGCAAAGAGGCTCTGCCGAGAACCAGCGCCGTAATGTGTACTGTTCCTGTTAAAGCACAGATGCCCAGTGCTGTTGTGACTGTGGATAGGCTGCAGGGGACAGTGAAGAGCAGCAAGAGGTTTCAGGGCTGGCACCTTCCTTGTGGGAGAAGGAGCCGGACGTTTGCCTTTTCGGAAAGAGGCTCTGCCGAGAACCAGCGCCGTGAGATGTGCACTTAGTGGGAAAGCACAGATGCCCAGTGCTGTTGTGCCTGTGGATAGGCTGCACGGGGACGGTGAAGAGCAGCAAGAGCTTTCAGGGCTGGCACCTTCCTTGTGGGAGAAGTAGCCGGACGTTTGCCTTTTCGGAAAGAGGCTCTGCCGAGAACCAGCGCCGTGAGAGGTGCTGTCTGCGGGAAAGCACAGATGCCAGTGCTGTTGTGCCTGTGGATAGGCTGCACGGGGACGGTGAAGAGCAGCAAGAACTTTCAGGGCTGGCACCTTCCTTGTGGCAGAAGGAGCCAGCCGTTTGCCTTTTCGGAAAGAGGCTCTGCCGAGAACCAGCGCCGTGATGTGTACTGTTCCTGTTAAAGCACAGATGCCCAGTGCTGTTGTGCCTGTGGATAGGCTGCACGGGGACGGTGAAGAGCAGCAAGAGCTTTCAGGGCTGGCACCTTCCTTGTGGGAGAAGGAGCCGGACGTTTGCCTTTTCGGAAAGAGGCTCTGCCGAGAACCAGCGCCGTGACATGTGCTGTCTGGGGGAAAGCACAGATGCCCAGTGCTGTTGTGCCTGTGGATAGGCTGCACGGGGATGGTGAAGAGCAGCAAGAGCTTTCAGGGCTGGCACCTTCCTTGTGGGAGAAGGAGCCGGACGTTTGCCTTTTCGGAAAGAGGCTCTGCCGAGAACCAGCGCCATGAGATCTGTTGTCAGAGGGAAAGCACAGATGCCCAGTGCTGTTGTGCTTGTGGATAGGCTGCAGGGGACAGTGAAGAGCAGCTAGAGCTTTCAGGGCTGGCACCTTCCTTGTGGGAGAAGGAGCCGGACGTTTGCCTTTTCGGAAAGAGGCTCTGCCGAGAACCAGCGCCGTGAGATGTGCACTCAGTGGGAAAGCACAGATGCCCAGTGCTGTTGTGCCTGTGGATAGGCTGCACGGGGACGCTGAAGAGCAGCAAGAGCTTTCAGGGCTGGCACCTTCCTTGTGGGAGAAGGAGCCGGACGTTTGCCTTTTCGCAAAGAGGCTCTGCCGAGAACCAGCGCCGTGAGATGTGCCGGCACTGGGAAAGCACAGATGCCCAGTGCTGTTGTGCCTGTGGATAGGCTGCACGGGGACGGTGAAGAGCAGCAAGAGCTTTCAGGGCTGGCACCTTCCTTGTGGGAGAAGGAGCCGGACGTTTGCCTTTTCGGAAAGAGGCTCTGCCGAGAACCAGCGCCGTGAGATGTGCACTCAGTGGGAAAGCACAGATGCCCAGTGCTGTTGTGCCTGTGGATAGGCTGCACGGGGACGCTGAAGAGCAGCAAGAGCTTTCAGGGCTGGCACCTTCCTTGTGGGAGAAGGAGCCGGACGTTTGCCTTTTGGGAAAGAGGCTCTGCCGAGAACCAGCGCCGTGAGATGTGCCGGCACTGGGAAAGCACAGATGCCCAGTGCTGTTGTGCCTGTGGATAGGCTGCACGGGGACGGTGAAGAGCAGCAAGAGGTTTCAGGGCTGGCACCTTCCTTGTGGGAGAAGGAGCCGGACGTTTGCCTTTTCGGAAAGAGGCTCTGCCGAGAACCAGCGCCGTGAGATGTGCACTCAGTGGGAAAGCACAGATGCCCAGTGCTGTTGTGCCTGTGGATAGGCTGCACGGGGATGCTGAAGAGCAGCAAGAGCTTTCAGGGCTGGCACGTTCCTTGTGGGAGAAGTAGCCGGACGTTTGCCTTTTCGCAAAGAGGCTCTGCCGAGAACCAGCGCCGTGATGTGTAGTTTTCCTGTTAAAGCACAGATGCCCAGTGCTGTTGTGCCTGTGGATAGGCTGCACGGGGACAGTGAAGAGCAGCAAGAGCTTTCAGGGCTGGCACCTTCCTTGTGGGAGAAGGAGCCGGACGTTTGCCTTTTCGGAAAGAGGCTCTGCCGAGAACCAGCGCCGTGAGAGGTGCTGTCTGGGGGGAAAGCACAGATGCCCAGTGCTGTTGTGCCTGTGGATAGGCTGCACGGGGACGGTGAAGAGCAGCAAGAGCTTTCAGGGCTGGCACGTTCCTTGTGGGAGAAGGAGCCGGACGTTTGCCTTTTCGGAAAGAGGTTCTGCCGAGAACCAGTGCCGGGAGATGTGCTGTCTGGGGGAAAGCACAGATGCCCAGTGCTGTTGTGCCTGTGGATAGGCTGCACGGGGACGGTGAAGAGCAGCAAGAGCTTTCAGGGCTGTCACCTTCCTTGTGGGAGAAGGAGCCGGATGTTTGCCTTTTGGGAAAGAGGCTCTGCCGAGAACCAGCGCCGTGATGTGTACTGTTCCTGTTAAAGCACAGATGCCCAGTGCTGTTGTGCCTGTGGATAGGCTGCACGGGGACGGTGAAGAGCAGCAAGAGCTTTCAGGGCTGGCACCTTCCTTGTGGGAGAAGGAGCCGGACGTTTGCCTTTTCGCAAAGAGGCTCTGCCGAGAACCAGCGCCGTGAGATGTGCTGTCTGGGGGAAAGCACAGATGCCCAGTGCTGTTGTGCTTGTGGATAGGCTGCAGGGGACAGTGAAGAGCAGCAAGAGCTTTCAGGGCTGGCACCTTCCTTGTGGGAGAAGGAGCCGGACGTTTGCCTTTTCGGAAAGAGGCTCTGCCGAGAACCAGCGCCGTGAGATGTGCTGTCTGTGGGAAAGCACAGATGCCCAGTGCTGTTGTGCCTGTGGATAGGCTGCACGGGGACGCTGAAGAGCAGCAAGAGCTTTCAGGGCTGGCACCTTCTGTGTGGGAGAAGGAGCCGGACGTTTGCCTTTTCGGAAAGAGGCTCTGCCGAGAACCAGCGCCGTGATGTGTACTGTTCCTGTTAAAGCACAGATGCCCAGTGCTGTTGTGCCTGTGGATAGGCTGCACGGGGACAGTGAAGAGCAGCAAGAGCTTTCAGGGCTGGCACCTTCCTTGTGGGAGAAGGAGCCGGACGTTTGCCTTTTCGGAAAGAGGCTCTGCCGAGAACCAGCGCCGTGAGATGTGCACTCAGTGGGAAAGCACAGATGCCCAGTGCTGTTGTGCCTGAGGATAGGCTGCACGGGGACGGTGAAGAGCAGCAAGAGCTTTCAGGGCTGGCACCTTCTGTGTGGGAGAAGGAGCCGGACGTTTGCCTTTTCGCAAAGAGGCTCTGCCGAGAACCAGCGCCGTGAGATGTGCTGTCTGTGGGAAAGCACAGATGCCCAGTGCTGTTGTGCCTGTGGATAGGCTGTACGGGGACGGTGAAGAGCAGCAAGAGCTTTCAGGGCTGGCACCTTCCTTGTGGGAGAAGGAGCCAGACGTTTGCCTTTTCGCAAAGAGGCTCTGCCGAGAACCAGCGCCGTAATGTGTACTGTTCCTGTTAAAGCACAGATGCCCAGTGCTGTTGTGCCTGTGGATAGGCTGCAGGGGACAGTGAAGAGCAGCAAGAGGTTTCAGGGCTGGCACCTTCCTTGTGGGAGAAGGAGCCGGACGTTTGCCTTTTCGGAAAGAGGCTCTGCCGAGAACCAGCGCCATGAGATGTGCACTTAGTGGGAAAGCACAGATGCCCAGTGCTGTTGTGCCTGTGGATAGGCTGCACGGGGACGGTGAAGAGCAGCAAGAGCTTTCAGGGCTGGCACCTTCCTTGTGGGAGAAGGAGCCAGCCGTTTGCCTTTTCGGAAAGAGGCTCTGCCGAGAACCAGCGCCGTGATGTGTACTGTTCCTGTTAAAGCACAGATGCCCAGTGCTGTTGTGCCTGTGGATAGGCTGCACGGGGACGCTGAAGAGCAGCAAGAGCTTTCAGGGCTGGCACCTTCCTTGTGGGAGAAGGAGCCGGACGTTTGCCTTTTCGGAAAGAGGCTCTGCCGAGAACCAGCGCCGTGACATGTGCTGTCTGGGGGAAAGCACAGATGCCCAGTGCTGTTGTGCCTGTGGATAGGCTGCACGGGGATGGTGAAGAGCAGCAAGAGCTTTCAGGGCTGGCACCTTCCTTGTGGGAGAAGGAGCCGGACGTTTGCCTTTTCGGAAAGAGGCTCTGCCGAGAACCAGCGCCATGAGATCTGCTGTCAGAGGGAAAGCACAGATGCCCAGTGCTGTTGTGCTTGTGGATAGGCTGCAGGGGACAGTGAAGAGCAGCTAGAGCTTTCAGGGCTGGCACCTTCCTTGTGGGAGAAGGAGCCGGACGTTTGCCTTTTCGGAAAGAGGCTCTGCCGAGAACCAGCGCCGTGAGATGTGCACTCAGTGGGAAAGCACAGATGCCCAGTGCTGTTGTGCCTGTGGATAGGCTGCACGGGGACGCTGAAGAGCAGCAAGAGCTTTCAGGGCTGGCACCTTCCTTGTGGGAGAAGGAGCCGGACGTTTGCCTTTTCGCAAAGAGGCTCTGCCGAGAACCAGCGCCGTGAGATGTGCCGGCACTGGGAAAGCACAGATGCCCAGTGCTGTTGTGCCTGTGGATAGGCTGTACGGGGACGGTGAAGAGCAGCAAGAGCTTTCAGGGCTGGCACCTTCCTTGTGGGAGAAGGAGCCAGACGTTTGCCTTTTCGGAAAGAGGCTCTGCCGAGAACCAGCCCCGTGATGTGTACTGTTCCTGTTAAAGCACAGATGCCCAGTGCTGTTGTGCCTGTGGATAGGCTGCACGGGGACAGTGAAGAGCAGCAAGAGCTTTCAGGGCTGGCACCTTCCTTGTGGGAGAAGGAGCCGGACGTTTGCCTTTTCGCAAAGAGGCTCTGCCGAGAACCAGCGCCGTGAGATGTGCCGGCACTGGGAAAGCACAGATGCCCAGTGCTGTTGTGCCTGTGGATAGGCTGCACGGGGACGGTGAAGAGCAGCAAGAGCTTTCAGGGCTGGCACCTTCCTTGTGGGAGAAGGAGCCAGACGTTTGCCTTTTGGGAAAGAGGCTCTGCCGAGAACCAGCGCCGTGAGATGTGCACTCAGTGGGAAAGCACAGATGCCCAGTGCTGTTGTGCCTGTGGATAGGCTGCACGGGGACGCTGAAGAGCAGCAAGAGCTTTCAGGGCTGGCACCTTCCTTGTGGGAGAAGGAGCCGGACGTTTGTCTTTTCGGAAAGAGGCTCTGCCGAGAACCAGCGCCGTGAGATGTGCTGTCTGGGGGAAAGCACAGATGCCAGTGCTGTTGTGCCTGTGGATAGGCTGCACGGGGACGCTGAAGAGCAGCAAGAGCTTTCAGGGCTGGCACCTTCCTTGTGGGAGAAGGAGCCGGACGTTTGCCTTTTCGGAAAGAGGCTCTGCCGAGGACCAGCGCCGTGATGTGTACTGTTCCTGTTAAAGCACAGATGCCCAGTGCTGTTGTGCCTGTGGATAGGCTGCACGGGGATGGTGAAGAGCAGCAAGAGCTTTCAGGGCTGGCACCTTCCTTGTGGGAGAAGGAGCCGGACGTTTGCCTTTTCGGAAAGAGGCTCTGCCGAGAACCAGCGCCATGAGATCTGCTGTCAGAGGGAAAGCACAGATGCCCAGTGCTGTTGTGCTTGTGGATAGGCTGCAGGGGACAGTGAAGAGTAGCTAGAGCTTTCAGGGCTGGCACCTTCCTTGTGGGAGAAGGAGCCGGACGTTTGCCTTTTCGGAAAGAGGCTCTGCCGAGAACCAGCGCCGTGAGATGTGCACTCAGTGGGAAAGCACAGATGCCCAGTGCTGTTGTGCCTGTGGATAGGCTGCACGGGGACGCTGAAGAGCAGCAAGAGCTTTCAGGGCTGGCACCTTCCTTGTGGGAGAAGGAGCCGGACGTTTGCCTTTTCGCAAAGAGGCTCTGCCGAGAACCAGCGCCGTGAGATGTGCCGGCACTGGGAAAGCACAGATGCCCAGTGCTGTTGTGCCTGTGGATAGGCTGTACGGGGACGGTGAAGAGCAGCAAGAGCTTTCAGGGCTGGCACCTTCCTTGTGGGAGAAGGAGCCAGACGTTTGCCTTTTCGGAAAGAGGCTCTGCCGAGAACCAGCGCCGTGATGTGTACTGTTCCTGTTAAAGCACAGATGCCCAGTGCTGTTGTGCCTGTGGATAGGCTGCACGGGGACAGTGAAGAGCAGCAAGAGCTTTCAGGGCTGGCACCTTCCTTGTGGGAGAAGGAGCCGGACGTTTGCCTTTTCGCAAAGAGGCTCTGCCGAGAACCAGCGCCGTGAGATGTGCCGGCACTGGGAAAGCACAGATGCCCAGTGCTGTTGTGCCTGTGGATAGGCTGCACGGGGACGGTGAAGAGCAGCAAGAGCTTTCAGGGCTGGCACCTTCCTTGTGGGAGAAGGAGCCAGACGTTTGCCTTTTCGGAAAGAGGCTCTGCCGAGAACCAGCGCCGTGAGATGTGCACTCAGTGGGAAAGCACAGATGCCCAGTGCTGTTGTGCCTGTGGATAGGCTGCACGGGGACGCTGAAGAGCAGCAAGAGCTTTCAGGGCTGGCACCTTCCTTGTGGGAGAAGTAGCCGGACGTTTGTCTTTTCGGAAAGAGGCTCTGCCGAGAACCAGCGCCGTGAGATGTGCTGTCTGGGGGAAAGCACAGATGCCAGTGCTGTTGTGCCTGTGGATAGGCTGCACGGGGACGCTGAAGAGCAGCAAGAGCTTTCAGGGCTGGCACCTTCCTTGTGGGAGAAGGAGCCGGACGTTTGCCTTTTCGGAAAGAGGCTCTGCCGAGGACCAGCGCCGTGATGTGTACTGTTCCTGTTAAAGCACAGATGCCCAGTGCTGTTGTGCCTGTGGATAGGCTGCACGGGGACGGTGAAGAGCAGCAAGAGCTTTCAGGGCTGGCACCTTCCTTGTGGGAGAAGGAGCCGGACGTTTGCCTTTTCGGAAAGAGGCTCTGCCGAGAACCAGCGCCGTGAGATGTGCTGTCTGGGGGAAAGCACAGATGCCCAGTGCTGTTGTGCCTGTGGATAGGCTGCACGGGGACGCTGAAGAGCAGCAAGAGCTTTCAGGGCTGGCACCTTCTGTGTGGGAGAAGGAGCCGGAAGTTTGCCTTTTCGGAAAGAGGCTCTGCCGCGAACCAGCGCCGTGATGTGTACTGTTCCTGTTAAAGCACAGATGCCCAGTGCTGTTGTGCCTGTGGATAGGCTGCACGGGGACAGTGAAGAGCAGCAAGAGCTTTCAGGGCTGGCACCTTCCTTGTGGGAGAAGGAGCCGGACGTTTGCCTTTTCGGAAAGAGGCTCTGCCGAGAACCAGCGCCGTGAGATGTGCCGGCACTGGGAAAGCACAGATGCCCAGTGCTGTTGTGCCTGTGGATAGGCTGCACGGGGACGGTGAAGAGCAGCAAGAGCTTTCAGGGCTGGCACCTTCCTTGTGGGAGAAGGAGCCGGACGTTTGCCTTTTCGGAAAGAGGCTCTGCCGAGAACCAGCGCCGTGAGATGTGCACTCAGTGGGAAAGCACAGATGCCCAGTGCTGTTGTGCCTGTGGATAGGCTGCACGGGGACGCTGAAGAGCAGCAAGAGCTTTCAGGGCTGTCACCTTCCTTGTGGGAGAAGGAGCCGGACGTTTGCCTTTTGGGAAAGAGGCTCTGCCGAGAACCAGCGCCGTGAGATGTGCCGGCACTGGGAAAGCACAGATGCCCAGTGCTGTTGTGCCTGTGGATAGGCTGCACGGGGACGGTGAAGAGCAGCAAGAGGTTTCAGGGCTGGCACCTTCCTTGTGGGAGAAGGAGCCGGACGTTTGCCTTTTCGGAAAGAGGCTCTGCCGAGAACCAGCGCCGTGAGATGTGCACTCAGTGGGAAAGCACAGATGCCCAGTGCTGTTGTGCCTGTGGATAGGCTGCACGGGGATGCTGAAGAGCAGCAAGAGCTTTCAGGGCTGGCACCTTCCTTGTGGGAGAAGTAGCCGGACGTTTGCCTTTTCGCAAAGAGGCTCTGCCGAGAACCAGCGCCGTGATGTGTAGTTTTCCTGTTAAAGCACAGATGCCCAGTGCTGTTGTGCCTGTGGATAGGCTGCACGGGGACGGTGAAGAGCAGCAAGAGCTTTCAGGGCTGGCACCTTCCTTGTGGGAGAAGGAGCCGGACGTTTGCCTTTTCGGAAAGAGGCTCTGCCGAGAACCAGCGCCGTGAGAGGTGCTGTCTGGATGGAAAGCACAGATGCCCAGTGCTGTTGTGCCTGTGGATAGGCTGCACGGGGACGGTGAAGAGCAGCAAGAGCTTTCAGGGCTGGCACCTTCCTTGTGGGAGAAGGAGCCGGACGTTTGCCTTTTCGGAAAGAGGTTCTGCCGAGAACCAGTGCCGGGAGATGTGCTGTCTGGGGGAAAGCACAGATGCCCAGTGCTGTTGTGCCTGTGGATAGGCTGCACGGGGACGGTGAAGAGCAGCAAGCACTTTCAGGGCTGGCACCTTCCTTGTGGCAGAAGGAGCCGGACGTTTGCCTTTTGGGAAAGAGGCTCTGCCGAGAACCAGCGCCGTGATGTGTACTGTTCCTGTTAAAGCACAGATGCCCAGTGCTGTTGTGCCTGTGGATAGGCTGCACGGGGACGGTGAAGAGCAGCAAGAGCTTTCAGGGCTGGCACCTTCCTTGTGGGAGAAGGAGCCGGACGTTTGCCTTTTCGGAAAGAGGCTCTGCCGAGAACCAGCGCCGTGAGATGTGCCGGCACTGGGAAAGCACAGATGCCCAGTGCTGTTGTGCCTGTGGATAGGCTGCACGGGGACGGTGAAGAGCAGCAAGAGCTTTCAGGGCTGGCACCTTCCTTGTGGGAGAAGGAGCCGGACGTTTGCCTTTTCGGAAAGAGGCTCTGCCGAGAACCAGCACCGTGATGTGTACTGTTCCTGTTAAAGCACAGATGCCCAGTGCTGTTGTGCCTGTGGATAGGCTGCACGGGGACAGTGAAGAGCAGCAAGAGCTTTCAGGGCTGGCACCTTCCTTGTGGGAGAAGGAGCCAGACGTTTGCCTTTTCGCAAAGAGGCTCTGCCGAGAACCAGCGCCGTGAGATGTGCCGGCACTGGGAAAGCACAGATGCCCAGTGCTGTTGTGCCTGTGGATAGGCTGCACGGGGACGGTGAAGAGCAGCAAGAGCTTTCAGGGCTGGCACCTTCCTTGTGGGAGAAGGAGCCGGACGTTTGCCTTTTGGGAAAGAGGCTCTGCCGAGAACCAGCGCCGTGAGATGTGCTGTCTGGGGGAAAGCACAGATGCCCAGTGCTGTTGTGCCTGTGGATAGGCTGCACGGGGACGGTGAAGAGCAGCAAGAGCTTTCAGGGCTGGCACCTTCCTTGTGGGAGAAGGAGCCGGACGTTTGCCTTTTCGGAAAGAGGCTCTGCCGAGAACCAGCGCCGTGAGAGGTGCTGTCTGGGGGAAAGCACAGATGCCCAGTGCTGTTGTGCCTGTGGATAGGCTGCACGGGGACGGTGAAGAGCAGCAAGAGCTTTCAGGGCTGGCACCTTCCTTGTGGGAGAAGGAGCCGGACGTTTGCCTTTTCGGAAAGAGGTTCTGCCGAGAACCAGCGCCGTGAGATGTGCACTCAGTGGGAAAGCACAGATGCCCAGTGCTGTTGTGCCTGTGGATAGGCTGCACGGGGACGCTGAAGAGCAGCAAGAGCTTTCAGGGCTGGCACCTTCCTTGTGGGAGAAGTAGCCGGACGTTTGCCTTTTCGGAAAGAGGCTCTGCCGAGAACCAGCGCCGTGAGATGTGCTGTCTGGGGGAAAGCACAGATGCCAGTGCTGTTGTGCCTGTGGATAGGCTGCACGGGGACAGTGAAGAACAGCAAGAGCTTTCAGGGCTGGCACCTTCCTTGTGGGAGAAGGAGCCGGACGTTTGCCTTTTCGGAAAGAGGCTCTGCCGAGAACCAGCGCCGTGATGTGTACTGTTCCTGTTAAAGCACAGATGCCCAGTGCTGTTGTGCCTGTGGATAGGCTGCACGGGGACGGTGAAGAGCAGCAAGAGCTTTCAGGGCTGGCACCTTCCTTGTGGCAGAAGGAGCCGGACGTTTGCCTTTTCGGAAAGAGGCTCTGCCGAGAACCAGCGCCGTGAGATGTGCTGTCTGGGGGAAAGCACAGATGCCCAGTGCTGTTGTGCCTGTGGATAGGCTGCACGGGGACGCTGAAGAGCAGCAAGAGCTTTCAGGGCTGGCACCTTCTGTGTGGGAGAAGGAGCCGGAAGTTTGCCTTTTCGGAAAGAGGCTCTGCCGAGAACCAGCGCCGTGATGTGTACTGTTCCTGTTAAAGCACAGATGCCCAGTGCTGTTGTGCCTGTGGATAGGCTGCACGGGGACAGTGAAGAGCAGCAAGAGCTTTCAGGGCTGGCACCTTCCTTGTGGGAGAAGGAGCCGGACGTTTGCCTTTTGGGAAAGAGGCTCTGCCGAGAACCAGCGCCGTGAGATGTGCCGGCACTGGGAAAGCACAGATGCCCAGTGCTGTTGTGCCTGTGGATAGGCTGCACGGGGACGGTGAAGAGCAGCAAGAGCTTTCAGGGCTGGCACCTTCCTTGTGGGAGAAGGAGCCGGACGTTTGCCTTTTCGGAAAGAGGTTCTGCCGAGAACCAGCGCCGTGAGATGTGCACTCAGTGGGAAAGCACAGATGCCCAGTGCTGTTGTGCCTGTGGATAGGCTGCACGGGGACGCTGAAGAGCAGCAAGAGCTTTCAGGGCTGGCACGTTCCTTGTGGGAGAAGGAGCCGGACGTTTGCCTTTTCGGAAAGAGGCTCTGCCGAGAACCAGCGCCGTGAGATGTGCTGTCTGGGGGAAAGCACAGATGCCAGTGCTGTTGTGCCTGTGGATAGGCTGCACGGGGACGGTGAAGAGCAGCAAGAGCTTTCAGGGCTGGCACCTTCCTTGTGGCAGAAGGAGCCGGACGTTTGCCTTTTCGGAAAGAGGCTCTGCCGAGAACCAGCGCCGTGAGATGTGCACTCAGTGGGAAAGCACAGATGCCCAGTGCTGTTGTGCCTGTGGATAGGCTGCACGGGGACGCTGAAGAGCAGCAAGAGCTTTCAGGGCTGGCACCTTCTGTGTGGGAGAAGGAGCCGGAAGTTTGCCTTTTCGGAAAGAGGCTCTGCCGAGAACCAGCGCCGTGATGTGTACTGTTCCTGTTAAAGCACAGATGCCCAGTGCTGTTGTGCCTGTGGATAGGCTGCACGGGGACAGTGAAGAGCAGCAAGAGCTTTCAGGGCTGGCACCTTCCTTGTGGGAGAAGGAGCCGGATGTTTGCCTTTTCGCAAAGAGGCTCTGCCGAGAACCAGCGCCGTGAGATGTGCCGGCACTGGGAAAGCACAGATGCCCAGTGCTGTTGTGCCTGTGGATAGGCTGCACGGGGACGGTGAAGAGCAGCAAGAGCTTTCAGGGCTGGCACCTTCCTTGTGGGAGAAGGAGCCGGACGTTTGCCTTTTCGGAAAGAGGCTCTGCCGAGAACCAGCGCCGTGAGATGTGCACTCAGTGGGAAAGCACAGATGCCCAGTGCTGTTGTGCCTGTGGATAGGCTGCACGGGGACGCTGAAGAGCAGCAAGAGCTTTCAGGGCTGGCACCTTCCTTGTGGGAGAAGGAGCCGGACGTTTGCCTTTTCGGAAAGAGGCTCTGCCGAGAACCAGCACCGTGATGTGTACTTTTCCTGTTAAAGCACAGATGCCCAGTGCTGTTGTGCCTGTGGATAGGCTGCACGGGGACGGTGAAGAGCAGCAAGAGCTTTCAGGACTGGCACCTTCATTGTGGGAGAAGGAGCCGGACGTTTGCCTTTTCGGAAAGAGGCTCTGCCGAGAACCAGCGCCGTGAGATGTGCCGGCACTGGGAAAGCACAGATGCCCAGTGCTGTTGTGCCTGTGGATAGGCTGCACGGGGACGCTGAAGAGCAGCAAGAGCTTTCAGGGCTGGCACCTTCCTTGTGGGAGAAGTAGCCGGACGTGTGCCTTTTCGGAAAGAGGCTCTGCCGAGAACCAGCGCCGTGAGATGTGCTGTCTGGGGGAAAGCACAGATGCCAGTGCTGTTGTGCCTGTGGATAGGCTGCACGGGGACGGTGAAGAGCAGCAAGAGCTTTCAGGGCTGTCACCTTCCTTGTGGGAGAAGGAGCTGGACGTTTGCCTTTTCGGAAAGAGGCTCTGCCGAGAACCAGCGCCGTGATGTGTACTGTTCCTGTTAAAGCACAGATGCCCAGTGCTGTTGTGCCTGTGGATAGGCTGCACGGGGACGGTGAAGAGCAGCAAGAGCTTTCAGGGCTGGCACCTTCCTTGTGGCAGAAGGAGCCGGACGTTTGCCTTTTCGGAAAGAGGCTCTGCCGAGAACCAGCGCCGTGATGTGTACTGTTCCTGTAAAAGCACAGATGCCCAGTGCTGTTGTGCCTGTGGATAGGCTGCACGGGGACAGTGAAGAGCAGCAAGAGCTTTCAGGGCTGGCACCTTCCTTGTGGGAGAAGGAGCCGGACGTTTGCCTTTTCGGAAAGAGGCTCTGCCGAGAACCAGCGCCGTGAGAGGTGCTCTCTGGGGGGAAAGCACAGATGCCCAGTGCTGTTGTGCCTGTGGATAGGCTGCACGGGGACGGTGAAGAGCAGCAAGAGCTTTCAGGGCTGGCACCTTCCTTGTGGGAGAAGGAGCCGGACGTTTGCCTTTTCGGAAAGAGGCTCTGCCGAGAACCAGTGCTGGGAGATGTGCTGTCTGGGGGAAAGCACAGATGCCCAGTGCTGTTGTGCCTGTGGATAGGCTGCACGGGGACGGTGAAGAGCAGCAAGCACTTTCAGGGCTGGCACCTTCCTTGTGGCAGAAGGAGCCGGACGTTTGCCTTTTCGGAAAGAGGCTCTGCCGAGAACCAGCGCCGTGATGTGTACTGTTCCTGTTAAAGCACAGATGCCCAGTGCTGTTGTGCCTGTGGATAGGCTGCACGGGGACGGTGAAGAGCAGCAAGAGCTTTCAGGGCTGGCACCTTCCTTGTGGGAGAAGGAGCCGGACGTTTGCCTTTTCGGAAAGAGGCTCTGCCGAGAACCAGCGCCGTGAGATGTGCTGTCTGGGGGAAAGCATAGATGCCCAGTGCTGTTGTGCCTGTGGATAGGCTGCACGGGGACGGTGAAGAGCAGCAAGAGCTTTCAGGGCTGGCACCTTCCTTGTGGGAGAAGGAGCCGGACGTTTGCCTTTTCGGAAAGAGGCTCTGCCGAGAACCAGCGCCGTGAGATGTGCTGTCTGGGGGAAAGCACAGATGCCAGTGCTGTTGTGCCTGTGGATAGGCTGCACGGGGACGGTGAAGAGCAGCAAGAACTTTCAGGGCTGGCACCTTCCTTGTGGGAGAAGGAGCCGGACGTTTGCCTTTTCGGAAAGAGCTCTGCCGAGAACCAGCGCCGTGATGTGTACTGTTACTGTTAAAGCACAGATGCCCAGTGCTGTTGTGCCTGTGGATAGGCTGCACGGGGACAGTGAAGAGCAGCAAGAGCTTTCAGGGCTGGCACCTTCCTTGTGGGAGAAGGAGCCGGACGTTTGCCTTTTCGCAAAGAGGCTCTGCCGAGATCCAGAGCCGTGAGATGGGCTGTCTGGGGGAAAGCACAGATGCCCAGTGCTGTTGTGCCTGTGGATAGGCTGCACGGGGACGGTGAAGAGCAGCAAGAGCTTTCAGGGCTGGCACCTTCCTTGTGGGAGAAGGAGCCGGATGTTTGCCTTTTCGGAAAGAGGCTCTGCCGAGAACCAGCGCCGTGATGTGTACTGTTCCTGTTAAAGCACAGATGCCCAGTGCTGTTGTGCCTGTGGATAGGCTGCACGGGGACGGTGAAGAGCAGCAAGAGCTTTCAGGGCTGGCACCTTCCTTGTGGGAGAAGGAGCCGGACGTTTGCCTTTTCCGAAAGAGGCTCTGCCGAGAACCAGCGCCGTGAGATGTGCTGTCTGGGGGAAAGCACAGATGCCAGTGCTGTTGTGCCTGTGGATAGGCTGCACGGGGACGGTGAAGAGCAGCAAGAACTTTCAGGGCTGGCACCTTCCTTGTGGGAGAAGGAGCCGGACGTTTGCCTTTTCGGAAAGAGCTCTGCCGAGAACCAGCGCCGTGATGTGTACTGTTACTGTTAAAGCACAGATGCCCAGTGCTGTTGTGCCTGTGGATAGGCTGCACGGGGACAGTGAAGAGCAGCAAGAGCTTTCAGGGCTGGCACCTTCCTTGTGGGAGAAGGAGCCGGACGTTTGCCTTTTCGCAAAGAGGCTCTGCCGAGATCCAGAGCCGTGAGATGTGCTGTCTGGGGGAAAGCACAGATGCCCAGTGCTGTTGTGCCTGTGGATAGGCTGCACGGGGACGGTGAAGAGCAGCAAGAGCTTTCAGGGCTGGCACCTTCCTTGTGGGAGAAGGAGCCGGATGTTTGCCTTTTCGGAAAGAGGCTCTGCCGAGAACCAGCGCCGTGATGTGTACTGTTCCTGTTAAAGCACAGATGCCCAGTGCTGTTGTGCCTGTGGATAGGCTGCACGGGGACGGTGAAGAGCAGCAAGAGCTTTCAGGGCTGGCACCTTCCTTGTGGGAGAAGGAGCCGGACGTTTGCCTTTTCGGAAAGAGGCTCTGCCGAGAACCAGCGCCGTGAGATGTGCTGTCTGGGGGAAAGCACAGATGCCAGTGCTGTTGTGCCTGTGGATAGGCTGCACGGGGACGGTGAAGAGCAGCAAGAACTTTCAGGGCTGGCACCTTCCTTGTGGCAGAAGGAGCCAGACGTTTGCCTTTTCGGATAGAGGCTCTGCCGAGAACCAGCGCCGTGATGTGTACTGTTCCTGTTAAAGCACAGATGCCCAGTGCTGTTGTGCCTGTGGATAGGCTGCACGGGGACGGTGAAGAGCAGCAAGAGCTTTCAGGGCTGGCACCTTCCTTGTGGGAGAAGGAGCCAGACGTTTGCCTTTTCGGAAAGAGGCTCTGCCAAGATCCAGCGCCGTGAGATGTACTGTCTGGGGGAAAGCACAGATGCCCAGTGCTGTTGTGCCTGTGGATAGGCTGCACGGGGACGGTGAAGAGCAGCAAGAGCTTTCAGGGCTGGCACCTTCCTTGTGGGAGAAGGAGCCGGACGTTTGCCTTTTCGGAAAGAGGCTCTGCCGAGAACCAGCGCCGTGATGTGTACTGTTCCTGTTAAAGCACAGATGCCCAGTGCTGTTGTGCCTGTGGATAGGCTGCACGGGGACGGTGAAGAGCAGCAAGAGCTTTCAGGGCTGGCACCTTCCTTGTGGGAGAAGGAGCCGGACGTTTGCCTTTTCGCAAAGAGGCTCTGCCGAGAACCAGCGCCGTGATGTGTGCTGTCTGGGGGAAAGCACAGATGCCCAGTGCTGTTGTGCCTGTGGATAGGCTGCACGGGGACGGTGAAGAGCAGCAAGAGCTTTCAGGGCTGGCACCTTCCTTGTGGGAGAAGGAGCCGGTCGTTTGCCTTTTCGGAAAGAGGTTCTGCCGAGAAGCAGCGCCGTGAAATGTGCTGTCTGGGGGAAAGCACAGATGCCAGTGCTGTTGTGCCTGTGGATAGGCTGCACGGGGACGGTGAAGAGCAGCAAGAGCTTTCAGGGCTGGCACCTTCCTTGTGGCAGAAGGAGCCGGATGTTTGCCTTTTCGGAAAGAGGCTCTGCCGAGAACCAGCGCCGTGAGATGTGCTGTCTGGGGGAAAGCACAGATGCCCAGTGCTGTTGTGCCTGTGGATAGGCTGCACGGGGACGCTGAAGAGCAGCAAGAGCTTTCAGGGCTGGCACCTTCCTTGTGGGAGAAGGAGCCGGAAGTTTGCCTTTTCGGAAAGAGGCTCTGCCGAGAACCAGCGCCGTGATGTGTACTGTTCCTGTTAAAGCACAGATGCCCAGTGCTGTTGTGCCTGTGGATAGGTTGCACGGGGACGGTGAAGAGCAGCAAGAGCTTTCAGGGCTGGCACCTTCCTTGTGGGAGAAGGAGCCGGACGTTTGCCTTTTCGCAAAGAGGCTCTGCCGAGAACCAGCGCCGTGAGATGTGCTGTCTGGGGGAAAGCACAGATGCCCAGTGCTGTTGTGCCTGTGGATAGGCTGCACGGGGACGCTGAAGAGCAGCAAGAGCTTTCAGGGCTGGCACCTTCCTTGTGGGAGAAGGAGCCGGTCGTTTGCCTTTTCGCAAAGAGGCTCTGCCGAGAACCAGCGCCGTGATGTGTACTGTTCCTGTTAAAGCACAGATGCCCAGTGCTGTTGTGCCTGTGGATAGGCTGCACGGGGACGGTGAAGAGCAGCAAGAGCTTTCAGGGCTGGCACCTTCCTTGTGGCAGAAGGAGCCGGATGTTTGCCTTTTCGGAAAGAGGCTCTGCCGAGAACCAGCGCCGTGAGATGTGCTGTCTGGGGGAAAGCACAGATGCCAGTGCTGTTGTGCCTGTGGATAGGCTGCACGGGGACGCTGAAGAGCAGCAAGAGCTTTCAGGGCTGGCACCTTCCTTGTGGCAGAAGGAGTCGGAAGTTTGCCTTTTCGGAAAGAGGCTCTGCCGAGAACCAGCGCCGTGATGTGTACTGTTCCTGTTAAAGCACAGATGCCCAGTGCTGTTGTGCCTGTGGATAGGCTGCACGGGGACGCTGAAGAGCAGCAAGAGCTTTCAGGGCTGGCACCTTCCTTGTGGGAGAAGGAGCCGGACGTTTGCCTTTTCGCAAAGAGGCTCTGCCGAGAACCAGCGCCGTGAGATGTGCCGGCACTGGGAAAGCACAGATGCCCAGTGCTGTTGTGCCTGTGGATAGGCTGCACGGGGACGGTGAAGAGCAGCAAGAGCTTTCAGGGCTGGCACCTTCCTTGTGGGAGAAGGAGCCGGACGTTTGCCTTTTCGGAAAGAGGTTCTGCCGAGAACCAGCGCCGTGAGATGTGCACTCAGTGGGAAAGCACAGATGCCCAGTGCTGTTGTGCCTGTGGATAGGCTGCACGGGGACGCTGAAGAGCAGCAAGAGCTTTCAGGGCTGGCACCTTCCTTGTGGGAGAAGTAGCCGGACGTGTGCCTTTTCGGAAAGAGGCTCTGCCGAGAACCAGCGCCGTGAGATGTGCTGTCTGGGGGAAAGCACAGATGCCAGTGCTGTTGTGCCTGTGGATAGGCTGCACGGGGACGGTGAAGAGCAGCAAGAGCTTTCAGGGCTGGCACCTTCCTTGTGGGAGAAGGAGCCGGACGTTTGCCTTTTCGGAAAGAGGCTCTGCCGAGAACCAGCGCCGTGATGTGTACTGCTCCTGTTAAAGCACAGATGCCCAGTGCTGTTGTGCCTGTGGATAGGCTGCACGGGGACGGTGAAGAGCAGCAAGAGCTTTCAGGGCTGGCACCTTCCTTGAGGCAGAAGGAGCCGGACGTTTGCCTTTTCGGAAAGAGACTCTGCCGAGAACCAGCGCCGTGAGATGTGCTGTCTGGGGGAAAGCACAGATGCCCAGTGCTGTTGTGCCTGTGGATAGGCTGCACGGGGACGCTGAAGAGCAGCAAGAGCTTTCAGGGCTGGCACCTTCTGTGTGGGAGAAGGAGCCGGAAGTTTGCCTTTTCGGAAAGAGGCTCTGCCGAGAACCAGCGCCGTGATGTGTACTGTTCCTGTAAAAGCACAGATGCCCAGTGCTGTTGTGCCTGTGGATAGGCTGCACGGGGACAGTGAAGAGCAGCAAGAGCTTTCAGGGCTGGCACCTTCCTTGTGGGAGAAGGAGCCGGACGTTTGCCTTTTCGCAAAGAGGCTCTGCCGAGAACCAGCGCCGTGAGATGTGCACTCAGTGGGAAAGCACAGATGCCCAGTGCTGTTGTGCCTGTGGATAGGCTGCACGGGGACGCTGAAGAGCAGCAAGAGCTTTCAGGGCTGGCACCTTCCTTGTGGGAGAAGGAGCCGGACGTTTGCCTTTTCGGAAAGAGGCTCTGCCGAGAACCAGCACCGTGATGTGTACTTTTCCTGTTAAAGCACAGATGCCCAGTGCTGTTGTGCCTGTGGATAGGCTGCACGGGGACAGTGAAGAGCAGCAAGAGCTTTCAGGGCTGGCACCTTCCTTGTGGGAGAAGGAGCCGGACGTTTGCCTTTTCGGAAAGAGGCTCTGCCGAGAACCAGCGCCGTGAGAGGTGCTGTCTGGGGGGAAAGCACAGATGCCCAGTGCTGTTGTGCCTGTGGATAGGCTGCACGGGGACGGTGAAGAGCAGCAAGAGCTTTCAGGGCTGGCACCTTCTGTGTGGGAGAAGGAGCCGGACGTTTGCCTTTTCGGAAAGAGGCTCTGCCGAGAACCAGCGCCGTGATGTGTACTGTTCCTGTTAAAGCACAGATGCCCAGTGCTGTTGTGCCTGTGGATAGGCTGCAGGGGACAGTGAAGAGCAGCAAGAGCTTTCAGGGCTGGCACCTTCCTTGTGGGAGAAGGAGCCGGACGTTTGCCTTTTCGGAAAGAGGCTCTGCCGAGAACCAGCGCCGTGAGATGTGCCGGCACTGGGAAAGCACAGATGCCCAGTGCTGTTGTGCCTGTGGATAGGCTGCACGGGGACGGTGAAGAGCAGCAAGAGCTTTCAGGGCTGGCACCTTCCTTGTGGGAGAAGGAGCCGGACGTTTGCCTTTTCGGAAAGAGGCTCTGCCGAGAACCAGCGCCGTGAGATGTGCACTCAGTGGGAAAGCACAGATGCCCAGTGCTGTTGTGCCTGTGGATAGGCTGCACGGGGACGCTGAAGAGCAGCAAGAGCTTTCAGGGCTGGCACCTTCCTTGTGGGAGAAGGAGCCGGACGTTTGCCTTTTCGGAAAGAGGCTCTGCCGAGAACCAGCGCCGTGATGTGTACTTTTCCTGTTAAAGCACAGATGCCCAGTGCTGTTGTGCCTGTGGATAGGCTGCACGGGGACGCTGAAGAGCAGCAAGAGCTTTCAGGGCTGGCACCTTCCTTGTGGGAGAAGGAGCCGGACGTTTGCCTTTTCGGAAAGAGGCTCTGCCGAGAACCAGCGCCGTGAGATGTGCTGTCTGGGGGGAAAGCACAGATGCCCAGTGCTGTTGTGCCTGTGGATAGGCTGCACGGGGACGGTGAAGAGCAGCAAGAGCTTTCAGGGCTGGCACCTTCCTTGTGGGAGAAGGAGCCGGACGTTTGCCTTTTCGGAAAGAGGTTCTGCCGAGAACCAGTGCCGGGAGATGTGCTGTCTGGGGGAAAGCACAGATGCCCAGTGCTGTTGTGCCTGTGGATAGGCCGCACGGGGACGGTGAAGAGCAGCAAGCACTTTCAGGGCTGGCACCTTCCTTGTGGCAGAAGGAGCCAGACGTTTGCCTTTTCGCAAAGAGGCTCTGCCGAGAACCAGCGCCGTGATGTGTACTGTTCCTGTTAAAGCACAGATGCCCAGTGCTGTTGTGCCTGTGGATAGGCTGCACGGGGACGGTGAAGAGCAGCAAGAGCTTTCAGGGCTGGCACCTTCCTTGTGGGAGAAGGAGCCGGACGTTTGCCTTTTCGGAAAGAGGCTCTGCCGAGAACCAGCGCCGTGAGATGTGCTGTCTGGGGGAAAGCACAGATGCCCAGTGCTGTTGTGCCTGTGGATAGGCTGCACGGGGACGGTGAAGAGCAGCAAGAGCTTTCAGGGCTGGCACCTTCCTTGTGGGAGAAGGAGCCGGACGTTTGCCTTTTCGGAAAGAGGCTCTGCCGAGAACCAGCGCCGTGAGATGTGCCGGCACTGGGAAAGCACAGATGCCCAGTGCTGTTGTGCCTGTGGATAGGCTGCACGGGGACGGTGAAGAGCAGCAAGAGCTTTCAGGGCTGGCACCTTCCTTGTGGGAGAAGGAGCCGGACGTTTGCCTTTTCGGAAAGAGGTTCTGCCGAGAACCAGTGCCGTGAGATGTGCTGTCTGGGGGAAAGCACAGATGCCAGTGCTGTTGTGCCTGTGGATAGGCTGCACGGGGACGGTGAAGAGCAGCAAGAACTTTCAGGGCTGGCACCTTCCTTGTGGGAGAAGGAGCCGGACGTTTGCCTTTTCGGAAAGAGCTCTGCCGAGAACCAGCGCCGTGATGTGTACTGTTACTGTTAAAGCACAGATGCCCAGTGCTGTTGTGCCTGTGGATAGGCTGCACGGGGACAGTGAAGAGCAGCAAGAGCTTTCAGGGCTGGCACCTTCCTTGTGGGAGAAGGAGCCGGACGTTTGCCTTTTCGCAAAGAGGCTCTGCCGAGATCCAGAGCCGTGAGATGTGCTGTCTGGGGGAAAGCACAGATGCCCAGTGCTGTTGTGCCTGTGGATAGGCTGCACGGGGACAGTGAAGAGCAGCAAGAGCTTTCAGGGCTGGCACCTTCCTTGTGGGAGAAGGAGCCGGATGTTTGCCTTTTCGGAAAGAGGCTCTGCCGAGAACCAGCGCCGTGATGTGTACTGTTCCTGTTAAAGCACAGATGCCCAGTGCTGTTGTGCCTGTGGATAGGCTGCACGGGGACGGTGAAGAGCAGCAAGAGCTTTCAGGGCTGGCACCTTCCTTGTGGGAGAAGGAGCCGGACGTTTGCCTTTTCGGAAAGAGGCTCTGCTGAGAACCAGCGCCGTGAGATGTGCTGTCTGGTGGAAAGCACAGATGCCAGTGCTGTTGTGCCTGTGGATAGGCTGCACGGGGACGGTGAAGAGCAGCAAGAACTTTCAGGGCTGGCACCTTCCTTGTGGCAGAAGGAGCCAGACGTTTGCCTTTTCGGATAGAGGCTCTGCCGAGAACCAGCGCCGTGATGTGTACTGTTCCTGTTAAAGCACAGATGCCCAGTGCTGTTGTGCCTGTGGATAGGCTGCACGGGGACGGTGAAGAGCAGCAAGAGCTTTCAGGGCTGGCACCTTCCTTGTGGGAGAAGGAGCCGGACGTTTGCCTTTTCGGAAAGAGGCTCTGCCAAGATCCAGCGCCGTGAGATGTACTGTCTGGGGGAAAGCACAGATGCCCAGTGCTGTTGTGCCTGTGGATAGGCTGCACGGGGACGGTGAAGAGCAGCAAGAGCTTTCAGGGCTGGCACCTTCCTTGTGGGAGAAGGAGCCGGACGTTTGCCTTTTCGGAAAGAGGCTCTGCCGAGAACCAGCGCCGTGATGTGTACTGTTCCTGTTAAAGCACAGATGCCCAGTGCTGTTGTGCCTGTGGATAGGCTGCACGGGGACGGTGAAGAGCAGCAAGAGCTTTCAGGGCTGGCACCTTCCTTGTGGGAGAAGGAGCCGGACGTTTGCCTTTTCGCAAAGAGGCTCTGCCGAGAACCAGCGCCGTGATGTGTACTGTTCCTGTTAAAGCACAGATGCCCAGTGCTGTTGTGCCTGTGGATAGGCTGCACGGGGACAGTGAAGAGCAGCAAGAGCTTTCAGGGCTGGCACCTTCCTTGTGGGAGAAGGAGCCGGATGTTTGCCTTTTCGCAAAGAGGCTCTGCCGAGAACCAGCGCCGTGAGATGTGCCGGCACTGGGAAAGCACAGATGCCCAGTGCTGTTGTGCCTGTGGATAGGCTGCACGGGGACGGTGAAGAGCAGCAAGAGCTTTCAGGGCTGGCACCTTCCTTGTGGGAGAAGGAGCCGGACGTTTGCCTTTTCGGAAAGAGGTTCTGCCGAGAACCAGCGCCGTGAGATGTGCTGTCTGGGGGAAAGCACAGATGCCAGTGCTGTTGTGCCTGTGGATAGGCTGCACGGGGACGGTGAAGAGCAGCAAGAGCTTTCAGGGCTGGCACCTTCCTTGTGGGAGAAGGAGCCGGACGTTTGCCTTTTCGGAAAGAGCTCTGCCGAGAACCAGCGCCGTGATGTGTACTGTTCCTGTTAAAGCACAGATGCCCAGTGCTGTTGTGCCTGTGGATAGGTTGCACGGGGACGGTGAAGAGCAGCAAGAGCTTTCAGGGCTGGCACCTTCCTTGTGGGAGAAGGAGCCGGACGTTTGCCTTTTCGCAAAGAGGCTCTGCCGAGAACCAGCGCCGTGAGATGTGCTGTCTGGGGGAAAGCACAGATGCCCAGTGCTGTTGTGCCTGTGGATAGGCTGCACGGGGACGGTGAAGAGCAGCAAGAGCTTTCAGGGCTGGCACCTTCCTTGTGGGAGAAGGAGCCGGTCGTTTGCCTTTTCGGAAAGAGGTTCTGCCGAGAAGCAGCGCCGTGAAATGTGCTGTCTGGGGGAAAGCACAGATGCCAGTGCTGTTGTGCCTGTGGATAGGCTGCACGGGGACGGTGAAGAGCAGCAAGAGCTTTCAGGGCTGGCACCTTCCTTGTGGGAGAAGGAGCCGGACGTTTGCCTTTTCGCAAAGAGGTTCTGCCGAGAACCAGCGCCGTGAGATGTGCTGTCTGGGGGAAAGCACAGATGCCAGTGCTGTTGTGCCTGTGGATAGGCTGCACGGGGACGGTGAAGAGCAGCAAGAGCTTTCAGGGCTGGCACGTTCCTTGTGGGAGAAGGAGCGGGAAGTTTGCCTTTTTGGAAAGAGGCTCTGCCGAGATCCAGCGCCGTGAGATGTGCACTCAGTGGGAAAGCACAGATGCCCAGTGCTGTTGTGCCTGTGGATAGGCTGCACGGGGACGGTGAAGAGCAGCAAGAGCTTTCAGGGCTGGCACCTTCCTTGTGGGAGAAGGAGCCGGACGTTTGCCTTTTCGGAAAGAGGCTCTGCCGAGAACCAGCGCCGTGATGTGTACTGTTCCTGTTAAAGCACAGATGCCCAGTGCTGTTGTGGCTGTGGATAGGCTGCACGGGGACAGTGAAGAGCAGCAAGAGCTTTCAGGGCTGGCACCTTCCTTGTGGGAGAAGGAGCCGGACGTTTGCCTTTTCGGAAAGAGGCTCTGCCGAGAACCAGCGCCGTGAGATGTGCACTCAGTGGGAAAGCACAGATGCCCAGTGCTGTTGTGCCTGTGGATAGGCTGCACGGGGACGGTGAAGAGCAGCAAGAGCTTTCAGGGCTGGCACCTTCCTTGTGGGAGAAGGAGCCGGACGTTTGCCTTTTCGCAAAGAGGCTCTGCCGAGAACCAGCGCCGTGATGTGTGCTGTCTGGGGGAAAGCACAGATGCCCAGTGCTGTTGTGCCTGTGGATAGGCTGCACGGGGACGGTGAAGAGCAGCAAGAGCTTTCAGGGCTGGCACCTTCCTTGTGGGAGAAGGAGCCGGACGTTTGCCTTTTGGGAAAGAGGCTCTGCCGAGAACCAGCGCCGTGAAATGTGCTGTCTGGGGGAAAGCACAGATGCCAGTGCTGTTGTGCCTGTGGATAGGCTGCACGGGGACGGTGAAGAGCAGCAAGAGCTTTCAGGGCTGGCACCTTCCTTGTGGCAGAAGGAGCCGGATGTTTGCCTTTTCGGAAAGAGGCTCTGCCGAGAACCAGCGCCGTGAGATGTGCTGTCTGGGGGAAAGCACAGATGCCCAGTGCTGTTGTGCCTGTGGATAGGCTGCACGGGGACGCTGAAGAGCAGCAAGAGCTTTCAGGGCTGGCACCTTCCTTGTGGGAGAAGGAGCCGGAAGTTTGCCTTTTCGGAAAGAGGCTCTGCCGAGAACCAGCGCCGTGATGTGTACTGTTCCTGTTAAAGCACAGATGCCCAGTGCTGTTGTGCCTGTGGATAGGTTGCACGGGGACGGTGAAGAGCAGCAAGAGCTTTCAGGGCTGGCACCTTCCTTGTGGGAGAAGGAGCCGGACGTTTGCCTTTTCGCAAAGAGGCTCTGCCGAGAACCAGCGCCGTGAGATGTGCTGTCTGGGGGAAAGCACAGATGCCCAGTGCTGTTGTGCCTGTGGATAGGCTGCACGGGGACGCTGAAGAGCAGCAAGAGCTTTCAGGGCTGGCACCTTCTGTGTGGGAGAAGGAGCCGGAAGTTTGCCTTTTCGGAAAGAGGCTCTGCCGAGAACCAGCGCCGTGATGTGTACTGTTCCTGTTAAAGCACAGATGCCCAGTGCTGTTGTGCCTGTGGATAGGCTGCACGGGGACGGTGAAGAGCAGCAAGAGCTTTCAGGGCTGGCACCTTCCTTGTGGGAGAAGGAGCCGGACGTTTGCCTTTTCGGAAAGAGGTTCTGCCGAGAACCAGCGCCGTGAGATGTGCACTCAGTGGGAAAGCACAGATGCCCAGTGCTGTTGTGCCTGTGGATAGGCTGCACGGGGACGGTGAAGAGCAGCAAGAGCTTTCAGGGCTGGCACCTTCCTTGCGGGAGAAGGAGCCGGACGTTTGCCTTTTCGGAAAGAGGCTCTGCCGAGAACCAGCGCCGTGAGATGTGCTGTCTGGGGGAAAGCACAGATGCCAGTGCTGTTGTGCCTGTGGATAGGCTGCACGGGGACGGTGAAGAGCAGCAAGAGCTTTCAGGGCTGGCACCTTCCTTGTGGCAGAAGGAGCCGGACGTTTGCCTTTTCGGAAAGAGGCTCTGCCGAGAACCAGCGCCGTGAGATGTGCACTCAGTGGGAAAGCACAGATGCCCAGTGCTGTTGTGCCTGTGGATAGGCTGCACGGGGACGCTGAAGAGCAGCAAGAGCTTTCAGGGCTGGCACCTTCTGTGTGGGAGAAGGAGCCGGAAGTTTGCCTTTTCGGAAAGAGGCTCTGCCGAGAACCAGCGCCGTGATGTGTACTGTTCCTGTTAAAGCACAGATGCCCAGTGCTGTTGTGCCTGTGGATAGGCTGCACGGGGACAGTGAAGAGCAGCAAGAGCTTTCAGGGCTGGCACCTTCCTTGTGGGAGAAGGAGCCGGACGTTTGCCTTTTCGCAAAGAGGCTCTGCCGAGAACCAGCGCCGTGAGATGTGCCGGCACTGGGAAAGCACAGATGCCCAGTGCTGTTGTGCCTGTGGATAGGCTGCACGGGGACGGTGAAGAGCAGCAAGAGCTTTCAGGGCTGGCACCTTCCTTGTGGGAGAAGGAGCCGGACGTTTGCCTTTTCGGAAAGAGGCTCTGCCGAGAACCAGCGCCGTGAGATGTGCACTCAGTGGGAAAGCACAGATGCCCAGTGCTGTTGTGCCTGTGGATAGGCTGCACGGGGACGCTGAAGAGCAGCAAGAGCTTTCAGGGCTGGCACCTTCCTTGTGGGAGAAGGAGCCGGACGTTTGCCTTTTCGGAAAGAGGCTCTGCCGAGAACCAGCACCGTGATGTGTACTTTTCCTGTTAAAGCACAGATGCCCAGTGCTGTTGTGCCTGTGGATAGGCTGCACGGGGACGGTGAAGAGCAGCAAGAGCTTTCAGGGCTGGCACCTTCATTGTGGGAGAAGGAGCCGGACGTTTGCCTTTTCGGAAAGAGGCTCTGCCGAGAACCAGCGCCGTGAGATGTGCCGGCACTGGGAAAGCACAGATGCCCAGTGCTGTTGTGCCTGTGGATAGGCTGCACGGGGACGGTGAAGAGCAGCAAGAGCTTTCAGGGCTGGCACCTTCCTTGTGGGAGAAGGAGCCGGACGTTTGCCTTTTCGGAAAGAGGCTCTGCCGAGAACCAGCGCCGTGAGATGTGCTGTCTGGGGGAAAGCACAGATGCCCAGTGCTGTTGTGCCTGTGGATAGGCTGTACGGGGACGGTGAAGAGCAGCAAGAGCTTTCAGGGCTGTCACCTTCCTTGTGGGAGAAGGAGCCAGACGTTTGCGTTTTCGCAAAGAGGCTCTGCCGAGAACCAGCGCCGTGATGTGTACTGTTCCTATTAAAGCACAGATGCCCAGTGCTGTTGTGCCTGTGGATAGGCTGCACGGGGACGGTGAAGAGCAGCAAGAGCTTTCAGGGCTGGCACCTTCCTTGTGGGAGAAGGAGCCGGTCGTTTGCCTTTTCGGAAAGAGGTTCTGCCGAGAACCAGCGCCGTGAGATGTGCTGTCTGGGGGAAAGCACAGATGCCAGTGCTGTTGTGCCTGTGGATAGGCTGCACGGGGACGGTGAAGAGCAGCAAGAGCTTTCAGGGCTGGCACCTTCCTTGTGGGAGAAGGAGCCGGACGTTTGCCTTTTCAGAAAGAGGCTCTGCCGAGAACCAGTGCCGTGATGTGTACTGTTCCTGTTAAAGCACAGATGCCCAGTGCTGTTGTGCCTGTGGATAGGCTGCACGGGGACGGTGAAGAGCAGCAAGAGCTTTCAGGGCTGGCACCTTCCTTGTGGCAGAAGGAGCCGGATGTTTGCCTTTTCGGAAAGAGGCTCTGCCGAGAACCAGCGCCGTGAGATGTGCTGTCTGGGGGAAAGCACAGATGCCCAGTGCTGTTGTGCCTGTGGATAGGCTGCACGGGGACGCTGAAGAGCAGCAAGAGCTTTCAGGGCTGGCACCTTCCTTGTGGGAGAAGGAGCCGGACGTTTGCCTTTTCGGAAAGAGGCTCTGCCGAGAACCAGCGCCGTGATGTGTACTGTTCCTGTTAAAGCACAGATGCCCAGTGCTGTTGTGCCTGTGGATAGGCTGCACGGGGACAGTGAAGAGCAGCAAGAGCTTTCAGGGCTGGCACCTTCCTTGTGGGAGAAGGAGCCGGACGTTTGCCTTTTCGCAAAGAGGCTCTGCCGAGAACCAGCGCCGTGAGATGTGCCGGCACTGGGAAAGCACAGATGCCCAGTGCTGTTGTGCCTGTGGATAGGCTGCACGGGGACGGTGAAGAGCAGCAAGAGCTTTCAGGGCTGGCACCTTCCTTGTGGGAGAAGGAGCCGGACGTTTGCCTTTTCGGAAAGAGGTTCTGCCGAGAACCAGCGCCGTGAGATGTGCACTCAGTGGGAAAGCACAGATGCCCAGTGCTGTTGTGCCTGTGGATAGGCTGCACGGGGACGCTGAAGAGCAGCAAGAGCTTTCAGGGCTGGCACCTTCCTTGTGGGAGAAGTAGCCGGACGTGTGCCTTTTCGGAAAGAGGCTCTGCCGAGAACCAGCGCCGTGAGATGTGCTGTCTGGGGGAAAGCACAGATGCCAGTGCTGTTGTGCCTGTGGATAGGCTGCACGGGGACGGTGAAGAGCAGCAAGAGCTTTCAGGGCTGTCACCTTCCTTGTGGGAGAAGGAGCTGGACGTTTGCCTTTTCGGAAAGAGGCTCTGCCGAGAACCAGCGCCGTGATGTGTACTGTTCCTGTTAAAGCACAGATGCCCAGTGCTGTTGTGCCTGTGGATAGGCTGCACGGGGACGGTGAAGAGCAGCAAGAGCTTTCAGGGCTGGCACCTTCCTTGTGGCAGAAGGAGCCGGACGTTTGCCTTTTCGGAAAGAGGCTCTGCCGAGAACCAGCGCCGTGATGTGTACTGTTCCTGTAAAAGCACAGATGCCCAGTGCTGTTGTGCCTGTGGATAGGCTGCACGGGGACAGTGAAGAGCAGCAAGAGCTTTCAGGGCTGGCACCTTCCTTGTGGGAGAAGGAGCCGGACGTTTGCCTTTTCGGAAAGAGGCTCTGCCGAGAACCAGCGCCGTGAGAGGTGCTCTCTGGGGGGAAAGCACAGATGCCCAGTGCTGTTGTGCCTGTGGATAGGCTGCACGGGGACGGTGAAGAGCAGCAAGAGCTTTCAGGGCTGGCACCTTCCTTGTGGGAGAAGGAGCCGGACGTTTGCCTTTTCGGAAAGAGGTTCTGCCGAGAACCAGTGCTGGGAGATGTGCTGTCTGGGGGAAAGCACAGATGCCCAGTGCTGTTGTGCCTGTGGATAGGCTGCACGGGGACGGTGAAGAGCAGCAAGCACTTTCAGGGCTGGCACCTTCCTTGTGGCAGAAGGAGCCAGACGTTTGCCTTTTCGCAAAGAGGCTCTGCCGAGAACCAGCGCCGTGATGTGTACTGTTCCTGTTAAAGCACAGATGCCCAGTGCTGTTGTGCCTGTGGATAGGCTGCACGGGGACGGTGAAGAGCAGCAAGAGCTTTCAGGGCTGGCACCTTCCTTGTGGGAGAAGGAGCCGGACGTTTGCCTTTTCGGAAAGAGGCTCTGCCGAGAACCAGCGCCGTGAGATGTGCTGTCTGGGGGAAAGCATAGATGCCCAGTGCTGTTGTGCCTGTGGATAGGCTGCACGGGGACGGTGAAGAGCAGCAAGAGCTTTCAGGGCTGGCACCTTCCTTGTGGGAGAAGGAGCCGGACGTTTGCCTTTTCGGAAAGAGGCTCTGCCGAGAACCAGCGCCGTGAGATGTGCTGTCTGGGGGAAAGCACAGATGCCAGTGCTGTTGTGCCTGTGGATAGGCTGCACGGGGACGGTGAAGAGCAGCAAGAACTTTCAGGGCTGGCACCTTCCTTGTGGGAGAAGGAGCCGGACGTTTGCCTTTTCGGAAAGAGCTCTGCCGAGAACCAGCGCCGTGATGTGTACTGTTACTGTTAAAGCACAGATGCCCAGTGCTGTTGTGCCTGTGGATAGGCTGCACGGGGACAGTGAAGAGCAGCAAGAGCTTTCAGGGCTGGCACCTTCCTTGTGGGAGAAGGAGCCGGACGTTTGCCTTTTCGCAAAGAGGCTCTGCCGAGATCCAGAGCCGTGAGATGTGCTGTCTGGGGGAAAGCACAGATGCCCAGTGCTGTTGTGCCTGTGGATAGGCTGCACGGGGACGGTGAAGAGCAGCAAGAGCTTTCAGGGCTGGCACCTTCCTTGTGGCAGAAGGAGCCGGATGTTTGCCTTTTCGGAAAGAGGCTCTGCCGAGAACCAGCGCCGTGATGTGTACTGTTCCTGTTAAAGCACAGATGCCCAGTGCTGTTGTGCCTGTGGATAGGCTGCACGGGGACGGTGAAGAGCAGCAAGAGCTTTCAGGGCTGGCACCTTCCTTGTGGGAGAAGGAGCCGGACGTTTGCCTTTTCCGAAAGAGGCTCTGCCGAGAACCAGCGCCGTGAGATGTGCTGTCTGGGGGAAAGCACAGATGCCAGTGCTGTTGTGCCTGTGGATAGGCTGCACGGGGACGGTGAAGAGCAGCAAGAACTTTCAGGGCTGGCACCTTCCTTGTGGGAGAAGGAGCCGGACGTTTGCCTTTTCGGAAAGAGCTCTGCCGAGAACCAGCGCCGTGATGTGTACTGTTACTGTTAAAGCACAGATGCCCAGTGCTGTTGTGCCTGTGGATAGGCTGCACGGGGACAGTGAAGAGCAGCAAGAGCTTTCAGGGCTGGCACCTTCCTTGTGGGAGAAGGAGCCGGACGTTTGCCTTTTCGCAAAGAGGCTCTGCCGAGATCCAGAGCCGTGAGATGTGCTGTCTGGGGGAAAGCACAGATGCCCAGTGCTGTTGTGCCTGTGGATAGGCTGCACGGGGACGGTGAAGAGCAGCAAGAGCTTTCAGGGCTGGCACCTTCCTTGTGGGAGAAGGAGCCGGATGTTTGCCTTTTCGGAAAGAGGCTCTGCCGAGAACCAGCGCCGTGATGTGTACTGTTCCTGTTAAAGCACAGATGCCCAGTGCTGTTGTGCCTGTGGATAGGCTGCACGGGCACGGTGAAGAGCAGCAAGAGCTTTCAGGGCTGGCACCTTCCTTGTGGGAGAAGGAGCCGGACGTTTGCCTTTTCCGAAAGAGGCTCTGCCGAGAACCAGCGCCGTTAGATGTGCTGTCTGGGGGAAAGCACAGATGCCAGTGCTGTTGTGCCTGTGGATAGGCTGCACGGGGACGGTGAAGAGCAGCAAGAACTTTCAGGGCTGGCACCTTCCTTGTGGCAGAAGGAGCCAGACGTTTGCCTTTTCGGATAGAGGCTCTGCCGAGAACCAGCGCCGTGATGTGTACTGTTCCTGTTAAAGCACAGATGCCCAGTGCTGTTGTGCCTGTGGATAGGCTGCACGGGGACGGTGAAGAGCAGCAAGAGCTTTCAGGGCTGGCACCTTCCTTGTGGGAGAAGGAGCCAGACGTTTGCCTTTTCGGAAAGAGGCTCTGCCAAGATCCAGCGCCGTGAGATGTACTGTCTGGGGGAAAGCACAGATGCCCAGTGCTGTTGTGCCTGTGGATAGGCTGCACGGGGACGGTGAAGAGCAGCAAGAGCTTTCAGGGCTGGCACCTTCCTTGTGGGAGAAGGAGCCGGACGTTTGCCTTTTCGCAAAGAGGCTCTGCCGAGAACCAGCGCCGTGATGTGTGCTGTCTGGGGGAAAGCACAGATGCCCAGTGCTGTTGTGCCTGTGGATAGGCTGCACGGGGACGGTGAAGAGCAGCAAGAGCTTTCAGGGCTGGCACCTTCCTTGTGGGAGAAGGAGCCGGTCGTTTGCCTTTTCGGAAAGAGGTTCTGCCGAGAAGCAGCGCCGTGAAATGTGCTGTCTGGGGGAAAGCACAGATGCCAGTGCTGTTGTGCCTGTGGATAGGCTGCACGGGGACGGTGAAGAGCAGCAAGAGCTTTCAGGGCTGGCACCTTCCTTGTGGCAGAAGGAGCCGGATGTTTGCCTTTTCGGAAAGAGGCTCTGCCGAGAACCAGCGCCGTGAGATGTGCTGTCTGGGGGAAAGCACAGATGCCCAGTGCTGTTGTGCCTGTGGATAGGCTGCACGGGGACGCTGAAGAGCAGCAAGAGCTTTCAGGGCTGGCACCTTCCTTGTGGGAGAAGGAGCCGGAAGTTTGCCTTTTCGGAAAGAGGCTCTTCCGAGAACCAGCGCCGTGATGTGTACTGTTCCTGTTAAAGCACAGATGCCCAGTGCTGTTGTGCCTGTGGATAGGTTGCACGGGGACGGTGAAGAGCAGCAAGAGCTTTCAGGGCTGGCACCTTCCTTGTGGGAGAAGGAGCCGGACGTTTGCCTTTTCGCAAAGAGGCTCTGCCGAGAACCAGCGCCGTGAGATGTGCTGTCTGGGGGAAAGCACAGATGCCCAGTGCTGTTGTGCCTGTGGATAGGCTGCACGGGGACGGTGAAGAGCAGCAAGAGCTTTCAGGGCTGGCACCTTCCTTGTGGGAGAAGGAGCCGGTCGTTTGCCTTTTCGCAAAGAGGCTCTGCCGAGAACCAGCGCCGTGATGTGTACTGTTCCTGTTAAAGCACAGATGCCCAGTGCTGTTGTGCCTGTGGATAGGCTGCACGGGGACGGTGAAGAGCAGCAAGAGCTTTCAGGGCTGGCACCTTCCTTGTGGCAGAAGGAGCCGGATGTTTGCCTTTTCGGAAAGAGGCTCTGCCGAGAACCAGCGCCGTGAGATGTGCTGTCTGGGGGAAAGCACAGATGCCAGTGCTGTTGTGCCTGTGGATAGGCTGCACGGGGACGCTGAAGAGCAGCAAGAGCTTTCAGGGCTGGCACCTTCCTTGTGGCAGAAGGAGTCGGAAGTTTGCCTTTTCGGAAAGAGGCTCTGCCGAGAACCAGCGCCGTGATGTGTACTGTTCCTGTTAAAGCACAGATGCCCAGTGCTGTTGTGCCTGTGGATAGGCTGCACGGGGACGCTGAAGAGCAGCAAGAGCTTTCAGGGCTGGCACCTTCCTTGTGGGAGAAGGAGCCGGACGTTTGCCTTTTCGCAAAGAGGCTCTGCCGAGAACCAGCGCCGTGAGATGTGCCGGCACTGGGAAAGCACAGATGCCCAGTGCTGTTGTGCCTGTGGATAGGCTGCACGGGGACGGTGAAGAGCAGCAAGAGCTTTCAGGGCTGGCACCTTCCTTGTGGGAGAAGGAGCCGGACGTTTGCCTTTTCGGAAAGAGGTTCTGCCGAGAACCAGCGCCGTGAGATGTGCACTCAGTGGGAAAGCACAGATGCCCAGTGCTGTTGTGCCTGTGGATAGGCTGCACGGGGACGCTGAAGAGCAGCAAGAGCTTTCAGGGCTGGGACCTTCCTTGTGGGAGAAGTAGCCGGACGTGTGCCTTTTCGGAAAGAGGCTCTGCCGAGAACCAGCGCCGTGAGATGTGCTGTCTGGGGGAAAGCACAGATGCCAGTGCTGTTGTGCCTGTGGATAGGCTGCACGGGGACGGTGAAGAGCAGCAAGAGCTTTCAGGGCTGGCACCTTCCTTGTGGGAGAAGGAGCCGGACGTTTGCCTTTTCGGAAAGAGGCTCTGCCGAGAACCAGCGCCGTGATGTGTACTGTTCCTGTTAAAGCACAGATGCCCAGTGCTGTTGTGCCTGTGGATAGGCTGCACGGGGACGGTGAAGAGCAGCAAGAGCTTTCAGGGCTGGCACCTTCCTTGAGGCAGAAGGAGCCGGACGTTTGCCTTTTCGGAAAGAGACTCTGCCGAGAACCAGCGCCGTGAGATGTGCTGTCTGGGGGAAAGCACAGATGCCCAGTGCTGTTGTGCCTGTGGATAGGCTGCACGGGGACGCTGAAGAGCAGCAAGAGCTTTCAGGGCTGGCACCTTCTGTGTGGGAGAAGGAGCCGGAAGTTTGCCTTTTCGGAAAGAGGCTCTGCCGAGAACCAGCGCCGTGATGTGTACTGTTCCTGTAAAAGCACAGATGCCCAGTGCTGTTGTGCCTGTGGATAGGCTGCACGGGGACAGTGAAGAGCAGCAAGAGCTTTCAGGGCTGGCACCTTCCTTGTGGGAGAAGGAGCCGGACGTTTGCCTTTTCGCAAAGAGGCTCTGCCGAGAACCAGCGCCGTGAGATGTGCACTCAGTGGGAAAGCACAGATGCCCAGTGCTGTTGTGCCTGTGGATAGGCTGCACGGGGACGCTGAAGAGCAGCAAGAGCTTTCAGGGCTGGCACCTTCCTTGTGGGAGAAGGAGCCGGACGTTTGCCTTTTCGGAAAGAGGCTCTGCCGAGAACCAGCACCGTGATGTGTACTTTTCCTGTTAAAGCACAGATGCCCAGTGCTGTTGTGCCTGTGGATAGGCTGCACGGGGACAGTGAAGAGCAGCAAGAGCTTTCAGGGCTGGCACCTTCCTTGTGGGAGAAGGAGCCGGACGTTTGCCTTTTCGGAAAGAGGCTCTGCCGAGAACCAGCGCCGTGAGAGGTGCTGTCTGGGGGGAAAGCACAGATGCCCAGTGCTGTTGTGCCTGTGGATAGGCTGCACGGGGACGCTGAAGAGCAGCAAGAGCTTTCAGGGCTGGCACCTTCTGTGTGGGAGAAGGAGCCGGACGTTTGCCTTTTCGGAAAGAGGCTCTGCCGAGAACCAGCGCCGTGATGTGTACTGTTCCTGTTAAAGCACAGATGCCCAGTGCTGTTGTGCCTGTGGATAGGCTGCAGGGGACAGTGAAGAGCAGCAAGAGCTTTCAGGGCTGGCACCTTCCTTGTGGGAGAAGGAGCCGGACGTTTGCCTTTTCGGAAAGAGGCTCTGCCGAGAACCAGCGCCGTGAGATGTGCCGGCACTGGGAAAGCACAGATGCCCAGTGCTGTTGTGCCTGTGGATAGGCTGCACGGGGACGGTGAAGAGCAGCAAGAGCTTTCAGGGCTGGCACCTTCCTTGTGGGAGAAGGAGCCGGACGTTTGCCTTTTCGGAAAGAGGCTCTGCCGAGAACCAGCGCCGTGAGATGTGCACTCAGTGGGAAAGCACAGATGCCCAGTGCTGTTGTGCCTGTGGATAGGCTGCACGGGGACGCTGAAGAGCAGCAAGAGCTTTCAGGGCTGGCACCTTCCTTGTGGGAGAAGGAGCCGGACGTTTGCCTTTTCGGAAAGAGGCTCTGCCGAGAACCAGCGCCGTGATGTGTACTTTTCCTGTTAAAGCACAGATGCCCAGTGCTGTTGTGCCTGTGGATAGGCTGCACGGGGACGCTGAAGAGCAGCAAGAGCTTTCAGGGCTGGCACCTTCCTTGTGGGAGAAGGAGCCGGACGTTTGCCTTTTCGGAAAGAGGCTCTGCCGAGAACCAGCGCCGTGAGAGGTGCTGTCTGGGGGGAAAGCACAGATGCCCAGTGCTGTTGTGCCTGTGGATAGGCTGCACGGGGACGGTGAAGAGCAGCAAGAGCTTTCAGGGCTGGCACCTTCCTTGTGGGAGAAGGAGCCGGACGTTTGCCTTTTCGGAAAGAGGTTCTGCCGAGAACCAGTGCCGGGAGATGTGCTGTCTGGGGGAAAGCACAGATGCCCAGTGCTGTTGTGCCTGTGGATAGGCCGCACGGGGACGGTGAAGAGCAGCAAGCACTTTCAGGGCTGGCACCTTCCTTGTGGCAGAAGGAGCCAGACGTTTGCCTTTTCGGAAAGAGGCTCTGCCGAGAACCAGCGCCGTGATGTGTACTGTTCCTGTTAAAGCACAGATGCCCAGTGCTGTTGTGCCTGTGGATAGGCTGCACGGGGACGGTGAAGAGCAGCAAGAGCTTTCAGGGCTGGCACCTTCCTTGTGGGAGAAGGAGCCGGACGTTTGCCTTTTCGGAAAGAGGCTCTGCCGAGAACCAGCGCCGTGAGATGTGCTGTCTGGGGGAAAGCACAGATGCCCAGTGCTGTTGTGCCTGTGGATAGGCTGCACGGGGACGGTGAAGAGCAGCAAGAGCTTTCAGGGCTGGCACCTTCCTTGTGGGAGAAGGAGCCGGACGTTTGCCTTTTCGGAAAGAGGCTCTGCCGAGAACCAGCGCCGTGAGATGTGCCGGCACTGGGAAAGCACAGATGCCCAGTGCTGTTGTGCCTGTGGATAGGCTGCACGGGGATGGTGAAGAGCAGCAAGAGCTTTCAGGGCTGGCACCTTCCTTGTGGGAGAAGGAGCCGGACGTTTGCCTTTTCGGAAAGAGGTTCTGCCGAGAACCAGTGCCGTGAGATGTGCTGTCTGGGGGAAAGCACAGATGCCAGTGCTGTTGTGCCTGTGGATAGGCTGCACGGGGACGGTGAAGAGCAGCAAGAACTTTCAGGGCTGGCACCTTCCTTGTGGGAGAAGGAGCCGGACGTTTGCCTTTTCGGAAAGAGCTCTGCCGAGAACCAGCGCCGTGATGTGTACTGTTACTGTTAAAGCACAGATGCCCAGTGCTGTTGTGCCTGTGGATAGGCTGCACGGGGACAGTGAAGAGCAGCAAGAGCTTTCAGGGCTGGCACCTTCCTTGTGGGAGAAGGAGCCGGACGTTTGCCTTTTCGCAAAGAGGCTCTGCCGAGATCCAGAGCCGTGAGATGTGCTGTCTGGGGGAAAGCACAGATGCCCAGTGCTGTTGTGCCTGTGGATAGGCTGCACGGGGACAGTGAAGAGCAGCAAGAGCTTTCAGGGCTGGCACCTTCCTTGTGGGAGAAGGAGCCGGATGTTTGCCTTTTCGGAAAGAGGCTCTGCCGAGAACCAGCGCCGTGATGTGTACTGTTCCTGTTAAAGCACAGATGCCCAGTGCTGTTGTGCCTGTGGATAGGCTGCACGGGGACGGTGAAGAGCAGCAAGAGCTTTCAGGGCTGGCACCTTCCTTGTGGGAGAAGGAGCCGGACGTTTGCCTTTTCGGAAAGAGGCTCTGCTGAGAACCAGCGCCGTGAGATGTGCTGTCTGGGGGAAAGCACAGATGCCAGTGCTGTTGTGCCTGTGGATAGGCTGCACGGGGACGGTGAAGAGCAGCAAGAACTTTCAGGGCTGGCACCTTCCTTGTGGCAGAAGGAGCCAGACGTTTGCCTTTTCGGATAGAGGCTCTGCCGAGAACCAGCGCCGTGATGTGTACTGTTCCTGTTAAAGCACAGATGCCCAGTGCTGTTGTGCCTGTGGATAGGCTGCACGGGGACGGTGAAGAGCAGCAAGAGCTTTCAGGGCTGGCACCTTCCTTGTGGGAGAAGGAGCCGGACGTTTGCCTTTTCGGAAAGAGGCTCTGCCAAGATCCAGCGCCGTGAGATGTACTGTCTGGGGGAAAGCACAGATGCCCAGTGCTGTTGTGCCTGTGGATAGGCTGCACGGGGACGGTGAAGAGCAGCAAGAGCTTTCAGGGCTGGCACCTTCCTTGTGGGAGAAGGAGCCGGACGTTTGCCTTTTCGGAAAGAGGCTCTGCCGAGAACCAGCGCCGTGATGTGTACTGTTCCTGTTAAAGCACAGATGCCCAGTGCTGTTGTGCCTGTGGATAGGCTGCACGGGGACGGTGAAGAGCAGCAAGAGCTTTCAGGGCTGGCACCTTCCTTGTGGGAGAAGGAGCCGGACGTTTGCCTTTTCGCAAAGAGGCTCTGCCGAGAACCAGCGCCGTGATGTGTACTGTTCCTGTTAAAGCACAGATGCCCAGTGCTGTTGTGCCTGTGGATAGGCTGCACGGGGACAGTGAAGAGCAGCAAGAGCTTTCAGGGCTGGCACCTTCCTTGTGGGAGAAGGAGCCGGATGTTTGCCTTTTCGCAAAGAGGCTCTGCCGAGAACCAGCGCCGTGAGATGTGCCGGCACTGGGAAAGCACAGATGCCCAGTGCTGTTGTGCCTGTGGATAGGCTGCACGGGGACGGTGAAGAGCAGCAAGAGCTTTCAGGGCTGGCACCTTCCTTGTGGGAGAAGGAGCCGGACGTTTGCCTTTTCGGAAAGAGGTTCTGCCGAGAACCAGCGCCGTGAGATGTGCTGTCTGGGGGAAAGCACAGATGCCAGTGCTGTTGTGCCTGTGGATAGGCTGCACGGGGACGGTGAAGAGCAGCAAGAGCTTTCAGGGCTGGCACCTTCCTTGTGGGAGAAGGAGCCGGACGTTTGCCTTTTCGGAAAGAGCTCTGCCGAGAACCAGCGCCGTGATGTGTACTGTTCCTGTTAAAGCACAGATGCCCAGTGCTGTTGTGCCTGTGGATAGGTTGCACGGGGACGGTGAAGAGCAGCAAGAGCTTTCAGGGCTGGCACCTTCCTTGTGGGAGAAGGAGCCGGACGTTTGCCTTTTCGCAAAGAGGCTCTGCCGAGAACCAGCGCCGTGAGATGTGCTGTCTGGGGGAAAGCACAGATGCCCAGTGCTGTTGTGCCTGTGGATAGGCTGCACGGGGACGGTGAAGAGCAGCAAGAGCTTTCAGGGCTGGCACCTTCCTTGTGGGAGAAGGAGCCGGTCGTTTGCCTTTTCGGAAAGAGGTTCTGCCGAGAAGCAGCGCCGTGAAATGTGCTGTCTGGGGGAAAGCACAGATGCCAGTGCTGTTGTGCCTGTGGATAGGCTGCACGGGGACGGTGAAGAGCAGCAAGAGCTTTCAGGGCTGGCACCTTCCTTGTGGGAGAAGGAGCCGGACGTTTGCCTTTTCGCAAAGAGGTTCTGCCGAGAACCAGCGCCGTGAGATGTGCTGTCTGGGGGAAAGCACAGATGCCAGTGCTGTTGTGCCTGTGGATAGGCTGCACGGGGACGGTGAAGAGCAGCAAGAGCTTTCAGGGCTGGCACGTTCCTTGTGGGAGAAGGAGCGGGAAGTTTGCCTTTTTGGAAAGAGGCTCTGCCGAGATCCAGCGCCGTGAGATGTGCACTCAGTGGGAAAGCACAGATGCCCAGTGCTGTTGTGCCTGTGGATAGGCTGCATGGGGACGGTGAAGAGCAGCAAGAGCTTTCAGGGCTGGCACCTTCCTTGTGGGAGAAGGAGCCGGACGTTTGCCTTTTCGGAAAGAGGCTCTGCCGAGAACCAGCGCCGTGATGTGTACTGTTCCTGTTAAAGCACAGATGCCCAGTGCTGTTGTGGCTGTGGATAGGCTGCACGGGGACAGTGAAGAGCAGCAAGAGCTTTCAGGGCTGGCACCTTCCTTGTGGGAGAAGGAGCCGGACGTTTGCCTTTTCGGAAAGAGGCTCTGCCGAGAACCAGCGCCGTGAGATGTGCACTCAGTGGGAAAGCACAGATGCCCAGTGCTGTTGTGCCTGTGGATAGGCTGCACGGGGACGGTGAAGAGCAGCAAGAGCTTTCAGGGCTGGCACCTTCCTTGTGGGAGAAGGAGCCGGACGTTTGCCTTTTCGCAAAGAGGCTCTGCCGAGAACCAGCGCCGTGATGTGTGCTGTCTGGGGGAAAGCACAGATGCCCAGTGCTGTTGTGCCTGTGGATAGGCTGCACGGGGACGGTGAAGAGCAGCAAGAGCTTTCAGGGCTGGCACCTTCCTTGTGGGAGAAGGAGCCGGTCGTTTGCCTTTTCGGAAAGAGGTTCTGCCGAGAAGCAGCGCCGTGAAATGTGCTGTCTGGGGGAAAGCACAGATGCCAGTGCTGTTGTGCCTGTGGATAGGCTGCACGGGGACGGTGAAGAGCAGCAAGAGCTTTCAGGGCTGGCACCTTCCTTGTGGCAGAAGGAGCCGGATGTTTGCCTTTTCGGAAAGAGGCTCTGCCGAGAACCAGCGCCGTGAGATGTGCTGTCTGGGGGAAAGCACAGATGCCCAGTGCTGTTGTGCCTGTGGATAGGCTGCACGGGGACGCTGAAGAGCAGCAAGAGCTTTCAGGGCTGGCACCTTCCTTGTGGGAGAAGGAGCCGGACGTTTGCCTTTTCGGAAAGAGGCTCTGCCGAGAACCAGCGCCGTGATGTGTACTGTTCCTGTTAAAGCACAGATGCCCAGTGCTGTTGTGCCTGTGGATAGGTTGCACGGGGACGGTGAAGAGCAGCAAGAGCTTTCAGGGCTGGCACCTTCCTTGTGGGAGAAGGAGCCGGACGTTTGCCTTTTCGCAAAGAGGCTCTGCCGAGAACCAGCGCCGTGAGATGTGCTGTCTGGGGGAAAGCACAGATGCCCAGTGCTGTTGTGCCTGTGGATAGGCTGCACGGGGACGCTGAAGAGCAGCAAGAGCTTTCAGGGCTGGCACCTTCCTTGTGGGAGAAGGAGCCGGTCGTTTGCCTTTTCGCAAAGAGGCTCTGCCGAGAACCAGCGCCGTGATGTGTACTGTTCCTGTTAAAGCACAGATGCCCAGTGCTGTTGTGCCTGTGGATAGGCTGCACGGGGACGGTGAAGAGCAGCAAGAGCTTTCAGGGCTGGCACCTTCCTTGTGGCAGAAGGAGCCGGATGTTTGCCTTTTCGGAAAGAGGCTCTGCCGAGAACCAGCGCCGTGAGATGTGCTGTCTGGGGGAAAGCACAGATGCCAGTGCTGTTGTGCCTGTGGATAGGCTGCACGGGGACGCTGAAGAGCAGCAAGAGCTTTCAGGGCTGGCACCTTCCTTGTGGCAGAAGGAGTCGGAAGTTTGCCTTTTCGGAAAGAGGCTCTGCCGAGAACCAGCGCCGTGATGTGTACTGTTCCTGTTAAAGCACAGATGCCCAGTGCTGTTGTGCCTGTGGATAGGCTGCACGGGGACGCTGAAGAGCAGCAAGAGCTTTCAGGGCTGGCACCTTCCTTGTGGGAGAAGGAGCTGGATGTTTGCCTTTTCGCAAAGAGGCTCTGCCGAGAACCAGCGCCGTGAGATGTGCCGGCACTGGGAAAGCACAGATGCCCAGTGCTGTTGTGCCTGTGGATAGGCTGCACGGGGACGGTGAAGAGCAGCAAGAGCTTTCAGGGCTGGCACCTTCCTTGTGGGAGAAGGAGCCGGACGTTTGCCTTTTCGGAAAGAGGTTCTGCCGAGAACCAGCGCCGTGAGATGTGCACTCAGTGGGAAAGCACAGATGCCCAGTGCTGTTGTGCCTGTGGATAGGCTGCACGGGGACGCTGAAGAGCAGCAAGAGCTTTCAGGGCTGGCACCTTCCTTGTGGGAGAAGTAGCCGGACGTGTGCCTTTTCGGAAAGAGGCTCTGCCGAGAACCAGCGCCGTGAGATGTGCTGTCTGGGGGAAAGCACAGATGCCAGTGCTGTTGTGCCTGTGGATAGGCTGCACGGGGACGGTGAAGAGCAGCAAGAGCTTTCAGGGCTGGCACCTTCCTTGAGGCAGAAGGAGCCGGACGTTTGCCTTTTCGGAAAGAGGCTCTGCCGAGAACCAGCGCCGTGAGATGTGCTGTCTGGGGGAAAGCACAGATGCCCAGTGCTGTTGTGCCTGTGGATAGGCTGCACGGGGACGCTGAAGAGCAGCAAGAGCTTTCAGGGCTGGCACCTTCTGTGTGGGAGAAGGAGCCGGAAGTTTGCCTTTTCGGAAAGAGGCTCTGCCGAGAACCAGCGCCGTGATGTGTACTGTTCCTGTAAAAGCACAGATGCCCAGTGCTGTTGTGCCTGTGGATAGGCTGCACGGGGACAGTGAAGAGCAGCAAGAGCTTTCAGGGCTGGCACCTTCCTTGTGGGAGAAGGAGCCGGACGTTTGCCTTTTCGGAAAGAGGCTCTGCCGAGAACCAGCGCCGTGAGATGTGCCGGCACTGGGAAATCACAGATGCCCAGTGCTGTTGTGCCTGTGGATAGGCTGCACGGGGACGGTGAAGAGCAGCAAGAGCTTTCAGGGCTGGCACCTTCCTTGTGGGAGAAGGAGCCGGACGTTTGCCTTTTCGGAAAGAGGCTCTGCCGAGAACCAGCGCCGTGAGATGTGCACTCAGTGGGAAAGCACAGATGCCCAGTGCTGTTGTGCCTGTGGATAGGCTGCACGGGGACGCTGAAGAGCAGCAAGAGCTTTCAGGGCTGGCACCTTCCTTGTGGGAGAAGGAGCCGGACGTTTGCCTTTTCGGAAAGAGGCTCTGCCGAGAACCAGCACCGTGATGTGTACTTTTCCTGTTAAAGCACAGATGCCCAGTGCTGTTGTGCCTGTGGATAGGCTGCACGGGGACAGTGAAGAGCAGCAAGAGCTTTCAGGGCTGGCACCTTCCTTGTGGGAGAAGGAGCCGGACGTTTGCCTTTTCGGAAAGAGGCTCTGCCGAGAACCAGCGCCGTGAGAGGTGCTGTCTGGGGGGAAAGCACAGATGCCCAGTGCTGTTGTGCCTGTGGATAGGCTGCACGGGGACGCTGAAGAGCAGCAAGAGCTTTCAGGGCTGGCACCTTCTGTGTGGGAGAAGGAGCCGGAAGTTTGCCTTTTCGGAAAGAGGCTCTGCCGAGAACCAGCGCCGTGATGTGTACTGTTCCTGTAAAAGCACAGATGCCCAGTGCTGTTGTGCCTGTGGATAGGCTGCACGGGGACAGTGAAGAGCAGCAAGAGCTTTCAGGGCTGGCACCTTCCTTGTGGGAGAAGGAGCCGGACGTTTGCCTTTTCGGAAAGAGGCTCTGCCGAGAACCAGCGCCGTGAGATGTGCCGGCACTGGGAAATCACAGATGCCCAGTGCTGTTGTGCCTGTGGATAGGCTGCACGGGGACGGTGAAGAGCAGCAAGAGCTTTCAGGGCTGGCACCTTCCTTGTGGGAGAAGGAGCCGGACGTTTGCCTTTTCGGAAAGAGGCTCTGCCGAGAACCAGCGCCGTGAGATGTGCACTCAGTGGGAAAGCACAGATGCCCAGTGCTGTTGTGCCTGTGGATAGGCTGCACGGGGACGCTGAAGAGCAGCAAGAGCTTTCAGGGCTGGCACCTTCCTTGTGGGAGAAGGAGCCGGACGTTTGCCTTTTCGGAAAGAGGCTCTGCCGAGAACCAGCACCGTGATGTGTACTTTTCCTGTTAAAGCACAGATGCCCAGTGCTGTTGTGCCTGTGGATAGGCTGCACGGGGACAGTGAAGAGCAGCAAGAGCTTTCAGGGCTGGCACCTTCCTTGTGGGAGAAGGAGCCGGACGTTTGCCTTTTCGGAAAGAGGCTCTGCCGAGAACCAGCGCCGTGAGAGGTGCTGTCTGGGGGGAAAGCACAGATGCCCAGTGCTGTTGTGCCTGTGGATAGGCTGCACGGGGACGCTGAAGAGCAGCAAGAGCTTTCAGGGCTGGCACCTTCTGTGTGGGAGAAGGAGCCGGACGTTTGCCTTTTCGGAAAGAGGCTCTGCCGAGAACCAGCGCCGTGATGTGTACTGTTCCTGTTAAAGCACAGATGCCCAGTGCTGTTGTGCCTGTGGATAGGCTGCAGGGGACAGTGAAGAGCAGCAAGAGCTTTCAGGGCTGGCACCTTCCTTGTGGGAGAAGGAGCCGGACGTTTGCCTTTTCGGAAAGAGGCTCTGCCGAGAACCAGCGCCGTGAGATGTGCCGGCACTGGGAAAGCACAGATGCCCAGTGCTGTTGTGCCTGTGGATAGGCTGCACGGGGACGGTGAAGAGCAGCAAGAGCTTTCAGGGCTGGCACCTTCCTTGTGGGAGAAGGAGCCGGACGTTTGCCTTTTCGGAAAGAGGCTCTGCCGAGAACCAGCGCCGTGAGATGTGCACTCAGTGGGAAAGCACAGATGCCCAGTGCTGTTGTGCCTGTGGATAGGCTGCACGGGGACGCTGAAGAGCAGCAAGAGCTTTCAGGGCTGGCACCTTCCTTGTGGGAGAAGTAGCCGGACGTTTGCCTTTTCGGAAAGAGGCTCTGCCGAGAACCAGCGCCGTGATGTGTACTTTTCCTGTTAAAGCACAGATGCCCAGTGCTGTTGTGCCTGTGGATAGGCTGCACGGGGACAGTGAAGAGCAGCAAGAGCTTTCAGGGCTGGCACCTTCCTTGTGGGAGAAGGAGCCGGACGTTTGCCTTTTCGGAAAGAGGCTCTGCCGAGAACCAGCGCCGTGAGAGGTGCTGTCTGGGGGGAAAGCACAGATGCCCAGTGCTGTTGTGCCTGTGGATAGGCTGCACGGGGACGGTGAAGAGCAGCAAGAGCTTTCAGGGCTGGCACCTTCCTTGTGGGAGAAGGAGCCGGACGTTTGCCTTTTCGGAAAGAGGTTCTGCCGAGAACCAGTGCCGGGAGATGTGCTGTCTGGGGGAAAGCACAGATGCCCAGTGCTGTTGTGCCTGTGGATAGGCTGCACGGGGACGGTGAAGAGCAGCAAGCACTTTCAGGGCTGGCACCTTCCTTGTGGCAGAAGGAGCCGGACGTTTGCCTTTTGGGAAAGAGGCTCTGCCGAGAACCAGCGCCGTGATGTGTACTGTTCCTGTTAAAGCACAGATGCCCAGTGCTGTTGTGCCTGTGGATAGGCTGCACGGGGACGGTGAAGAGCAGCAAGAGCTTTCAGGGCTGGCACCTTCCTTGTGGGAGAAGGAGCCGGACGTTTGCCTTTTCGGAAAGAGGCTCTGCCGAGAACCAGCGCCGTGAGATGTGCTGTCTGGGGGAAAGCACAGATGCCCAGTGCTGTTGTGCCTGTGGATAGGCTGCACGGGGACGGTGAAGAGCAGCAAGAGCTTTCAGGGCTGGCACCTTCCTTGTGGGAGAAGGAGCCGGACGTTTGCCTTTTCGGAAAGAGGCTCTGCCGAGAACCAGCGCCGTGAGATGTGCCGGCACTGGGAAAGCACAGATGCCCAGTGCTGTTGTGCCTGTGGATAGGCTGCACGGGGACGGTGAAGAGCAGCAAGAGCTTTCAGGGCTGGCACCTTCCTTGTGGGAGAAGGAGCCGGACGTTTGCCTTTTCGGAAAGAGGTTCTGCCGAGAACCAGCGCCGTGAGATGTGCTGTCTGGGGGAAAGCACAGATGCCAGTGCTGTTGTGCCTGTGGATAGGCTGCACGGGGACGGTGAAGAGCAGCAAGAACTTTCAGGGCTGGCACCTTCCTTGTGGGAGAAGGAGCCGGACGTTTGCCTTTTCGTAAAGAGCTCTGCCGAGAACCAGCGCCGTGATGTGTACTGTTACTGTTAAAGCACAGATGCCCAGTGCTGTTGTGCCTGTGGATAGGCTGCACGGGGACAGTGAAGAGCAGCAAGAGCTTTCAGGGCTGGCACCTTCCTTGTGGGAGAAGGAGCCGGACGTTTGCCTTTTCGCAAAGAGGCTCTGCCGAGATCCAGAGCCGTGAGATGTGCTGTCTGGGGGAAAGCACAGATGCCCAGTGCTGTTGTGCCTGTGGATAGGCTGCACGGGGACAGTGAAGAGCAGCAAGAGCTTTCAGGGCTGGCACCTTCCTTGTGGGAGAAGGAGCCGGATGTTTGCCTTTTCGGAAAGAGGCTCTGCCGAGAACCAGCGCCGTGATGTGTACTGTTCCTGTTAAAGCACAGATGCCCAGTGCTGTTGTGCCTGTGGATAGGCTGCACGGGGACGCTGAAGAGCAGCAAGAGCTTTCAGGGCTGGCACCTTCCTTGTGGGAGAAGGAGCCGGACGTTTGCCTTTTCCGAAAGAGGCTCTGCCGAGAACCAGCGCCGTGAGATGTGCTGTCTGGGGGAAAGCACAGATGCCAGTGCTGTTGTGCCTGTGGATAGGCTGCACGGGGACGGTGAAGAGCAGCAAGAACTTTCAGGGCTGGCACCTTCCTTGTGGCAGAAGGAGCCAGACGTTTGCCTTTTCGGATAGAGGCTCTGCCGAGAACCAGCGCCGTGATGTGTACTGTTCCTGTTAAAGCACAGATGCCCAGTGCTGTTGTGCCTGTGGATAGGCTGCACGGGGACGGTGAAGAGCAGCAAGAGCTTTCAGGGCTGGCACCTTCCTTGTGGGAGAAGGAGCCGGACGTTTGCCTTTTCGCAAAGAGGCTCTGCCGAGAACCAGCGCCGTGAGATGTGCACTCAGTGGGAAAGCACAGATGCCCAGTGCTGTTGTGCCTGTGGATAGGCTGCACGGGGACGGTGAAGAGCAGCAAGAGCTTTCAGGGCTGGCACCTTCCTTGTGGGAGAAGGAGCCGGACGTTTGCCTTTTCGGAAAGAGGCTCTGCCGAGAACCAGCGCCGTGATGTGTACTGTTCCTGTTAAAGCACAGATGCCCAGTGCTGTTGTGCCTGTGGATAGGCTGCACGGGGACGGTGAAGAGCAGCAAGAGCTTTCAGGGCTGGCACCTTCCTTGTGGGAGAAGGAGCCGGACGTTTGCCTTTTCGCAAAGAGGCTCTGCCGAGAACCAGCGCCGTGATGTGTACTGTTCCTGTTAAAGCACAGATGCCCAGTGCTGTTGTGCCTGTGGATAGGCTGCACGGGGACAGTGAAGAGCAGCAAGAGCTTTCAGGGCTGGCACCTTCCTTGTGGGAGAAGGAGCCGGATGTTTGCCTTTTCGCAAAGAGGCTCTGCCGAGAACCAGCGCCGTGAGATGTGCCGGCACTGGGAAAGCACAGATGCCCAGTGCTGTTGTGCCTGTGGATAGGCTGCACGGGGACGGTGAAGAGCAGCAAGAGCTTTCAGGGCTGGCACCTTCCTTGTGGGAGAAGGAGCCGGACGTTTGCCTTTTCGGAAAGAGCTCTGCCGAGAACCAGCGCCGTGATGTGTACTGTTCCTGTTAAAGCACAGATGCCCAGTGCTGTTGTGCCTGTGGATAGGTTGCACAGGGACGGTGAAGAGCAGCAAGAGCTTTCAGGGCTGGCACCTTCCTTGTGGGAGAAGGAGCCGGACGTTTGCCTTTTCGGAAAGAGGTTCTGCCGAGAAGCAGCGCCGTGAAATGTGCTGTCTGGGGGAAAGCACAGATGCCAGTGCTGTTGTGCCTGTGGATAGGCTGCACGGGGACGGTGAAGAGCAGCAAGAGCTTTCAGGGCTGGCACCTTCCTTGTGGGAGAAGGAGCCGGACGTTTGCCTTTTCGCAAAGAGGCTCTGCCGAGAACCAGCGCCGTGAGATGTGCTGTCTGGGGGAAAGCACAGATGCCAGTGCTGTTGTGCCTGTGGATAGGCTGCACGGGGACGGTGAAGAGCAGCAAGAGCTTTCAGGGCTGGCACGTTCCTTGTGGGAGAAGGAGCGGGAAGTTTGCCTTTTTGGAAAGAGGCTCTGCCGAGATCCAGCGCCGTGAGATGTGCACTCAGTGGGAAAGCACAGATGCCCAGTGCTGTTGTGCCTGTGGATAGGCTGCATGGGGACGGTGAAGAGCAGCAAGAGCTTTCAGGGCTGGCACCTTCCTTGTGGGAGAAGGAGCCGGACGTTTGCCTTTTCGGAAAGAGGCTCTGCCGAGAACCAGCGCCGTGATGTGTACTGTTCCTGTTAAAGCACAGATGCCCAGTGCTGTTGTGCCTGTGGATAGGCTGCACGGGGACAGTGAAGAGCAGCAAGAGCTTTCAGGGCTGGCACCTTCCTTGTGGGAGAAGGAGCCGGACGTTTGCCTTTTCGGAAAGAGGCTCTGCCGAGAACCAGCGCCGTGAGATGTGCACTCAGTGGGAAAGCACAGATGCCCAGTGCTGTTGTGCCTGTGGATAGGCTGCACAGGGACGGTGAAGAGCAGCAAGAGCTTTCAGGGCTGGCACCTTCCTTGTGGGAGAAGGAGCCGGACGTTTGCCTTTTCGCAAAGAGGCTCTGCCGAGAACCAGCGCCGTGATGTGTACTGTTCCTGTTAAAGCACAGATGCCCAGTGCTGTTGTGCCTGTGGATAGGCTGCACGGGGACAGTGAAGAGCAGCAAGAGCTTTCAGGGCTGGCACCTTCCTTGTGGGAGAAGGAGCCGGACGTTTGCCTTTTCGCAAAGAGGCTCTGCCGAGAACCAGCGCCGTGATGTGTACTGTTCCTGTTAAAGCACAGATGCCCAGTGCTGTTGTTTCTGTGGATAGGCTGCACGGGGACGGTGAAGAGCAGCAAGAGCTTTCAGGGCTGGCACCTTCCTTGTGGCAGAAGGAGCGAGACGTTTGCCTTTTCGCAAAGAGGCTCTGCCGAGAACCAGCGCCGTGAGATGTGCCGGCACTGGGAAAGCACAGATGCCCAGTGCTGTTGTGCCTGTGGATAGGCTGCACGGGGACGGTGAAGAGCAGCAAGAGCTTTCAGGGCTGGCACCTTCCTTGTGGGAGAAGGAGCCGGACGTTTGCCTTTTCGGAAAGAGGTTCTGCCGAGAACCAGCGCCGTGAGATGTGCTGTCTGGGGGAAAGCACAGATGCCAGTGCTGTTGTTCCTGTGGATAGGCTGCACGGGGACAGTGAAGAGCAGCAAGAACTTTCACTGCTGGCACCTTCCTTGTGGCAGAAGGAGCCAGACGTTTGCCTTTTCGGAAAGAGGCTCTGCCGAGATCCAGCGCCGTGAGATGTGCACTCAGTGGGAAAGCACAGATGCCCAGTGCTGTTGTGCCTGTGGATAGGCTGCACGGGGACGCTGAAGAGCAGCAAGAGCTTTCAGGGCTGGCACATTCCTTGTGGGAGAAGGAGCCGGACGTTTGCCTTTTCGCAAAGAGGCTCTGCCGAGAACCAGCGCCATGATGTGTACTGTTACTGTTAAAGCACAGATGCCCAGTGCTGTTGTGCCTGTGGATAGGCTGCACGGGGACGGTGAAGAGCAGCAAGAACTTTCAGGGCTGGCACCTTCCTTGTGGGAGAAGGAGCCGGACGTTTGCCTTTTCGCAAAGAGGCTCTGCCGAGAACCAGCGCCGTGAGATGTGCTGTCTGTGGGAAAGCACAGATGCCAGTGCTGTTGTGCCTGTGGATAGGCTGCACGGGGACGGTGAAGAGCAGCAAGAACTTTCAGGGCTGGCACCTTCTGTGTGGGAGAAGGAGCCGGACGTTTGCCTTTTCGGAAAGAGGCTCTGCCGAGAACCAGCGCCATGATGTGTACTGTTCCTGTTAAAGCACAGATGCCCAGTGCTGTTGTGCCTGTGGATAGGCTGCACGGGGACGCTGAAGAGCAGCAAGAGCTTTCAGGGCTGGCACCTTCCTTGTGGGAGAAGGAGCCGGACGTTTGCCTTTTCGCAAAGAGGCTCTGCCGAGAACCAGCGCCGTGAGATGTGCCGGCACTGGGAAAGCACAGATGCCCAGTGCTGTTGTGCTTGTGGATAGGCTGCAGGGGACAGTGAAGAGCAGCAAGAGCTTTCAGGGCTGGCACCTTCTGTGTGGGAGAAGGAGCCGGACGTTTGCCTTTTCGGAAAGAGGCTCTGCCGAGAACCAGCGCCATGATGTGTACTGTTCCTGTTAAAGCACAGATGCCCAGTGCTGTTGTGCCTGTGGATAGGCTGCACGGGGACGCTGAAGAGCAGCAAGAGCTTTCAGGGCTGGCACGTTCCTTGTGGCAGAAGGAGCGGGACGTTTGCCTTTTCGCAAAGAGGCTCTGCCGAGATCCAGCGCCGTGAGATGTGCACTCAGTGGGAAAGCACAGATGCCCAGTGCTGTTGTGCCTGTGGATAGGCTGCACGGGGACGGTGAAGAGCAGCAAGAGCTTTCAGGGCTGTCACCTTCCTTGTGGGAGAAGGAGCCGGACGTTTGCCTTTTCGGAAAGAGGCTCTGCCGAGAACCAGCGCCGTGATGTGTACTGTTCCTGTTAAAGCACAGATGCCCAGTGCTGTTGTGCCTGTGGATAGGCTGCACGGGGACAGTGAAGAGCAGCAAGAGCTTTCAGGGCTGGCACCTTCCTTGTGGGAGAAGGAGCCGGACGTTTGCCTTTTCGCAAAGAGGCTCTGCCGAGAACCAGCGCCGTGAGAGGTGCTGTCTGGGGGAAAGCACAGATGCCCAGTGCTGTTGTGCCTGTGGATAGGCTGCACGGGGACGGTGAAGAGCAGCAAGAGCTTTCAGGGCTGGCACCTTCCTTGTGGGAGAAGGAGCCAGACGTTTGCCTTTTCGCAAAGAGGCTCTGCCGAGAACCAGCGCCGTGATGTGTACTGTTCCTGTTAAAGCACAGATGCCCAGTGCTGTTGTGCCTGTGGATAGGCTGCACGGGGACAGTGAAGAGCAGCAAGAGCTTTCAGGGCTGGCACCTTCCTTGTGGGAGAAGGAGCCGGACGTTTGCCTTTTCGGAAAGAGGCTCTGCCGAGAACCAGTGCCGTGATGTGTGCACTCAGTGGGAAAGCACAGATGCCCAGTGCTGTTGTGCCTGTGGATAGGTTGCACGGGGACGGTGAAGAGCAGCAAGAACTTTCACTGCTGGCACCTTCCTTGTGGCAGAAGGAGCCAGACGTTTGCCTTTTCGGAAAGAGGCTCTGCCGAGATCCAGCGCCGTGAGATGTGCTGTCTGGGGGAAAGCACAGATGCCCAGTGCTGTTGTGCCTGTGGATAGGCTGCACGGGGACGCTGAAGAGCAGCAAGAGCTTTCAGGGCTGGCACATTCCTTGTGGGAGAAGGAGCCGGACGTTTGCCTTTTCGCAAAGAGGCTCTGCCGAGAACCAGCGCCATGATGTGTACTGTTCCTGTTAAAGCACAGATGCCCAGTGCTGTTGTGCCTGTGGATAACTGCACGGGGACGGTAAAGAGCAGCAAGAACTTTCAGGGCTGGCACCTTCCTTGTGGGAGAAGGAGCCGGACGTTTGCCTTTTCGCAAAGAGGCTCTGCCGAGAACCAGCGCCGTGAGATGTGCTGTCTGTGGGAAAGCACAGATGCCAGTGCTGTTGTGCCTGTGGATAGGCTGCACGGGGACGGTGAAGAGCAGCAAGAACTTTCAGGACTGGCACCTTCCTTTTGGCAGAAGGAGCCGGACGTTTGCCTTTTGGGAAAGAGGCTCTGCCGAGAACCAGCGCCGTGATGTGTACTGTTCCTGTTAAAGCACAGATGCCCAGTGCTGTTGTGCCTGTGGATAGGCTGCACGGGGACGGTGAAGAGCAGCAAGAGCTTTCAGGGCTGGCACCTTCCTTGTGGGAGAAGGAGCCGGACGTTTGCCTTTTCGCAAAGAGGCTCTGCCGAGAACCAGCGCCGTGAGATGTGCCGGCACTGGGAAAGCACAGATGCCCAGTGCTGTTGTGCTTGTGGATAGGCTGCAGGGGACAGTGAAGAGCAGCAAGAGCTTTCAGGGCTGGCACCTTCCTTGTGGGAGAAGGAGCCGGACGTTTGCCTTTTCGGAAAGAGGCTCTGCCGAGAACCAGCGCCATGATGTGTACTGTTCCTGTTAAAGCACAGATGCCCAGTGCTGTTGTGCCTGTGGATAGGCTGCACGGGGACGCTGAAGAGCAGCAAGAGCTTTCAGGGCTGGCACGTTCCTTGTGGCAGAAGGAGCGGGACGTTTGCCTTTTCGCAAAGAGGCTCTGCCGAGAACCAGCGCCGTGATGTGTACTGTTCCTATTAAAGCACAGATGCCCAGTGCTGTTGTGCCTGTGGATAGGCTGCAGGGGACAGTGAAGAGCAGCAAGAGCTTTCAGGGCTGGCACCTTCCTTGTGGGAGAAGGAGCCGGACGTTTGCCTTTTCGCAAAGAGGCTCTGCCGAGAACCAGCGCCGTGAGAGGTGCTGTCTGGGGGAAAGCACAGATGCCCAGTGCTGTTGTGCCTGTGGATAGGCTGCACGGGGACGGTGAAGAGCAGCAAGAGCTTTCAGGGCTGGCACCTTCCTTGTGGGACAAGGAGCCGGACGTTTGCCTTTTCGCAAAGAGGTTCTGCCGAGAACCAGCGCTGTGAGATGTGCTGTCTGGGGGAAAGCACAGATGCCAGTGCTGTTGTGCCTGTGGATAGGCTGCACGGGG